>NC_056741.1:555805885-556145051 GCF_019279795.1 Protopterus annectens | reverse complement strand
AAGAGACACCCCAGGAATACTATTCTGGAGGATGGAACTGGACAAGATTAAGTGTTCACCTAGAAACCCAGTCTTCCAAGAAGCTCTCTTACATAAGTGAGAAATTCCTAACAATTACAGACACAGCACAGATAAGCAAGTTGCCTAAATAAGATACAAAAGTGAATACTCTGCAGTCAGCAACAGGCGATCACTGGAGCAGTGGATTATCCACAGAACTGAAAGTGTAATCCTGATACAGAAAAACTTAAAACATGTGAAATATGTGGCTAGTGGAATGTGACACGCTCTGATGGAATGCAAGCAGTCTACAGTTGTGCTGAATTACTATACCAGGATACTGTGGATAATCTACACAGAGATACAAGATGTGGCACCAACTTGTTTATATACCACATCACTGTGGTGTTATCCAGGTTTACCAAAATAGAAAGGGGGAATAAGAAGTAACAGGTTGGGAAGTTATATCATTTAGAACTTTGTAACTTTCACAAACTAACTGAGAAAGGAAAGATGTAAGACTGGTCTCCATGAAGCTCTTTTCTTTCTTTGGCACCAGAAACATCCTTAAACATTTCTTTTCCTGTAAGGGAGACAGGAAAATGTTTTATTACCCTTTGATACAGCTGATGCTGAATGACTGGGGGATGAGGAGGAAGGACTCCCACTGCCATCTATACTCCGATGGATAACACAAAACCATTTGTCTGAAATTTCCTGCTGTCAAAGAGAAACGTAGACCCAGACTTTAGTGAAGAATTAAAGGACTGCCAGGGTAGGAGAGGGCTACCATTTGTAGACAGTCACTCATGCCTTCCTGACTGTTTTTGGGAGGCTCTCCCTTCTTTTTAGAACCGTCTTGCTATTGTTTCTTTAACATCTGCTTGCCTGCAGTTTGCCAAGTCTATTTACTTTACTTGTCAAAAAAGAATCCTGAATTATGACTGAAACCTTTAACAAACCTGTAGAAGGAAGGCTGAAAAATCATCCTCACCCCCTTAAATCAGTTTTCCTCTCTCCACAATTTTTTTTCAGGGCATCAGCAGCACATGGTCCAAAAACAACCTCCCTATCAAGGGGAGAATTCAAAAGCTCAGCTTTTACATCTTCAGGAAAATTTTGATAATGTAACCATGCAAACCTTCTCATAACATACCCCAGTAGCTGCTACTCTGGAAGGTGCATCAGCTGAGTCAACATAGGTTCATAGGTTAGTACTAGGCTAACTGCCCTTGCAGGCCATTTTAAGCCTAGGCAATTACCCCATGTGAGAATCAAACCTTGCACCTTAACCATTATGCCAACAGAACACTTGAAAGCAAGTCTGGTTACATCAGAAACAGAAGCAGTAAAAGCATTCAGAGATTTACCTTCAGATGAAAGAAAAGTGGCAGCATGTTCATAACATAGAAGGTTAACGATTAAGAATTCTAAAAAACAGTGACAGAAGACTATACTTTTTTCCCCATACCTATCAAAAGCTTTCTAATCCTTGCTGGAGAGATTACAATTTTCTGAATTTTTAGTTGCAGAAGCTGACAAGGCCATCACTTCAGGGAGAGATCTGGCATTAGAAAACAGTACCTTTTAGGAGTGAGGAACCCAATATAGTCTGTCTTCGTATGGGCTGCAGGCTGTAAAAATATTCTCTAAAACTGGAATGACAGGAAGAACACAGGCAGGTCGTGGAAACTAGAGTCCATAATAAAGCATATTTTTTTTAAAGCTGGAATGTCATTTTGTTACCACTGAAAATACCGAATCATTCTAGGTATGACTTCAGAAAAGGGACATTCTTCTAAGAGAAGAAAGAGAAGAGACACTCCCAAGAGTCAGAACCTGCAAACTGAGAAGAACTAAATTAATTATATTCCCCATTATCAGAATAACCAGAATGAGAAGGGTGAGCCTGAACTAAGCTAGAAGTTAAATCCAATAAATCTTCTCCGTTTAAGACAGAGACAGGGAAGACAAATGTTTCACTTTTTGCTTCTTTTTAACAGGAATATACATAGAAATACAGAGGCTCACGTCAGGGCCATCACCCTGGGGAACAGTCATAATCCAGCCAAGCACAGAATCATATTCCCCCGCTACTTCTCCCATGCCCACCAAGGACACTCGCAAAAGCTGCAAACAAGATGTCTAATTTCAGTCCATGACAATGAAGGGACTACAACACGGGAACCAAAGGATGAGAGGAGAAGCAGTCCAAAATGTTCACTGCTGGGTCACCTATCTGCAACCGAGTCAAAGAACCAGCCAAAGGCAGTCTTGAAACTTTATGAAGACAGAACCAAGGAACCTGTAAGCAGTTCCATGGTTAAGCTGAGAAAGAAGCATGAAACACAGCAAGCAACGTCAAGAGTCAGTAAAACATATTAAAAAAGTAAAGGGTACATAAAAATAACAGTAGAAAGCACAACACACACTTGTCCCAGACCCCTAAAAATAATCAATAAAATGAGTAAAACTGAAAAAAAAAAAAAAAAAAAAAAAAACAGAAGTTATGTACTCAAAAAAGAAGCTATGTGCTCATCATAATGTTCCATCTGAGTAGTTCTACTTCATTTGTCTTCAACCTGAGGGTACCAGATCCGTATCGGATCCAAGCCGGCAATTTCACTAGCATCTGCTCTGAGCTCCAAGCTCCTCCCCCTTACCCATAACACACCATCACTACCTTCCATCCCCCAGTTCGAGTTTACTGCAACTTACACCGAGAACCAACCTCAAAAACACCTTACACACCTAAAATCAACTAAAAAAGCTGTCCATATGTAAGGCCAGTGGGAAGGAAGGAGGGATGGTTGAAGACAAATGAAGTAGTACTCAGATGGGATGTTATGGTGAGTACATAACTTCTTTATCTGAAGTAGTTTACTTAATTTGATCTTCAACCAGTGGGACAGAGTCCCCAGCTACTAAAAACCTGGGTGGCCCTTATGGAAGGATATTCTGGAGCACCGCGGAACCAAAGGATGCTCTCCTTCGAGAAATCAAATCCAATATATAGTGAGAAATAAAGGTAAGAGATGAGGACCAAGTAGCCGCTGAAAGTACAGTTGTGTACACTTGCCATAAATGTAGATGTTCCGAGTGTATTCACTGCTGCACTCATTACATTTGGGCAATCTGCTGGCAGGTTTGTCCTCAGTTGGCCTGAATATCAAAGTCTTGGGTCCTGCATCGGTTGCGGTCTCCTCTTCCATAACGTCAGGGGTATAAAACAGGCAGCCAACGCCATTTTCTTTAGTTTTTCTTGCCCCAGATGTCAGGTGCCCCTCAAATGGGGAGCAAAAAATAATAATAATAATAAAAAAAATATATATATATATATATATATATATATATATATATATATATTTATATATATACATACACACAAACACACGCGCGCGCACACATATTTTATATATATATATATATATATTTATACACAACTAAATATACACGCAATAGTCACAACATAAACTTTACCTTCATCTAAAAGCAAATACACCACAAAGGCTGTAGAATATAGTGAAGAAAAGGGAAGCTGTAGAATAGAGGGGGATGGCAGGTGGGTAACCCGGACTGCAACAGTGAATACACTCGAACATCTACATTTATGGTAAGTGTACACAACTGTACTATGTTCTTCGTGTTTCACTGTTGCAGTCATTACATTTGGGTAGAATCCCAAAGATATGGATGGGAGGCTGGAACTAAATAGCATTAGGAGCAGCTATAAGGCCCTGCAGAAAAGTATGAACAGAACTCCAAGTAGCAGCTTCTAGAATGTCTTTGGTTTGCACCCCTCTGAGAAAAGCTGCTGAGGTAGATGCAGCCCTGGTGGAATGTGACCTAATGCCCTTGGGCACCGGTTTACCATGTTGCAAATAGCAGAAACAAATACAGTGGCTTATCAACTTTGAAATAGTCTGCTTTGAAATGGCCTTTCCCTCTGATCCTGCAGCAAATGCCACCAGTAGCTGCTCAGACTTTCTTAGAGATTTGGTCCTGTTTAAGTAGAATCTTAGTTGTGTGTGTACTACCAAGGAATGCAGAATCCGCTCCCCCTTGTTCTGCGGATTTGGGTAAAACGTTAGCAGCTGAATAGTTTGGTTAAGAGCCACACTGGATACCACCTTAGGCATAAAGGAAGTATTGGTTCTGATGGACACCATGTCTAGGTAACATATAATAAAAGTCTCCACAGCCATGAGGGCCTGTAGTTCTGAAACCCTTCTTGCTGAAGTGACTGCCAGAAGGAAAGCTGTTTTCCAAGATAAAAACTTTATATCTGCAGTAGCGGCTGGTTCAAATGGAGGCAAGGTGAGCTTTTCCAACACAAACTTAAGGTCCCATGCAGGAATTGGTGATCTTCTGGGAGGCCTTAAATTTTTGGCCCCTCTAAGACACTGTTTTAGCAGAGAATGAAAAAAGATGGGCGGCTCTGTGTTGTAATTAGCCGAGATGGCAGAGGCATGGATTTTTATTGATGAAAAAGATAGGCCCTTGTCAAGCATCTCAGTCAAGTATTGTAAAATCTGACGAATATTTGGCTTTGCTGTGTCAGTTCCTTGTGCTTGGTTCCAAACACAGAATCTCTTCCATTTATCAGCATAAGATTTTCTAGTACTAGGCCTTCTGGCTTCCAAAATGACATCCATCACAGATTTACTGAGAGGTGTTGTTTGAATAACTACATGATCAGCCATGCTGCCAAGTTCAGAGTTTGGAGCCGATTGTGCAGAATTTGACTGTTCTGCTGAGACAGTAGATGAGGTATTTGAGGCAAGTACCAAGGAGGGAGTTGAGACATATTCCTTAGAATTGGGTACCAATGCTGGTGAGGCCAGTCCGGGGAAATTAGAATCATTTTTGGGTTTTCCTGTCTGACCTTTAGTAGGACCTTGGGAAGAAGAGGCAGAGGATGAAAGGCATAGACTGATAGGTTTTTCCAACTGAAGGATAGGGCATCCACTTTCCATGCTTGTCTGTGATAAGTCCTTGTGCAGAATTTGTCCAGTTGATAATTCTAGGAAAGAGGCAAATAGATCTATGTCTGGGCTCCCCCATTTCTCTGTTATCATGCTGAAGACTTGTGGATCCAGTTTCCACTTGTGAGGGTCCATAAGATTTCTGCTTAGGTCGTCTTCCAGAGTATTTTGTTTTCCTGGCAGGAAATGAGCTTGAAGATGTACTTGGTAAGTCAAGGCTGTGTCCCACAATGCCATGGCTAGTCTGCAAAGGGGGTATGAATGTGTGCCCCCCTGCTTGTTCATGTACCACATAACCGTGGTGTTGTCCGTCTATCAGTAGTTGTCCTGGATGAAGTAGGTCCTTGAAGGCTGTCAGGGCATTCTGAACAGCTAACATCTCTTTCTGGTTGATATGCAGATGCATTTGTTTTGGGCTCCATATGCCCTGAATGCATCTCCCCGCCAGGTGGGCCCCCCCCCAAGCATAGTCTGATGCGTCTGCAGTTAGGGTTTGGTTGGCAGGGGGTAGAGTGAAAGACCATTCCATGTTCTGGTGATATGTCTCTGCCCACCAAAGAAATTCCTGTTGTAGGCAGGGAAAGAGAGGAATCAGTGTTTCCAGACTGTGACAATGTTGATCCCATAAAGACTGAAGAAAATGGCGTCGGCCGCATCTTTCCCTGGCGTCAGGGAAAGGGCGAAAGCAGCCGACGCAGGACCCAGGACTTTGGAATTCAGGCCGACTAAGGGCAACCTGCCAGCAGGATTACCCAAATGTAATGACTGCAACAGTAAAACACGAAGAACATTCATTGTTTCCACACTGTGACAATGTTGATCCCATAAACTTTTTTAGGTACCACTGTAGTTTCCTCATATGCAGTCTTGCATATGGAATCAGTAGAATGCAGGATGCCATGAACCCCAAAGCCTGCAGAATTTGTCTTGCAGACAACTGGGTTTTTGTTGCCATCTGTTTGAAGTAAACAGTCAGTTGCCTTTGTTTGTCTGGCGTAAAGTAAGCCATCTGGACAGTTGTATTCAAGCTTGCACCCAGGAATGTAATCTTTTGAGAGGGTACCAGTTGCGATTTCTTTTCGTTTACTGTGTAACATAGGCATGTTAGAAGCCTTATCACAAATGCCAGATGTTGAAGAAGAATGTCCTTGTTTTCTGCTTGAATGAAACAGTCATCCAAGTAAGGACAGACTTGTATGCTTCTTTGTCTGCAAAATGCAATTACTGGTGCCAGGCACTTTGTAAAGACCCTGGGTGCAGTAGATAAGCCAAAGGGCAGTGCAGAGAATTGGTAATGCATAAAACCAGCCTTGAAGCAGAGGTATCTTCTGCAGGATTCCCTTACTGGGATATGCATGTATGCCTCTTAAGTCTAGAGTCACTAGCCAAGCGTTCTTGCTCAGCATGGGCAGAAGCTGCTGCAAAGTTAACATTTTGAATATTGTTATGTCCAAGAATGTGTTCAAAATCGATAAATCCAGTTTGGGCGCCAGGCATTGTCTTTTCTGGGTACCAAGAACAGTCGAGTAAAACCCTTGTCCTTTTTCCTGTTCTGGTACTGGCTGAATAGCCCCCATATCCATGAGGGACGAAACCTGTTTCTGTGCCTCTGCCCATTAATTTTGTGGCAGATCTGGCCAACCGTTTGGAATTGGCAAGGTATGGAAATGAAATCTGTATCACTGGGATACTATGTTTAATACCCACTTGTCCTGGGTTATTAACTGCCAATTTTGTGCATGAAGTGCTAGTTTTCCCCCTAAGGGGGCTGCCAAAAGATAAGTGCTTGGTAATGGCAGAGGGAAGTCATTGAGACTGTTTGCTGTAGGGTTGTGCTATATTTCCTCCAGATTTGGAGGTAGAGGCACCCCATTGCTTTGACATGTAAGAACCCTGCGATTGGTATCTAGAGCCTTTTGA
The DNA here is from genome assembly GCF_019279795.1 of Protopterus annectens. NCBI lineage: Eukaryota > Metazoa > Chordata > Ceratodontiformes > Protopteridae > Protopterus > Protopterus annectens. The sequence continues at coordinate 556,138,146 of NC_056741.1, read as the reverse complement.
GCACCTGGATTTGCCCCGTGAAGCTCTTTCGGACACAGGAAAGGACCAATTTTTTTGTAGGCCAGTGTCTACTGGATCTTGGTGGCTGCACTTGTAAGAAGTCTTTTACAGTTGCACAGACTTAGCTTTGTCTTCTATTTTCTTTAAAACCTCTTCTGCCTTATTACCAAACAAGAGTATCATGCTGTAAAGGTGCATCCAACAATTTAGCTTTAACATGATCAGGCAAATTTTGCTCCTTGAGCCAGGCATGCCTTCTAATCACAGGTCCAGTAACTGCGGCAGGAGGCCTCCAAGGAATCAAAACCACATTGCAAAGTATGCTTTCCAACCTGTTCTGCTGCTTGCAATAATTCCTGTAATTCTTTATTTTCTGCACATTCAGAAATCAACATAATTTTCTGTTTCAATAATCCCATAACATACTGTTGATATTTAAGCATATGAAACTGGCAGTTTAAGGCCCTAATTGCCAAGGTTGCAGACGTATAAACCTTCTTTCCCCATCTATTCAGCGCCCTGGAATCTCTATCAGAGGGGGTAGGATTCTTAGCTGTTGCAGCCTTTACACCTTTGGGACCCTGTGAGATAGTTTCAGGGTCAGCAGCAGGGTTTTTGAATAAAAACTTGTGTGAGTCAGGAACTCTAATATCTGTCTGGCTTGCTAGGAGCCGGAGGTAGGGAATCTGGAGTCATGCTTGATTCCGAAAACACAGCATCAACAATGTCTAATACAGGCGGTATGGCCAAAGGCCTATGCTGAGGAAGAAGGAAATCCCTAAGCCTCTTTTTTGAATCTGAGAAATCTTCGCTCTCCCAATGAAAATGTTCCCTCAAAGTATGCAAGGTTTCTCCAAAGGAATAATCTTCAGGAGGAAGATGGGATGGATTCCTCTGCATCTGAATCCTCATAGGGTGGTATAGAAAATTCCTAATCAGAAGAAATAGAAACCTGATCTGAAAATTCATAATCAGTGTCTTGCCTAGGCCTCTTTTCAGGGAGGGGGGTTGGGAAACCCAGATCAAGGTAAATAAGTCTTCAGCTATTTTGATCATCTGCTTTTTGGGCATAGAGGCCTGAGCACTTGGCTCATGTGTCAGTTTTTCAGCCTTAGAAGGTGCTTTTGTCTGTTTTTGAAGCTGGCGTCGGTTTTATATAGAAATGCTGAGGCCTGAAAACACCCTCAGAAGCCGGTGCCTGCTCAGAGGCTCCTGACCCATCCGAAGGAGAGACATCCGCTGGTACAATACTCTGAGAATCTCACGGCGTGTCGGACTCCACATGGGTCTCGGTAGAGACCTGCGACTCGAAAGTAGCAGGTGTCAGGGGCTGCGAAAGCGCCTCACTGAGTACCGGTGAACTGGCGACTGGCTTAGAGAAGCTTCGTCATTGGTTTTGGACCTAGACGGTCCGTCTCTGTCCTTTTCTTTGCGTTTTTTGTGAACTCCGGTAGTCGGATTGCTATCAGACAACATTTCAGGGTAGTTAAATCTGTTTCCAAAATATTTTGAAGCAAAGACATAACAACGCTTAATAGTGTGTTGGTTAAATCTAGCACAAAACCGAAAGCAAGGCACGTTATGATCTGGGCCTAGGCAAGGAATACAGTACGCATTATGAGGTATTTGCTTCCCACAAGTAATGCAATTATTAACTTTTACTGACATCGGTATGGAGCAAGAAAAAGTTTCCCCAACGGGGTACTTAGCTTTAACTGAAGACTTCGGTTCTGAAACTCAAATTCGAAAATTTCAGGAGTTGGCTGACCGGCACTTGTGAACTGCTTCTGCTTCTGCTTCGGGCACCGCGCGGCAAGAAAGACTAAAGAAAATTGTGTCGGCTGCCTGTTTTATACCCCTGATGACCTGACGTCATGGAAGAGGAGACAGCAACAGATGCAGGATCCAAGACTTTGACATTCAGGCTGACTGAGGGCAACCTGCCAGCAGATTACCCAAATGTAATGACTGCAGCAGTGAAACACGAAGAACATCAAATATCATCCAATGACACTGTCTACCAAAAAGCCGCAGAAGTAGCCATGGACCTAGTCGAATGAGCTTTAACCTGACCCACAGGAAACAAACCTTTATCCATGTTAATCTGAAGGATAGATAAGGAGATCCACCTAGCAATGGTAACCCTGGAGATGGTTTACCTAAAAAAGGTTTAGAAAAGGACACAATTGGTCAGATTTACGAAAGGTTCTAGTCCTGTATAAATAGAATTGTAACTGTCTATGAACATCCAACAAGTGTAGCCTGTATTCCATTTTGTTAGTAAAATTTGGGAAGAAAACAGATACATTGATAATTTGATTGATGTTAACCTGTGATGCTACTTTTGGGAGAAAAAAAGGATCGTGCGAAGGAAACCCTGTCCTCATGGAAAATCATGTGTGGAATCCTGACAGACGCTTGCAGTTCTTAAACCATCTTAGTGGAGGTGATAGCCAAGACATAAACTTAAGATCTGTGGTTGTTGCAGGTTCAAATGGTGAAGCGACCAACGCTTGAAGAACCATAGTAAGGTCCCACGGGGAAATAGGATCTCTGACCAGAGGACATAAGAGGAAGGCACCTTTAATAAAGGCTTTACACAATCTGGAAGAGGCTAAAGAAGCAGAATTCTCGCCCACATGAAAATGAGAAATGACAGCTAGTTGAACCTTGATTGTAGACAAGCTAGTTTCTTGATGAAAAATTTGCCAGAAAATCCAGTACAGCCAGAACAGGGGCCGTGAAAGGATCTAAACTTTTTTGAGAAGCCCAAAAGGAAAAACGTTTCCATTTGCTACGATAAACCTTCCTGGTGGACGACTTATGAGTTGCCACCAGAATAGACCTGACTGAAGAAGACAATCCAGGAGTCCTAGCAATTAAGGGAACTATAGCAGCCAAGCTGTGAGCCTCAAACTGTCCAGATTTGGATGAGGGACCCTTGAGTGGTGTGCAATGAGATCCTGAATGGGATCCAAGATCCAAAGCGGAGCTAGAAGATGAGACCAAAGGAAGGGAAACCATACCTGGCAAGGGCAAAATGGGGCAATAAAGATCACTTTGCTCCCCAGTCGGCAAGCTTTCTGTAGAAACCTCGAAATAAGGGGGTACAGGAGGATAAGCATGGACTAGAGCGTCTCTGGGGGACTCTGCCGGGTAGGGGGTTCAGAGCGAAGAACTCGCTGCACTTCTCATTGGAAGGAGATGCGAAGAGATCGCAGCAAGGCCGACCCCACTCTAGAAAGATCCACTCTGCTACTGAATGATTCAGAGACCACTCGTAAGGCATCAGAATAGCCCAACTTAGCATGTCCTCTAGAATGTTGGACCGTCCCGGAGTATGCGTTGCTATCAGAAAACGACTGGTGGAGATCGCCCATTCCCAAACTGTCAGCCTTGTGACAAAGGGGGTAAGACCTGGTCCCTCACTGCAATGGTTCCCAGAGGTAGAAAAGCATGAAGGGCCTGCAATGCTAAAAGGACTGCCCCCATCTCCAGAACGTTTATATGCAAATTGGTCTCGATAGGGAACCACATGCCTTTAACTGTCCTTCCTGAACAATGTCACCCCCCCCCCCTAGTTGGGAGGCATCCATGGTCACTGTGGCTTGGACAGCAGCTGGAACAAAAGGATGTCCCTCCAGAATTTCCGAAGAATGCATCCAACAAAGAAGGGATGACCTGCAGACTCGGCTGAGGTGCACTGGATGCAACAACAGAAGATCCAACAGGGACCATTGCACCACTGTAGTACTCGCATATGAATCAAGCACACGGAAGTGTTATGGTCGTTGCCATAGAACCTAGGGTCCTCAAAACCAAGTCTGCTGAGGGATGGTGAGAACAGTAGATGAAGGCAACATGCATCCTTAGGTTTCGAACTCTTTCCGTGGTCAGGAAGATTTTTGTCTGTAACGTGTCTATCCGTGCCCCTATGTATTCCATCACCTGGACAGGATTCAGAAGAGATTTGGCTGTGTTGATTGTAATCCCTAAGTGGAGTGAAAGCTTTAGGAAATTATCTCTGGTCCAACAAAGTAGACGCTTGGTGGGAGCAGTAAGGAGCCAATCGCCCAGGTAAGGGTAGACCTGAATCCCCTGAAGCCTCAGGTGAGCCACTACTATTGCCATCACTTTGAACACCCTGGAGGCTGTGGTGAGACCAAAGGGTAGGGCTCGGAACTGGTAATGACTGGCTCCTAGCTGGAATCGGAGGAATCTCCTGGAGCTTCTGTGCATCTTTATGTGATAGTAAGCATCCTGGAGGTCAAACAAGCACATCCAGTTGCTCTCTTGCAGGTACGGCATGATGGAATGTGAGGCGACCATCCAAAACTTTTCTTTGGCAACTAACAGGCTCAGAGAAGATAGGTCCAGAATGGGCCTTAAGTCTCCCATTTTCTCTGGCACCAAAAAGAACGTTGAGTAGATGCCCGATCCGGACGGATCTGGGGAGACAGTTTCGATGGCTCGTTTCTCTAGCAGCTTGGACATTTCTAGTGCTGCTGCCTCCCTTTGCATGGGGATACATCTGGGAGGTGTTTGAAAGGTGGGTGAGGGACCACAAATGGGATTGAATAGCCTCTGGAATTTACCTGAAGCACCCAACGGTCTGATGATACGAACTCCCATGCCGTCAGGTGCAATCACAGGTGACCCCCGACTGCCTCCAGAGCACAGCAGTCAGGCAAACCCCTCAGGGCTGCTGCGCAGGTCTGTCCGAGAAAGGTTCTCGAGACCCAAAATTCCTCGGACCTCTTGCCTCTGGGCCGGCATCTATCCTGTTCCCTCTGCCTCTAGGGGAAGAGCACTTGAGTGTCCCAGGAATACTGAGACTTCCAGAAAGTACAGTTTTGTACCTACCATAAATGTAAATGTCCGATAGGTATGCATCTGCAGTCATCACATATGGGTTGTCCTGCCTCAGGCAGCCCTTCGGTCGGCCGGATTCCAAAGTCTGGGTCCGGCGTCAGCTGATGTCGCACTTTCCCCGACGTCAGAGCGCCTGGGGTATAAAAGCATCAGCCGACGCCATCTTCCTCAGTTTTTCTTGCCCCAGATGCCAGGTGCCCTCTTAAGGAAGGCTAAATTTGGAGAGATGCATTTAAAAATCCAAACATGCACAGTAATATAACAACAAATACACCATAATAGATCACCCCAGCTAGCTATAAGAGGGATAAGTACCCAAGAAATACCACAGAGGGGAAGGAGGGAGGGTAAACCTGACTGCAGATGCATACCTATCGGACATCTACATTTATGGTAGGTACAAAACTGTACTATGTACTTCAAGCATGCATCTGCAGTCATCACATATGGGTAGAACACCATAGCCAATCTGGGGGTGGAGGAACTATGTAAATGATGGTGTAGCTAAAATGCCCTGCAGGACTGCCGTAGCAAAGCCTGCTCTGGATCTGGAATATAAAGGTAAATTGTAATGCTTGGCAAATGTATGCACGGAGCTCCATGTAGCAGCTTCTAAAATGTCCTTGGTAGCCACCCCTCTTAAGAAGGCTGTGGAGGTGGCTGTGGCTCTCGTGGAATGAGGTCTAATGTTAGCTGGCACAGTTTTTCCATGAAAGGAGTAACAAAACGAATGCAATTCCTATCCATTTTGAAATTGTCTGTTTGGAAATTGCTTTTCCTTGTGTTCCAGCAGCATATGCTACCAACAGCTGGTCAGTTTTTCTGTAACCTTTAGTTCTGTCCAAGTAGTAGCAACTGTCTGTATGTCCAGGGTGTGCAGAAGTTTCTCCCTTTGTTTTGTGGATTTGGAAAGAAGGTAGGCAAGTGAATAGCTTGGTTTAATGAAACCCTGGATACCACCTTTGGCATAAATGTAGGATTGGTTCTCAATGAAACTCTGTCCTGATGAAAAATAAGAAATGGCTGTACTGCCATAAGGGCCTGTAACTCAGATACTCTTCTTGCTGAGGTTATGGCCAGAAAGAAAGCAGTCTTCCAAGACAGGAACTGTAGTTCTGCAGATGCTGCTGGTTCAAAGGGAGGCAGTGTTAGTTTTTCCAACACGAAGTTAAGGTCCCAAGTAGGTAGGGGTGGTTTCCTTGGAGAATTGATGTTTTTGATTCCTCTTAGAAAATGTCTTAGGAGAGGATGAGAGAAGACAGGTGGATCAGTATTGTACTCTGCTGAAATTGCTGAAGCATGAATTTTAATGGAAGAGTAAGACAGAACATTGTGGAACATTTCTGCCAAGTATTTCAGGATATGTGCCATGTTCATCACGGTCGCATCTAGGCCCTTTGTTGTGTTCCAAATGTGAAATCTTTTCCATTTTGCTGAATATGCCTTTCTTGTGGAAGGCCGACGAGCTTCCATAATAATATCTTTCACTCTCTGGGATAGCTTATCCTGAGGAGGAATCAAGGTATTTTCCAGGCTGTTAGTTGCAAGGTTTTCAGGTTGGAATGCAGAGTTTTGTAGTTGCGCTGTGTCAGTAGAAGTGCTCATAGAGGAAGAGGCCATGGTTTCGTGCGTGACATGCTCTTTAACAGTGGGTACCAGTGCTGTCTTGGCCAGTCCGGAGCTATCAGAATCACTTTTGGCTGCTCTGTCCTGATCTTCAGTAAAACCTTGGTCATTAATGGGAGAGGTGGAAATGCATACACTGTTAGAGTTCTCCAGCTGAAATAGAGGGCGTCCACTTTCTATGCTTGTGGGTGGTATGTCCTCGAGCAGAATTTCTTCAGTTGATGATTGTGGGGGGAGGCAAAAAGATCTATGTCCGGCCTCCCCCATGATTGTGTTAGCTGTAGAAAGATGTCCGGGTGCAGCATCCATTCGTGTGCATCCATGATATTTCTGCTTAAGCTGTCCGTCAGTATATTGTCTTTCCCTGGCACAAACTGGGATTGTAGCTGTATATTGAGCTTCAAGAAAAGTTCCCATAGATTCACTGCCAGCCTGCAAAGAGGATAGGAATGGGTGCCTCCTTGCTTGTTTATGTACCACATAACCGTGGTGTTGTCTGTCCTTATTAGCAGATGGCCTTGATGCAGAAAGGGTTTGAAGGCTTCGACTGCATGCATCACTGCCAGCATTTCCTTTTGGTTTATGTGCATGCGTAGCTCTTTTTGTGACCATAGACCTTGAATGCATCTGCCCTCCAAGTGCGCTCCCCATCCGTGGTCTGAAGCGTCTGTTGTAATGGTTTGGCTGGCTATTTGCTGAAAGGCAGACCCCTGTTTGACTGGCTTGCTTGAGCCCACCACAGAAATTCCTTTTGAAGGCATGGAATGAGTGGTATCAAAGTTTCCAGGCTGTGACTGTGCTGAGTCCATAAACTCCTTAGGTACCATTGTAGTTTCCTCATATGTAGTCTTGCTTGCGGAATCAGAAGGATGCAAGAAGCCATGTAACCCAGGGCCTGCAGGATTTTCCTTGCAGTCAGCTGGGTTTGTCTTGTCAGATTTTTGAAGTAATCTGGTAGCTGACTTTGTTTTTCTTCTGTGAGGAAGGCCATCTGGGTGGTTGTATCTAGATTTGCACCCAGAAAAGTTATTCTTTGGGATGGAACAAGTCTTGATTTGTGAAAGTTGACTGTATATCCCAAGGCCTGAAGTAGGTGGATGGCATAATTCAAGTGTTTTACCAAAGTTTGTTGGCTGTCCGCTTGTATAAGGCAGTCGTCCAGATATGGGTATATTTGAATCCCCTGAAGTCTGCAGTGTGCCATTACTGATGCCAGGCATTTTGTGAATACTCTGGGCGCAGTAGATAAGCCAAAGGGCAATGCTGAGAATTGATAATGCTCTGACCCTGCAAGAAATCTGAGGTGTCTTCTGCAACTTTGTCTGATAGGGACATGCAGGTATGCCTCCTTGAGGTCTAGAGTTACCAGCCAAGAACCCTTTGCCCAGCATGGGAAGGAGCTGCTGTAGAGTCAGCATTTTGAACTTTGGCACAATGAGATAAGTATTCAGTGCGGACAAGTCGAGAATAGGCCTCCATTGTTTTTCTTTTCTTGGAACGAGGAATAGTCTGGAATAAAATCCTTGGCCTTGTTCTGAGAGAGGAACCTTTTCTATAGCTTTCATTTGCATTAAGCTGGAAATTTGTTTCAAAGCCTCTGCCCTTTGATTCGGTGGCAGGTCTGGCATGCCTTTTCTTTTTGGTAATGTGTAGAAATGGAACCTGTATCCTTTGTCTATTATTTGTAGTGTCCATTTGTCCCTTGTAATACTGTGCCAATTTTCTGAGAATAAAGAAAGCTTTCCGCCCAAAGTGCTTCCAATTGAGCCCTGGTTTGGAGTTGTCAAAGTAAAGTCATTGAGCCTTTCCTTGTGCAGCAGTTGAAGGTCCTGCATTACCTCTCTGGTTGGGAGGTTGCCATTGGCGTCCTCTGTAGGAGCCTCTAACTTGCCCTCTACCTCTGGCACGCCTGTTCTTGCCTCTCTGAAACCTCTCGGAGTCTGGAAAGGACCAATTCTTGGAAGGCCAATTCCTGCTGAATCTTTGTGGTTGTACTTGGAGAAAATCTTTGACTGTTTGTACGGAATTTAGCCTTTTCTTCAAATTTCTTTAGGACCTCCTGAGCCGTGGAGCCAAATAACTTTTGCTTTTCCAGTGGAGCATCCAGCAGCTTTGCTTTAACATGGTCTGGCAGAGATTGTTCCTTCAGCCAAGCGTGCCTACGTATGACTGCGCCAGTCATAGCTGACCTATATGAAGCTTCCAATGCATCATAACCACATTGCAAGAAATGGTTGCTAACCTGTTGTGAGTTATGTACCAGATCCTGAAGTGCCTTGCGGTCTAGGCGGTCAGGTGAAGACAGTTTTTTATGCAATTCATCTAACAAATACTCTTGGTACTGTATCATATGAAATTGACAACTTAATGCCCTCATAGAAAGAGTAGCAGAAGTATACACTTTTTTACCCCATCTCTCTAAAGCTCTGGACTCCCTTTCAGAGGGGAGAGGATTTTTAGCAGTGGCAGCTCCAACCCCTTTAGGGCCCTGGGAAATAGTTTCTGGATCAGCAGAGTGGGCCTTGTAAAGGTAAAGATGTGAGTCCGGGACCCTGTAGTACCTATCGCGTTTGGCAGGAGCCGGAGGGAGAGAATCAGGGGTTGTGCTAGAGTCAGAGTACACATCATCAATGACATTCAAAACAGGAGGAATAGCTAAAGGTCTATGCTGAGGCAAATGTAAAAAGGTCCTTAATCTTTTCCTGGAATCAGAGAATTCCTGGCCCTGCCATTGGAAATGCTCTCTCATAGTGTGTAGTGTCTCCCCAAAGGAAAACTCTTCAGGAGGGGAGGCCGAGGGAATAGATTCCTCAGCATCAGAATCCTCGTAGGCCGAAAAAACCTCCTCCTGGTGGTCCGAGAGAGAGTAGAGCCATCAGAGGCCTCCTCTGAGGAGTGGGGATCAGAGGGCTCAACCCTGGGCCTTTTGTCTGGAGGAGGTTGAGAGCCCCTGTCCGGATGAGGTTAAGAGCCCCTAATTAAGGAGATCAGATCCTCTGCTAAGCTTAGAATCTGTGAACCAGTAGAGGGTCCCTGAGGAATAACCTTGGGAGGCAAAGCTTTTGAGAGTTTAGCAGCTTTAGCCCTGGAGAAAGCCTTAATGGACATGGATGCAGGAGGCCTGGCTGCACCACGTGCTGGTGTAGATTTGTCTAAAGGAATGGTGTTGGAAGGTTCCAGGACACCAGATTCTGTTGGAAATTCAATAACCGACTCAGCCGGGGCCTCTGGGACTGAGGTAGTCGGTTGAGCGGTTTCGGTAATTGGAAGTACCAAGGACTCTGTTTCAGCCGAGACACTCGCGGGTAGTCCTGGCCGTGGTTTCAGCCGAAACCGTGGCCCACGTGTGTCGGTCCTTGTCCTTCCGTTTCTTAATTAAATGTGAAGTCGGAGTCTCCGACGGCATCTTATACGAAAAACTAGCCCCAAAAAATTCCTCTGCAAACTCCGCCCGATGTCTAAGAGTGCGTCGGTTGAAGGAAGCACAGGCTGAACAGGCCGAGACGTCGTGGTCTGGGCCTAGGCAGGGGAGGCAGTAAGAGTGGAAATCCTTATGAGGTATTTGTTTCCCACAAGTTAAACAATTATTAACTTTATCTGACATCGGCTGAGGCAAGAAAGAGTCCCCAACGGGGTACTTAGCTTTTTGAAGTCTTCGGTAGCTGAGTTACAGGAGCTGGCCAACCGGCACTTGCGAACTGCTGCTTCGGGCACCACGCGGCAAGAAAGGCTGAGGAAGATGGCGTCGGCTGATGCTTTTATACCCCAGGCGCTCTGACGTCGGGGAAAGTGCGACATCAGCAGACGCCGGACCCAGACTTTGGAATCCGGCCGACCGAAGGGCTGCCTGAGGCAGGACAACCCATATGCGATGACTGCAGATGCATTCTTGAAGGACATCCACATCCCTCTTTTGTCCTCGCCAATTCCAGGAAAAGGATCTTTGAGGGTTCGAGAAGCGGATTCCGACGGCAGACAGTGTCTTCCAGTCTTTCTCACTCTGGACCAAGGTGTCTCAGACGGTCATATCAAAAAGTATAGAACCGTCATAAGGGCCATTCGCAAAAGATGTCTTGAAGGATTCTGTGAACGGACATAATCTGAGCCAGGCATTACGCCTCATGGACACGCCGGACCCAGCTGCCCTAGCCGCTCCTTCAGTAGCATGTGAGGGGAGTCGCATGGATGTGTCTGAAACCACTGTCAAGGTAGCCATCCTCGTGAGGAATATGGCTCTGTCCTCCCACGACATGGACTTTGGGGGAGACTCAGCTAGTTCCTTAACTAGGTCATGCTGTAGTCTAATAACGTGGGCCAGATAAGTTTAACGCCCTGACAGAAAAGGTCACTGACGCATAAACCTGCTTCCCTAGGCAATCCATCGTCCTAGACTCACGGTCAGGGGGATGAACAGAGGAACTCTCCTGGGCTAGTTCCTTTTTTGCTACCACCATAGCGTCTACAGGGGACCATTTATTCCACGCTGTTCTGTCTGTATGGGTGCTCAAAATTTTGTCTGGGCATTTAGGGATTGGTTCCACAGTGCCCGGCTCCTTCCAAGCCTGCAAGGTGACCAAGTCCACCAAGGCATCTGCAGGAGGGGACACCCAGGAAGTAGACGGGCCCGTGCCGAAAGCCTCCAGGAACATGGATTCGTCCGAGGAAAGTTTTGGGGCGGACCAACCTCTCCGCTGGTGCAAGATTTCCATGATGTCTCCAAAGGAGACATCCTCGAGAGGTGATCTGGGGGAACCTTCCCCGTCATCCAAATCAGTGTCCTTCAGTAAGGGACTCAGGAGAGTCCAAGTGCCTCCTCTTGCATGTATGCTTGCAAGGTACCTCTCCTGTGGGGCTTTCCGGAGGGAACTTGCAAACAACTTGTTCCTCAGGAGGAACCGCCTGGGGCTGCTCGAGCACGGGCTGTACCTCTGGTAAAATGATGGGATTCGCACACAAAGCAGAGGGAGTCGGGGCGCAGTCCAAAGATATAGTCAGGGGCCTCGATCCAGTGGAGAGAAAGTACAGTTTTGTACCTACCATAAATGCAGATGTCCGATAGGCATGCATCTGCAGTCCTTACAAATGGGTTGTCCTGTCGTCAGGCAGCCCTTCGGTCGGCCGGATTCCAAAGTCTGGGTCTGGCCTCGGCTGGTGTCGCACTTCACCCGACGTCATAGCTGCAGTTCTTCGGGTATAAAGGCATCAGCCGACGCCATTTTCCTCAGTGTTTCTTGCCCCAGATGCCAGGTGCCCTCTAGGAAGGCTAAATTTGGAGAAATGCAAATGTTTCCAAATAGTAGAGTGCAATCAAAAAATAAGCATGTATGTACATATATACAAACAAATACACCATAATAGATTCCCCCAGCTAGCTAAAAGAGGGGTAAGTACCCTAGGAGTACCACAGAGGGGTAGGAGGGAGGGTAACCCTGACTGCAGATGCATGCCTATCGGACATCTACATTTATGGTAGGTACAAAAAGTACAGTTTTGTACCTACCATAAATGTAGATGTCCGATAGGAATGCATCTGCAGTCCTTACAAATGGGTTGTCCTGTTGTCAGGCAGCCCCTCGGTCGGCCGGATTCCAAAGTCTGGGTCTGGCCTCGGCTGGTGTCGCACTTCACCCGACGTCATAGCTGCAGTTATTCGGGTATAAAGGCATCAGCCGACGCCATTTTCCTCAGTGTTTCTTGCCCCAGATGCCAGGTGCCCTTAGGAAGGCTAAATTTGGATAAATGCCAATGATTCCAAATAGTAGAGAGCAAACAAAAAATAAGCAAGTATGTACATATATACAAACAAATACACCATAATAGATTCCCCCAGCCAGCTACAAGATGGGCAAATACCCTAGGAGTACCACAGAGGGGAAGGAGGGTGGGTAATCCTGACTGCAGATGCATTCCTATCGGACATCTACATTTATGGTAGGTACAAAACTGTACTATGTCCTTCAAGGATGCATCTGCAGTCCTTACAAATGGGTAGAATACCATAGCCAAACTGGGGGAGGAGGAGAAATAAAATTATGGTGTAGTTAAGATCCCTTGCAAAACAGCAGTGGCAAAACCTGCTCGGGATCTAGAGTATAAAGGTAAATTATAATGCTTGGCAAATGTATGCACGGAGCTCCAAGTAGCAGCCTCTAAAATGTCTTTGGTAGCCACTCCTCGTAGAAAAGCTGTGGTAGTGGCTGTAGCCCTTGTAGAGTGAGGCCTGATGTTTTCTGGAGTTTTCTTCCCATGGCAGGAGTAACAAAATCTAATGCAATTTCCTATCCACTTAGAGATTGTCTGTTTTGAAATTACTTTTCCTTCCATTCCTGTTGCATATGCTACCAGTAGCTGGTCAGTTTTTCTATTGCCCTTGGTCCTGTCCAGGTAGTAGCGTAATTGTCTGTGTACATCCACGGTATGCAACAGTCTTTCTCCCCTGTTCTGTGGATTGGGGAAGAATGTAGGTAGGTGGATAGCCTGATTTAAAGATACTCTGGAGACCACCTTAGGCATAAAAGTAGGATTTGTTCTCATGGACACTCTATCTTGATGGAAGATCAGGAAGGGCTGTACTGCCATTAATGCCTGTAGCTCAGATACCCTTCTTGCTGAAGTGATTGCAAGCAGGAAAGCAGTTTTCCATGATAAGTATTGTAATTCAGCTGTTGCTGCTGGTTCGAATGGAGGGAGTGTCAATTTTTCTAGCACAAAGTTCAAGTCCCATGCTGGCAATGGTGGCTTCCTAGGTGGTTTTACATTTTTAATTCCTCTCAGAAACTGCCTGAGCAGAGGATGTGAGAAGACTGGAGGATCCAAGTTGTATTCTGCTGAAATAGCTGATGCATGAATCTTAATGGAAGAGTAGGACAGGCCGTTGTGGAAGAGCTCTGCCAAGTATTGCAGGATGTTGGCTATGTTTACCAGTGACACATTTTCTCCTTTTGCAATACTCCAAATGTGATATCTTTTCCATTTTGCTGAATAATTTTTCCTTGTTGAGGGTCTGCGAGCCTCCAAGATAATGTCTTTAACCCTTTGTGATAAATTTGGGTTAATTGGTCTTATGCAATGTTCCAGGCAGTCAGCTTCAGTGTTTTCAGGTTTGGATGCAGAGTGTTGTAGTTGTTCTGTGTTAACAGCAAGGGAACTAGGGGCCATATTTGTTCCCGAGACATGCTCCTCAGTAATGGGTACCAATGTTGACTTGGCCAGTCTGGAGCTATCAGAATGATCCTTGGACGGTCCTCTTTGATCTTCAATAGCACCTTGTGCATCAAAGGAAGTGGTGGGAATGCATATGCTGTCAGGTTTTTCCAACTGAAAGATAGGGAGTCCACTTTCCAAGCAAGTGGGTGGTACGTCCTTGTGCAGAATTTCATCAGTTGGTGATTGTGTGGGGATGCAAATAAGTCTATTTCTGGGAGTCCCCATTTTCTTGTAATGGTTTTGAAGATGTCCGGATGCAGCATCCATTCGTGGGCATCCGTGGTAGTTCTGCTTAGTATGTCTGCTAGAATGTTTTCTTTTCCTGGCACAAAAATTGCTTGTAATTGAATGTTGAAGCTCAGGGCCACATTCCAGAGGTCCATTGCCATCCGGCATAGAGGGTACGAATGTGTGTCTCCCTGTTTGTTGATGTACCACATAACTGTGGTGTTGTCTGTCCTTATCAGCAGTTGACCTTGTCGAAGAAATGGTCTGAATGTCTGAATTGCCAGTTTTACTGCCAGCATTTCCTTTTGATTTATGTGTAGGTGCAGCTGGTCTTGAGTCCATAAGCCTTGTATGCGCTTTTCCAGCATGTGTGCCCCCCAACCGAGGTCTGAGGCGTCCGTTGTGATTGTCTGGCTTGGTTGAGTGCTGTGGAAAGGCAGCCCCTTGTTTGACTGACAGGCCTGAGCCCACCATTGGAATTCTTGCTTCAGGCATGGGATTATTGGAATTTGAGTTTCTAGGCTGTGTTTGTGCTGAGACCATAAATTCCTTAGGTACCACTGTAACTTCCTCATATGCAGTCTGGCATGTGGAACCAATATTATGCAGGATGCCATGAAACCCAAGGCTTGTAGGACTTTTCTTGCTGTTAGCTGGTTTTGTTTCGTTAATGCCAAGAAGTAGAGAGGGAGTTGCTCCTGTTTTTCTACTGTTAGGAATGCCATTTGTTTTGATGTGTTTAGCTCTGCACCCAAAAAGGTTATCCTTTGGGATGGTATCAGCCTTGACTTTTTTGTATTGACTGTGTATCCCAGGGCTTGCAGTAGATAAATGACCCTTTTCAAGTCTTCTGTTAACTTGTTTTTGTTGTCCGCTTGTAACAGGCAGTCGTCCAGGTAAGGGTAGATTTGGATTCCTTGAAGCCTGCAATGAGCAATTACTGATGCCAGGCATTTCGTGAACACTCTGGGCGCAGTAGATAAGCCAAAGGGCAATGCTGAGAATTGATAATGCTCTGATCCTGCAAGAAATCTGAGGTATCTTCTGCAATTTGGTCGTATGGGGACGTGCAGGTATGCCTCCTTGAGATCTAGAGTTACCAGCCAAGACTCCTTGCCCAACATGGGAAGAAGCTGCTGTAGGGTCAGCATTTTGAATTTTGGGACAATGAGAAATGTGTTTAAAGCGGACAGGTCGAGAATAGGTCTCCATTGGTTTTCTTTTCTTGGTACCAGGAAGAGTCTGGAGTAAAATCCCTGTCCTTGCTCCATAGATGGAACCTTTTCTACAGCTCTCATCCTTAGTAAGTGAGTTATTTGTTTTAGAGCTTCTGCCTTTTGATTCGGAGGTAGGTTTGGCATTCCTCTCTTTCTTGGTAGAGTATGGAAGTGAAACCTGTAACCTTGGTCTATTGTCTGCAAAATCCACTTGTCTCCTGTGATGAAATTAGAAGTTATGTACTCACCATAACGTTCCATCTGAGTAGGTGTATTCATTTGTCTGCAACCTGTGGGTTATGGATCCGATATCGGATCCGAACCGGCATGGTTTTCCAGCTATGGATCCAAGCTCTCAGCTCCTCCCCTCACCCATAATGCCCTGCTCTACCCTCATGACCTCAGATCGAGTTTGCCAAAGCAACAATACCCTAAAAAGGGTAACAAGGAATATGCAGGAAACTGAAAGGCCAGGGGGATAGGAGGGGAGTTGCAGACAATGAATACACCTACTCAGATGGAACGTTATGGTGAGTACATAACTTCTAAATCTGAAGTAGGATATTCATTTGTCTGCAACCTGTGGGACAGAGTCCCCAGCTACCTGAATCTTGGGCGGCCATCATGGAAGGATATTCGAGCACCATGAGCCAAAGGATGCTCTACCCTAGATGCAAGATCCAACTTATAGTGAGAAATAAATGTATGAGATGAAGCCCACGTGGCTGCTGCACAAATATCATCTAGAGGAATCCTAGCCTTGAAGGCTGCCGAGGTAGATACTGACCGGGTTGAATGGGCATGAACACCCCGGTCATGGCCTTCCTGACGCTTGATAAGCCAATAAAATGCACTGTGAAATCCAGCGGGACAGAGAAACTTTAGAAATTGGCTTGCCCAAATTGAATTTTGCAAAGGAAATAAACAGCTGGTCGGATTGCCTATGACCAGCTGTCCTGTTGAGATAAAATCTAAGTTGCCTGTGAACATCTAGTGAGTGTAGCTTATATTCACCTTTGTTTTCATACTTAGGGAAGAAAACAGGGAGGTTAATGGATTGATTGATGTTTGCTTCAGAAGCGATTTTAGGAAGGAAGGACGGGTTGGTCCTGAGGGAGACACGGTCCGGATGAAATACCAAGTAAGGAGGTTTAGCTGATAAAGCTTGAAGTTCAGAAACTCTCTTGGCTGATGTAATGGCTACCAAAAGGCTGTCTTGTAGGACAAGAATTTGAGATCCACCGTAGCTGGCTCGAAAGGGGAGCGGTCAAGGCCTGTAGGACCAAAGAAAGGTCCCAAGGAGGAACTGCTTGTTTTATAGGGGGCCTGAGAAGGAAAGTACCTTTAAGAAATGTTTTGCACAATTTGGCTGACATAAGAGGATTAGACTCTTGACCAATGTGATAGTGAGAAATTGCCGCCAGTTGAACTTTGACTGTGGAACTGCTGGCACCATCATTAAAGAGAGAGGTTAGAAAATCAAGCACTACAGGGAGAGGAACCGTGAAGGATTTAGGCCTTGCCGCTCGCCCACACAGAGAAACGCTTCCATTTGCTTCGTAAACCTTTCTAGTGGATGGTTTATGAGCCGCCACCAAAATAGCCTTTACCGTGAAGAAATACCGAGTCCTTATCAAGAGTGGAACTGGAGCAGCCAAGCGGTCAGCTTCAGGTTGTCCAGGTTCGGAGGAGGAATGCAGGATGGATGGGATATCAGATCCGAATGGGATCTAGAATCCAAGGAAGATTCACCGAGTGAGACCTTAGGAAGGGGAACCAGATCTGTCGAGGCCAGAATGGAGCAATGAGAATCATTCTGCAACCCACCCGAGAGGCTTTCTGAAGAACTTGCAGCATCAGAGGCAAGGGTGGATAGGCATACAGAAGACCGGGTGGCCAAGCATGCACCAGAGCGTCTCTTGGGGTACCTCCGGGAGGAGGTATTAGAGCAAAAACTGTCGCACTTGGTGTTTGAGGGAGAAGCAAAAGATCGCATGAAGGGTTCCCCACCGTGCGAATATGCCGTTCGCTACTTGACAATTGAGAGACCACTTCGTAAGGGGTCAGAATGGTGCGACTGAGCTTGTCCGCTAGGATGTTGGACCGACCGAATGTGCGTTGCTATGAGAAAGCGATTGGTGGAGATTGCCCATTCCCAAACTCTCATGGCCTCTCGACAAAGAGGGTAAGACCTTGTTCCCCCTTGCTTGTTGATGTACCAGACAACAGACATATTGTCCGATTGAATCGCAATTGTTCCCAAGGGAAGAAAGTCCTGAAGTGCTAGCAACGCTAAGAGCACTGCTCTCATCTCTAGAACATTGATATGCAGTAAGGTCTCTGAATCGTTCCACGTGCCTTGGACTGTCCCGCCCGCAAAGTGCCCCCCCCACCCCCGGCGGGAGGCGTCCGTGGTCACCGTGGCGAGAGGGGGAGAAGCACAAAATGGGCGACCCTCGTGGAGATCCGGGGAGTGGAGCCACCACAAGAGGGACCGCTTGCAAGCCTTGCTGACCGCTATGGGATGATGCATGGGGAGAGCAAGGTATGACCACTGTACTAAGAGCGTCCACTGTAGAATGCATATTGAGCCAGGCAAGAGGAAGAAGTGCTATAGCCGAAGCCATGGACCCTAGAGCCCTCAGGACCAACTTCGCTGGAACAGAACTTGAATGGAGAATGGCCCGCACCTGGAGCTGCAGATTTAGAACTCTGTCCGCAGTGAGGAAGGCTCAGAACTCCTTGTGTCTAGTCTGGCCCCTATGAAATCTAAGAGCTGTGTGGGCCAGGTTGGACTTTTGTATTTATTGTGATGCCCAGAAATGGAGCAAGATGGAGAAAGGAGTCTCAGCCAAGAGAAGTAGATGCCTTGTTGGGCGGGCGTAAGGAGCCAGTCGTCCAGGTAGGGAAAGACCTGCACCCCTGAAGCCTCAGGTGGGCCGCTACCACTGCTAGTACTTTGGTAAACACCCTGGGGCTGTGGTGAGACCAAAGGGAAGGACCCGAACTGGTAGTGACTGGCTCCCAGCCGAAGCGGAGAAACCTCCTGGGCGCCTGTCCATCAGGATGTGGTAGTACGTCCTTGAGATCTATCGAGCACATCCAGTGATTTTCTCCCAGAAGGGGGAGAATAGATTGCAGAGTGACCATTCGGAATTTTTCTTTGGGGACTGCCAGATTCAAGAGAGAGAGGTCTAGGATTGGTCTTAGTTCCCCCGTCTTTTTTGGCACTAAAAAGAATCTGGAGTAGAACCCTGATCCGATCTGGTCTGGGGGAACGGGCTGGATGGCTCTTTTCTTTAGCAGATGGCCAATTTCTGCCAAAGCGGCCTCCCGTTGACCGGGTGGAATGTCTGGGAGGGACTTCAACTTTGGAAGGTGAAGGAAAGGAATGCGATATCCCCTGGATATGATTTGGAGAACCCAGCGGTCCGATGTTATGGACTCCCATGCCGCTAGGTGCCCCGAAAAACGTCCCCGACTGCCTCCAGAGTAGAGCAGTCGGGCAACCCTCAGGGTTGCTGCGGGCCGTTCAGAGAAAGGTCCCCTGGACCCCAACTTTCTGGGAGCCCCTCTGCCTCTAGGGCGGCGTCCTCCCTGTCCTCCTCTGCCACGGAAGGACTGGTTGTCCGGAGCAGGCTGGGACTGCTGCGACTTCGAACCACATCTTCTTCTGACCCTTTTGGTTCCTAGAATAGGGCCTCTGGGGTGCAGAGAAGCGGATTCCGACGGCAGACAGCGTCTTCCGTCCTTCTCGCTCTGGGTCAACGTCTGCGAACGGTCTTGCCAAACAGAGCAGAACCATCAAAGGGTTAAGCAACGACGCCTTGAAGGGCTCAGAAAAATCGCAGTGACGGAGCCAGGCCTGACGTCTAGTGACCAGTCCTGTCCCGCAGCTCTAGCGGCCTCCGTTGCATGGGAGAGTAGCCGCATAGAAGTATTTGTGACTGACCTAAGAGTGGCCATTTTGGTGGAGTGCAGAACTCTGTCCTCCTCCGAAATGGACTCAGGGGATGCAGCGTATTCCTTAATAAGATCTCGCTGCATCCGAATAACATGTGCCAAATAGTTCAGCCCTTACCGAGAAGGTCGAACTGAACATCCGCTTCCCCAAGCGGTCCATCATCGAGACTCCTTGCTCGGTGGGTGGACTGAGGGACTCTCCTGAGCCAGTTCCTCTTTGTGGCCGCCATCAACATGGCATCTACAGGAGGCCCCTTACTCCAATGGGTCCTGTCGGAGGCGGACTAAGGATCCTATCTGGTCTTTTGGAAATTGTCTCCCCGGTGTCCGGTTCCTTCCACGCCCTGTTGGTAATAAGCTCCACCAGGGGTCGGCAGGGGACACCCAAGAGGTAGACGGCCCGTTCAATGCCTCCAAGAACACGGACTCGTCCAAGGAAGACTTGGGGCAGACCACCCCCTAATACGGAGCATTTCCATGATGTCTCCGAAGGAGACATCCTCGGGGTGACCGTGGGGAGCCTTCCCCTTCCTCCAAGTCCGTGTCTTCAGTGAGAGACTCGGGGAAGTCAATGTGCCTCCTTTTGCATATGCTGCGAGGGCCTCCTCTGGGGGCTGTCAGAGCAGAGGAGTCCTCGCAGCAGCAATTTGCTCCATGGGAGCAACTTGGGCACAGAAACGGGCTGTCCCAGGGCCGGATGGTGGAAGCCTGGCCCAGTGCAGAGGGAGCGGGACGGAGCCGCAAGTGCCGGGGTCCGGAGACCCTCAACAGAGCCCTCTCCACTACATCAAAAGCGAAGGGAGCCGACCTCGACCAAAGGATCCGACAATCGGCTCCTCGGATCCGAAGAGTGGATCGGAGCCGGGCGCCAAGCACTCGGATCCGAAGGGACAGTGCGCTCCGACACAGACGGCCGAAGGAGCACTGATCCCCGGATCCGGCTCGGATCCAGGCTCCGAGATCGGGTCCGACGCACTGAGGGCAGGGTCGGATCCGGTACCAAGTACTATCGGCTCCGACCTTCCCCGCCCGGCTGCTCGGCTCCAGTTGCTCCGAACCCGGATAGCGGGTCGGAGAAGGAGCAATAGGCTTAAAAGGGTGTTGAGCTCCCGAGGGGGAGGCAAGAGCACTCCCATCTGCATCTGGGCCTGGATGAACCTTCTCATCATCCGTCCAGATCAGCATCAGAAAGGCTATGGGTAGATCTCGAAGAGGCTACCGAGGTAGGCCTGGAGTGCCTCCTCGATAGCCTCGACGGAGATCGGGTCTCCTCCTCCTCAGGACCCGTGAGAAGCACACAGGGGACCGGCCGAGAAGGAGGAGACCGAACGACGGAGCCGGGAGAAGCCCGCTTGGCTGGCGGGCCGAAACAGAGGTCTCGCCCGCGCTTGGTGCTTCTCCCTCCGTCCTTTTAGCTGCATCCCTCTCCTCTCCAGAAGCGGGAGTTTGAGTCCCAGGAGCAGGAGGGGTGCCACAGAACAACTGCAGAAACAGTAGTCCCGAAGGAGCGGAGGCCGGAGCCGAGTCCGGGTAAAAGACCCGCCAAGACCAGCTTGGACCTCCGCTCCCTCAGTGCCTGGGGTTGAACCCTGCACAAATGGAACAACCAGATGTGAGGTGTTCAACCCCAAGACACTTAACACACAGTGTGGCCATCAGCGGTGAGAGCTTATGGCCACACTGAGCATTTCGAAAATATAGATTTAGGCTGTTCAGCCATAATCTATAAAACCTAAAGTTACAGAAAGTAACTTAAACAACAAAAAAAAACACACAGGCCTACACACACACTCAGCAGGGAGGGAATAAAAATTATTACTTTAACTTAAAATAAACTCAAAACAGTCTATATTAAAGGGAAACCTACTACTTTCACACAAATTTAGTTAAAGAATCAAAAAATTTTCTGTTTTTAAACAAGAAAAGAGTTCACTTAGCTGAGAGCTATGTACCCACATCCAGTTACCAGCGCGGCAAACAAGATCTGAGGTCATGAGGGTAGAGCAGGGCATTATGGGTGAGGGGAGGAGCTGAGAGCTTGGATCCATAGCTGGAAAACCATGCCGGTTCGGATCCGATATCGGATCCATAACCCACAGGTTGCAGACAAATGAATATCCTACTTCAGATTGCCAGTTTACTGTAAATAAGGCTAGCTTCCCGCCTAAGGGTGCTTCTAGTTGTTCCCTGGTAGGCGGTGCCAGAGCCAAGTCACTGTGATTGTCCTGTAGTAGTGGTGGTGGCTGTATCTGTGGCTGTACCTCGCTGGTTGTTAGCCTGCCACTGACGTCCCCTGTAGGCACCTCTGGATTGACCTCTGCCTCTTGAGCGCCTATTCCTGCCTCTCTGAGCTCTGGAGGAGTCTGGAAAGGACCAATTTTTGGAGGGCCAATTCCTGCTAAACCTTGGAGGTTGGACCTGTAAGAAATCTTTCACTGTCTGGACAGATTTTGCCTTCTCTTCCATCTTCTTCAGCACCTGTTGTGCAGGGGAGCCAAACAAATTGATCTTGTCCATGGGAGCATCTAGTAGCTTTGATTTGACATGGTCTGGTAAGGCCTGCTCTTTTAGCCATGCATGTCTTCTGATCACTGTGCCAGTCATGGCTGATCTAAAGGAAGCTTCCAGTGCATCATAGCCGCATTTTAAGGAATGATTACTGACCTGCTGTATATTATGTACCATTTCCTGAATAGATTTTTTGTCTAATGGTTCATCCGAGGACAGCTGTTTAGTTAACTGGTCTAACATAAATTCTTGATACTGGATCATATGGAATTGACAGTTCAAGGCCCTAGCTGAAAGAGTAGCAGAAGTGTAAACTTTTTTACCCCATCTCTCTAAGGACCTGGATTCCCTTTCAGAGGGGAGGGGGTTCTTTGCAGAGGTACCTGCTACAGCCTTAGGACCCTGGGAGATAGTTTCGGGATCTGCAAAAGGAGCCTTATACAAGTGATGATGTGTGTCCGGGACCCTGTAGTCCCTATCGGGCTTAGCAGGGGCCGGAGGTAGTGTATCAGGAGCAGTACAAGCATCATTAAATGCATCATCCAAAACAGAGAGGACTGGAGGGATGGCTAGAGGCCTATGCTGTGGTAAATGCAGAAAGGTTCTAAGCCTTTTTATGGAGTCTGAGAAATCCTGGCCCTGCCACTGAAATTGTTCCCTCATAGCATGCAAGGTTTCCCCAAAGGAAAATTCCTCAGGCGGAGAGGCAGAAGGAATGGACTCTTCAGCATCAGAGTCTTCATAAGGGGAGAAAGGGCCCTCTGGAGGGTTTGTATCATCTGAATCATCAGAGGAGTCATCTGTAGAAACTGGCTCAGGGGGCTCTGCTCGAGGCCTCTTCTCTGGAGGAGGGTGAGAGGCCCTGTCTGGGTGTGGTTGGGATCCCCGGATCAAAGAAATGAGATCCTGTGCTAGACTAAGCATTTGTGTAGTTGAGCTAGGCCTGTGAGAGGGGGTCTTAGCAGGCACAGATTTTGTGGATTTAGCTGCTTTAGCCCTGGCAAAGGCCTTAATCGACATGGTTGCAGGTGGCCTAGCAGCTCCACGTGCAGGGGATGAAATATCCAAGGGCAAAGTATCTGATAATTCCTGGAAACCTGCAGGAGGTGGGATTTCAGAAGCCGATTCCACCAAGTTGGATGTGGCCTCGGCTGGAGGTATGTTTTCGGCTGAAGGAAGAACCACGCGCTCGGTTTCAGCCGAAACCGAGACACTCGCGGTTGGCTTAACCGCGGTTTCGGCCGAAACCGCGGACCGCGAGTGTCGGTCCTTTTCCTTGCGCTTTTAGATATTTGCGTCGGAGGATCCGGCGGCATAATGTAGCGAAATCGGGCGAAAAACTCCTCAGCAAATTCAGACCGACGTCTAAGCGTCCGTCGGTTAAAAGAAGCACAGGCTAGACAAGCTGCTACGTCGTGGTCTGGGCCTAAACAAGGTAAGCAGTACGAGTGGAAATCTTTATGAGGTATTTGTTTCCCACAAGTTAAACAGTTATTCACTTTTTCTGACATCGACTGAGGCAAGAAAGAGTCCCCAACGGGGTACTTAGCTTTTTAGAAGTCTTCGGTAGTAGAAGAAGTATTCGGTAGTAGCAATCTCTGGTTCTGACCGACCGGCACTTGCGAACAGCTTCTGCTTCGGGCGCCACGCGGCAAGAAAGACTGAGGAAAATGGCGTCGGCTGATGCCTTTATACCCGAAGAACTGCAGCTATGACGTCGGGTGAAGTGCGACACCAGCCGAGGCCAGACCCAGACTTTGGAATCCGGCCGACCGAAGGGCTGCCTGACGACAGGACAACCCATTTGTAAGGACTGCAGATGCATCCTTGAAGGACATCCCTTTCTACCAAGTTGAATGCAGAGGGAGAACAGCTTCCTTGAACACCAGTGAGGGAACCACTCTCCCAGGATCCGACTAGAGAATCGGAGTCAGGCCCGAAGTAGATGGCGCTCCGAGGGAGAGAACTCTACCAGACAACGCCGGAGCCGATGAAAAAAGTTCCACCCCCTCAGATCCGACAACCAGGCTCCGGCTCCGAGAGCCACTCGGATCCGAACTGGTTGGCTCCGACATGCTCAAGGCAGCTGCTGGCATCGAGGAGACAGATACCGTCAGTGCCGACCCCCTGACTAAGGCCATCCTCGGCTCCATGTACTCCGAAACCGGGGGTCGGATCAGAGAAGGAGATATTGGTATAAAGAAGGGAAGCGAGCTCCCCCCTCCAGAGGGAGAAGGGGCTAGCAAGACTCGCATCTGAATTTGTGTGCGAATGAACCTCCGCATCATTTTATCCATGTCAACGTCAGTGAGGCTGTGGGTAAACTGCGACGAAGCCAGAGACTTTGACCTGGCGGGTCAAGGAACAGAGGCTCTAGATGGTGGTCGTGGCTCCTCCGGCTCCGGAGAAAATCTGGGAGATTGGAGCCAAGGGGAGTCAGGGTGCCTAGACTGACTCTTAGCGGGAGTTCCTGATGGAGCTGAAAGGTCCGGGGACCTCTTTCTTTTTCCAGGAGGGTGCTCTCTCTCTTTCTCTCTGCCTTTTCTGTGCTTTGCTTCCACAGGCTTAGAAGTAGGTGGGTGAGTCCCAGCCTGGGAGGGAGGAGAAGGAAGGACAAGAGTAGGAGAGGCGGCCACAGCAACAGCTGTGACCGAAGCAGAAGAGAAGGCGGCCGCCTCCGCAGAAGGTAGCAGGCCCTTCAAAGCTACCTTGGCCTGCCGATCCTTGAGGGCATATGGGTTAAAACCAGTGCAAATAGCACAGTTTGTGCTCAAATGGGCCACACCCAAACACAGCACGCGAAGAGAGTATGACCATCAACAGGGGACAATTTGTGGCCACACTCAGTGCACCTCAAACACTTGCTTGGGAAGATCTGCCATGCCCCACCACAAATTTAAACAAGTTATTTGAAACTAGTTTTCACAACACACGCCACTCACCACACACTCAGACAAGCACACAGAAGGCTGGGGTGGGGTGGGGGGGGAACTAAACTGCCTAACTACCTAAAAGCTAACAAAAATGCTTTAACTCGACACACCAGCGAAGGGAGGATGAGAGGGAACCTACACTAACAAGTATATACACACAAAAATGCTAATACGGCAGAAAACACAACTCAGACCTCAGAATCATGATGCTTAGGCTAGCCACGGCAAACGAGACCCGGGGGATGGAAGGTAGTGTTGGTGTACTATGGGTAAGGGGAGGAGCTCAGAACAGATGCTAGTGAAATTGCCAGCTTGGATCCGATACGGATCCGGTACCCACAGGTTGAAGATCAAATGAAGTAAACTACTTCAGATATAAAGTTCCATCTGTGTTGACCATCTTCATTCATCCTCAACTGTTGGGTTCGGATCAAACAGGGCCGCTTTTTCTAGATTGTGGAAAAAGTACAGTTTTGTACCTACCATAAATGTAGATGTCCGATAGATATGCAACTGCAGTCATAACATATGGGTTGTCCTGCCTCAGGCAGCCCTCGGTCGGCCGAATTCCAAAGTCTGGGTCCAGCGTCGGCTGGTGTCGCCTCCTCTCTGACGTCACAACGGCTGGAGTATAAAGGCATCGGCCGACGCCATCTTCTTCAGTGTTTCTTGCCCCAGATGCCAGGTGCCCTCCTAGGAAGGCTAAATTTGGTGAATGGATAAACAATTCCAGACATGCACAACAGTAATAAACAGATACACCATAGGAGATACCCCCAACTAAAGGAACAGGGGGAATGGACCCATAAGAAGGAAAAGAGGGGAAGGCGGGAGGGAAATCCGACTGCAGTTGCATATCTATCGGACATCTACATTTATGGTAGGTACAAAACTGTACTATGTCCTTCAAGAATGCAACTGCAGTCATAACATATGGGTTGAATACCATAGCCAAGCTGGGGGTGGATGGAGCTAAGAAAAAGATGGTGTAGCTAAAATGCCCTGCAGGACTGCCGAAGCAAAGCCTGCTCGGGATCTGGAGTATAAAGGCAGGTTGTAGTGTTTGGTAAATGTATGCACGGAGCTCCATGTAGCAGCCTCTAGAATGTCCTTTGTAGCCACTCCTCTTAGGAAGGCTGTGGATGTGGCTATAGCTCTGGTGGAATGTGGCCTAATATTGACTGGCACACTTTTTCCATGATAAGAATAGCAGAATCTGATGCAGTGTCCAATCCATTTTGAAATTGTTTGCTTGGAGATTGCTTTTCCTTGTATTCCAGCAGCATAGGCTACAAACAGCTGGTCAGACTTTCTGGTGGCCTTAGTTCTGTCCAAGTAGTAGCGTAGTTGCCTGTGTATGTCCAAGGTATGCAGCAGTCTTTCCCCTCTATTTTGAGGATTGGGGAAGAAAGTAGGAAGGTGAATAGCTTGATTTAGAGACACCCTGGAAATCACCTTTGGCTTGAAAGAAGGATTTGTTCTTAGAGAGACTCTGTCCTGATGTAAAATGAGGAAAGGAGGTATGGCCATGAGTGCCTGTATCTCCGAGACTCTTCTGGCTGATGTGACTGCCAATAGAAAAAACGTTTTCCATGATAGAAATTGCATCTCCGAGGTTGCTGCTGGCTCAAAGGGAGGCAGAGATAATTTTTCCAGTACAAAATTGAGGTCCCATGCAGGTACTGGTTGTTTTCTGGGAGGCTTGATATTCTTTATCCCTCTCAGGAACTGTCTTAGCAAAGGATGTGAGAACACTGGTGGATCACAATTGTATCTTGCTGAGATTGCTGAGGCATGAATCTTTGTGGAAGAATATGAGAGTCCAGAATGAAACATTTCTGCCAAGTATTCCAATATCTGAGGTATACTCAGTACTGTTGTATCCTGACCCCTGTTGGCAGCCCAGATGCTGAATCTCTTCCACTTGGCTGAATAGGCTTTTCTGGTGGATGGTCTGCGTGCTTCCAATAAGATGTCCTGAACTGCCTTGGAAAGATGGGAAGCGGAAGGAGTTAAAGTAACCTCCAGGCTGTCAGATGTAATGTTTTCAGGTTTTGGTGAACAGTCCTGTAGTTGTGTTGTGTTAGAAGCAGGGGCCATAGGGGCAGGGGCCACGGTTTGGTCCGAGTTATGCTCAACAGCAATGGGTACCAGTGTTGCTTTGGCCAGTCTGGAGCTATCAAAATGCTTGTTGGTTGTTCTGCTTTGATCTTCAGGATCACCTTGGTCAACAGTGGCAGGGGAGGAAATGCATAAATTTTTAGAGAATTCCAGCTGAAGGAGAGAGCATCCGTTGTCCAGGCTAGTGCATGGTGGGTCCTGGTACAGAACTTTTCCAGGTGATGATTCGTGTGAGACGCAAATAGATCTATGTCTGGTCTTCCCCATGTCTTTGTTATTTGTGAGAAAATGTGGGGATGCAGCATCCATTCGTGTGGATCCAAGAAATTTCTGCTCAGCTTGTCCGCCAGTACATTGTCCTTGCCTGGCACAAACTGGGATTGCAGGTGTATCTTCAGACTCAGTGCTTTTTCCCAGAGAATCATTGTTAGTCTGCAGAGGGGGTATGAATGAGTCCCTCCCTGCTTGTTTATATACCACATGACAGTGGTGTTGTCTGTCCTTATTAGTAAATGTCCTTGCTGCAGTGATTTTTCGAAACTCTCGATTGCATGCATCACTGCCAGCATCTCTTTTTGGTTTATGTGCAGATGTCTTTCCTTTGGTGTCCATTGACCTTGAACGCATCTGCCCTCCATGTGCGCCCCCCCCATCCATGATCTGAGACGTCTGTTGTAATTATTTGACCTGCTTGAGGTCTGTTGAAAGACATGCCTTTGTTTAATTGACTTGCTTGAGCCCACCACAAGAATCCCTTTTGCAGGCATGGAATAAGTGGGATTACGTCCTCTAGGCTTTGGCTGTGTTGGGACCATAAGCTTTTCAAATACCATTGCAGCTTTCTCATATGAAGTCTTGCCAAAGGTATCAGAAGAATGCATGATGCCATGAACCCCAGGGCCTGCAGGAGTTTCCTTGCAGTCAGCTGAGAGAGCTGTGCTAGGCCTTTGAAGTACTCTGGTAACTGCTGTTGTTTTTCCTCTGTGAGGTAGGCCATTTGTGTTTGTGTGTCCAGTTTGGCTCCTAGGAAAATAATCTGTTGGGATGGCAGTAGCCTTGATTTCTGAACGTTGACTGTGTATCCCAAGGCCTGTAGTAATTGCATGACATAGTCCAAGTTTTTTATTAAGGTTTGTCTGTTGTCTGCTTGTATGAGGCAGTCGTCCAGGTAGGGGTATATTTGAATTCCCTTGAGTCTGCAGTGTGCCACTACTGATGCCAGGCATTTCGTGAACACTCTGGGCACAGTAGATAAGGCAAACGGCAATGCTGAGAATTGATAGTGCTCTGTCCCTGCAAGAAATCTGAGGTATCTTCTGCAGCTTTGTCTGATTGGGACATGCAGGTATGCCTCCTTGAGGTCCAGAGTGACAAGCCAAGACCCCTTGCCCAGCATGGGAAGGAGTTGCTGTAACGTCAGCATTTTGAACTTTGGCACAATGAGAAAGGTATTTAGAGTAGACAAGTCCAGTATAGGCCTCCATATGTTTTCCTTTCTTGGAACAAGGAACAGTCTTGAATAGAATCCCTGGCCTTGTTCCTGGGGAGGTACCTTTTCTATTGCTTTTATACTTAATAGCTTTGAAACTTGAATGAGTGCCTCTGCCCTTTGATGGTGTGGCAGGTTTGGCATGCCTTGTCTTGTAGGTAAAGTATGGAAGTGGAATCTGTAACCCTTGTCTATTAAATCCAGAATCCAACTGTCCTTGGTTAAGATATGCCAGTTCTTTGAGAATAAGGATAATTTTCCGCCCAAGGGTGCTTCTCTCTGAGCCCTTGTAGGCGGTATGAAAGTCAAGTCATTGTGATTGCCCTTGTGGTGCAGCTGGACTGGCTGCAGCACTTCTTTGATTTGTAGGTTGCCATTGGCGTCCCCTGTAGGAGCCTCGGTATTGGCCTCGCCGCCTGTTCTTTCCCCTTTGAAACTTGTCCGAGTCTGGGAAGGACCAATTCTTTGAAGGCCAGTTTCTACTGAATCTGGGTGGCTGAACCTGGAGGAAATCCTTGACTGTCTGTACTGACTTAGCTTTTTCCTCAATGGATTTCAACACATCTTGTGCATTAGCGCCAAAAAGCTTCTGTTTTTCCAGAGGTGCATCAAGTAACTTTACTTTGACATGGTCTGGCAGTGGCTGATCTTTTAACCAAGCATGTCTACGTATCACAGCCCCAGTCATAGCTGCCCTACATGAAGCTTCCAATGCATCATAACCACACTGAAGAAAATGATTGTTAACCTGCAGAGTGTTATGTATGTGATCCTGCAATGCCTTTCTATCAATAGGCTCAGGAGAGGCTAACTTTTTCTGTAAATCATCCAGTAAAAAATCCTGGTACTGAAACATATGAAAAAGGCAGTTAAGAGACCTCATGGCTAGGGTGGTAGAGGTATAAACTTTTTTACCCCATCTCTCCAAAGACCTGGCTTCCCTATCCGCTGGCAAAGGATTCTTGGCAGTGGAGGTAGCCACTCCCTTGGGACCCTGTGAAATAGTTTCTAAATCCACGGTGTGGGCCTTAAAGAGATGTTTGTGAGTGTCAGGGACTCTGTAATATCTGTCTGGCTTGACAGGAGCAGGGGGGAGAGAGCCAGGCTTAGCACTGGAATCGGAGAAAACATCATCCAAAACATCCATCACAGGAGGAATAGCTAAATGTCTGTGCTGGGGAAGCTTTAGAAGGTACGGAGCCTTTTCCTGTAATCAAAGAATTCCTGACCCTGCCATTGGAAATGTTCCCTCATTGAGTGCAGGACTTCACCAAAAGAGAAATCCTCTGGAGGAGAGGCAGAGGGAATTGATTCCTCAGCATCATAGTCCTCATAGACCTGGAAGGATTCTTCTTGAATATCTGAATGCTCAGAATCCCCAGAGGCCTCATTTGAAGAGAGGTTTTCAGTCTGCTCAGTTCTAGGCCTTTTCTCTGCAGGAGGCTGAGAACCTCTGTCTGGGTGAGGCTGAGACCCCCTGATAAGGGAAATAAGGTCTGGAGCAAGAGACATAATCTGTTTATCAGAAGAGGGGGCCTGGACAGCAGGTTTAGGATGGGCCTTGGCCTGGCTGGCGGCCTTAGCACGTGCAAAGGCCTTGATGGACATAGATACAGGAGGCCTAGCAGCCCCACGTGCAGGAGTGACCTTGTCCACCGGAATGGTGTTGGGTAAATCAAGAACTTCGGTATCCGGAGGAAAATAACAACCGGCACCAGAGAGGTCTCCGGGACCGAAGGACTAGTTAACGCTGTGTCGTCGGCCCGGAGCGGCTGGATTACCGCTTCCGCAGGGACCGAAGCACTAGCGGAGGGTCTAGGAGTAGTATCGGTGGAGGACGCGGGCCGAGGATGCCGGCCCCGGTCCTTCTGTTTTTTGGAAGATTGAGCTGTCGGTTGATCCGACGGCATGGTATATACGAAGGATTCGCCAAAAAAAGTCTTCAGCAAATTCTGCCCAGCGCCTGAGAGTGCGCTTATTAAAGCAAGCACAGGCAGCACAGGCCGAGACGTCATGGTCTGGGCCCAGGCAAGGAAGACAGTAAGAATGGAAGTCCTTATGAGGTATTTGTTTCCCACAAGTTAAACAATTATTTACTTTGTCTGACATCGGCTGAGGCAAGTAGAGTCCCCAACGGGGTACTTAGCTTTTTTAGAAGTCTTCGGTAGCTGAAATCTCTGGATCTGACCGACCGGCACTTGCGAACAGCTTCTGCTTCGGGCACCGCGCGGCAAGAAAGACTGAGGAAAATAGCGTCGGCTGATGCCTTTATACCCCAGAAGCTATGACGTCGGGGAAAGTGCGACATCAGCCGAGGCCAGACCCAGACTTTGGAATCCGGCCGACCGAAGGGCTGCCTGAGGCAGGACAACCCTTATGTTATGACTGCAGATGCATCCTTCTAGGACGGCAACAGTGAATACACTCGAACATCTACATTTATGGTAAGTGTACACAACTGCACTATGTTCTTCATGTTTCACTGTTGCAGTCATCACATTTGGGTTGATTCCCAAAGCTAAAGAAAAGGGTGGAGGCAGTCAAGAAGATTGGGGGCTGACTACGATGCCCTGCAAGACTGCGATGGCAAAGCCTGCCCTAGATTTGTAGAAGATAGGCAGGTGGTAATGCTTGGTGAAGACATGAACAAATGTCCATGTTGCAGCCTCCAGGATATCCCTGGTGGGAACCCCTCTGAGGAAAGCTGCAGAGGTGGAGGTTGTTCTGGTGGAATGTGTCCTGACCCCCTTGGGAGGGGGGGGGGTTCCCATGCTGTTTGTAGCAGAAAAGGATGCAGTGTGCTATCCATTTGGAAAATGGTTAGTTTTGATATGGCCTTGCCCTCTGCTCCTGCACAGAAACTGACTAGCATTTGATCAGTTTTTTTCTAAAAGATTTAGTCCTGCCTAGGTAGAATCTGAACGTCTCTGCACATCTAGAGAGCGTAGAATCCTTCCCCCTTGTTTTGTGGGTTAGGAAAAAAGGTGGGCAAATGAATGGCTTGGTTGACAGCCAAACTGGACACTACATTTAGCATGAAGGATGGGTTAGTCCTGAGGGAGAACCTGTCAGCATGGAAAATGATGAAGGGCCATAAGTGCTTGTAGCTCGGATACTCTTCTAGCTGAAGTAATGGCCAGAAGCAAGGCCGTCTTCCAAGAGAGAAGCTTTAACTCTGCTGAAGCTGCAGGCTCAAAGGGGGGCAGGGTGAAAATTTCCAACTCAAAGTTTAGGTCCCAAGCTGGGGTAGGAGCTCTTCTGGATGACCTCAAGTTGTTAGCCCCTCTTAGGAACTGTTTGATGAGAGGGTGTGAGAAAAGAGGTGGCTCTGTGCTGAAATGAGCAGAGATGGCAGAGACATGAATTTTAGTGGAAGAGAAGGACAGACCGCTGTCTAGTAGGTCAGCCAGGTACTCCAGGATGAGAGGTAGGGAGGGTGTGCCATTCCGGCTCCCTTAGCCTGGATCCAGGTGCAAAACCTTTTCCACTTGTCAGCATAAGGCTTTCTAGTGTTGGGGCGTCTGGCCTCAAGTATAACATCTAGAACGTGTCTGCTTACACTGGCAGCTTGTGGAGTGGTCAGGGAATAAGCAAGGCTGCCAGATTAAGGGTCTGCAATTGGGGATGCATGAATTCTCCATTCCTTTGGGTCAAGGAGTGTTGGGATATGAGATATATGCCATGGTGGCAGGGGTGACAGGCTGCGCGGCAGTGGGTACCAGTGCTGGCGTGGCCAGTATGGGGCAATCAGGATTGTCCTCGGTTTTCCTCCCTTATTTTGAGCAGTACCCTTGAAATAAGTGGTAGAGGGGGAAATGCATAGACCAAGAGGTTTACCCACTGGAAGGATAGGTCATTCACTTTCCAGGCCTTGCTGTAAGGTTCCCTGGTGCAGTATTTGCGGAGCTGATGACTGGAGTCGGAGGCAAAGATGTCACCCTTCGGGGTGCCCCATTTCTGGGTTACAAGGGTGAAGGTCCTTTGGCCTAGCTGCCACTCATGTTGGTCCAGCAGATTTCTGCTTAAGTTGCCTGCCAGAAGTTGAGAGAGCCTGGCAGGAATTGTACAAACGTGTAGTTGCACGGCTGAGGCCATGTGCCAAAAGGTCATGGCGAGCCTGCAGAGAGGATAAGAGTGGGTCCCTCCCTGCTTGTTGATATACCACATCACCGTGGTGTTGTCTGTTTTGATCAGTAGAGGCCCTGTGGAGAGTAGGGGTCTGAAAGCTGTCAGAGCATGCTGAACAGCTAACATCTCTTTTTGGTTGATGTGCAGATGTATTTGATTTGGGGTCCACTGGCCCTGAATGCACCTGCTGTCCCGGTGTGCACCCCAGGCATAGTTTGATGCATCTGAGGTGAGGGTCTGGGCGGCATGGGGTTGTGAGAAGGGAAGTACCTGGTTGTGGTAGCATGCTGCTGCCCACCAAAAAAAATCTTTCCTTAGACAAGGTATCATTGGTATAAGAGTTTCCAGGTCTTGGGAGTGCTGACACCAAAGGCTTTTTAGGTACCACTGTAGTTTCCTCATAAGCAGTCTGTGATATGGAATGAGTAGAATGTAAGAAGCCATGAACCCTAGACCTTGCAGGATTTTCCTTGCGGATAACTGGGTCTTGGTGGCTAGTTCTGAGAAGTAGGGTGTCAGGTAGGTTTGTTTTTCTGGTGTAAGGAATGTCATCTGGGATGCTGTGTCCAGGCTTGCTCCCAGGAATACAATTTTTTTGAGTGGGTACTAGTTTGGATTTCTTTTCATTGATAGTATACCCCAGGGAGGTCAGTAGGTCCTTTACAAAGGTCAGGTGCTTTAGCAGCTTTTCCTGACTGTCTGCCTGAATCAGGCAGTCATCTAAGTATGGGTAAATTTGAATACTTCTTAGTCTGCAAAAAGCAATTGCTGAAGCTAGAAATTTTGTGAAAACTATGGGAGCAGTGGATAAGCCAAAGGGAAGCGCAGAGAACTGAAAGTGCAGTGATCCTGCCCTGAAACGTAGGTATTTCCTGCATGATTCCCTGGATTGGGATGTGTAGGTAGGGCTCCTTTAGGTCTAGTGTGGCTAACCAACCATCCTTGGAGAGCATAGGTAGAAGCTGCTGGAGGGTGAGCATTCTGAATTTTGGTATCACCAGAAAGGTGTTTGGAATGGATAGCTCGAGGATGGGGCACCATGTGCCCTCTTTTCTGGGTACCAGGAAGAGTCTGGAGAAGAAACCTTAGCCTATCTGTTCTGAAGGAACATGCTCTATTGCCCTCATAGACAGCAGGGAAAGGACTTGCTTTTTGGCCTCTGCCCACTGGTTTGGGGAAGATCTGGGAACCCTTTTGGGGTTGGTAGCGTGTGAAAATAAAATTTGTATCCCTGGGACACTATGTTGAGAACCCAGTGGTCGTTGGTAATGGTGGCCCAGGTGCTTGCTTGGAGGGAGAGTTTTCCTCCTAGGGGGAAGAGTAGGTGGGCAGAGGGAGGGAGTGGAAGTGTAAAGTCATTGTGAGTTCTTACCATGAGGGAGTGGCTTTGCACATTGCTTAGATCTCTGCATTCCCTGGGGCTGTTGTCTGGGGGGGCCTGCCTCCCCTGGGTCTGGGCCTAGCTGACCTGGAGGGGGCAGAAAAGGACCAGTGTCTACTGAACCTCGGTGGCTGGACCTGTAAGAAGTCTGTAACTGTCTGCATAGATTTAGCTTTTTTTTCCACCTTTTTGAAAGCCTCTTCTGCCTTGGTGCCAAATAAGTTGTCTTTGTGCAAGAGTGCATCCAATCATTTGGATTTGACATGGTCTGGCAAGGGCTGTTCCTTAAGCCAAGCATGCCTTCTAAGGACAGAACCAGTGACTGCTACCCTGCAGAAATGCTTCTAAGGTGTCAAAACCACACTGTAAGGTGTGCTTAGTTACTTGACTTGCAGAATGCATTAACTCTTGTAACTCTATTTTCTCCACAAGCAGGAAAAGAAGATATTTTTTGTTTGAGATGTTCCATGGTATGTTGCTGATATTTCAGCATATGGAACTGACAATTTAGTGCTCTAATAGCAAGAGTAGTAGAGGTGTATACTTTTTTACCCCATCTGTCTAATGCTCGGAAATCCCTATCCGAGGGAGTGGGATTCTTAGCTGAAGTTGCTTTGATTCCTTTAGGTCCCTGAGAGATGACCTAGGGGTCAGCAGTAGGATTTTTTAAAAGAAATTTGTGAGAGTCAGGGACTCTATAGTACCTGACAAGTTTCCTGGGAGGAAGAGGGAGGGTGTCAATCCAGGACAGGAGGAATGGCCAGAGGTCTGTGCTGTGGAAGATCTAAGAATTCCGAGTCTCTTTTCTGACTGAGGGTAGTCCTGACATTCCCATTGGAAATTCCCCCTTAAAGTATGTAGGGTTCCCCAAAGAAAGGTCCTTGGGTGGAGAGGCTGAAGGGATGGATTCATCTGCATCAGAATCCTCATAAGCAGAGAAGGGTTGCATATCTTCATATTCAGATGCATCAGTCATCGGACTGCTGATAAGATAAAACTACTGGGGACAAACCTTTTTTCTTTTGGAAGGGGTAAGCCTGGCTTCCCCTGATAAGCAATATAAGGTCTTCCACCATTTTACGCATTTGAGACTGAGACAAGGAAGCAGGTGCCTGAGGTTGGGTCATCGGTTTTTTGGGTGTGGTTTGTACCCTGGGCCTTAGAAACTCAGTAGTTTTCAAAAGAACTGTAGTAGCGAAAGAAGTCTGTCTGGGTCGAGTATCAGTAATGCAAAGTACTTCCTCAGAAGGCGGTGCCTGCTCCGCGGCTCCAGACCCATCCAAGGTAGAGATCCGCAGGATCCTTAGTCGAAGAATAGTCTTGCTGCATGCCGGACTCTGAAAGGGTCTCGGTAGTGGCCTGCAAATCCACAGAAGTGGGCATCAGGGGCTGTGAAAGCACCCAGGACTGGAGAACTGACGACTAGCTTAACGGAAGCGTCATCAGCAGTTTTGGACCTGTGCAGTCTGTCTCTGTCTTTCTCCTTCCGTTTTTTCAGAAGATCTGTTGTCGGAAGGCTTACCCAAGCCATATTGGAATTCGAGGACTGAGAGCTAAAATATATAGCTACAATAAGGGCCCAATGATGTATAGTTCTGGCGTTAAACAAAGCACAAAAGTGATAGCGGGGGGCATCGTTGTCTGGGCCTAAGCAAGTGACGCAGTAAAAGTGGAAGTCCTGGTGCGGCATTTGCTTTCCACAGGCGAGACAATTGTTAACTTTTTCTGACATTGGTTAGAGCAAGAAAAAAGGAACCCCAATGGGGTACTTAGCTTTAGAAGACTTCAACTTCAATTCGGAAACGAAAAACTCAGGCAGTGGCCAACCGGCACTCTTGCGAACTGCTTCTGCTTCGGGGTCCTCGGCAAGAAAGACCGATGTAATGGCGTCGGCTGCCTTATTTTATACCACTGACGACCTAACGTCAATCCTGGAGCGACAGCAACCAACGCAGAAATACTAAGCCTCTGGTATTCGGGCCACCTAAGGGCTACCCTGGCAGGGATAAAGTACAGTGGTGTACCTACCATAAATGTAGATGTTCGAGTCTATTCACTGTTGCAGTCATTACAATTGGGTTATCCTGCTGGCAGGCTACCCGCAGTCGGCCCGAGTTCCAAAGTCTACGTCCGGGCATCGGTTGCGGTCGCCTCTTCCCTGACGTCAGTGCGCTAGGGGTATAAAAGATGCAGCCAATGCCATTTTCTTCAGTTTTTCTTGCCCCAGATGTCAGGTGCCCCTAAAATGGTAGGCTAAATTATGCCAATAAGCATGCATGCACAAAAAACAACTTTTCCTTCATCTACAAGCAAATACACCACATAGGTTGCATAGAATAGAGAAGTACAGATAAGTCCCAGCAAAGGAAAAGGGGGATGGTGGGAGGGTAACCTGGACTGCAACAGTGAATACACTAGAACATCTACATTTATGGTAGATACACAAAGTACAGTTTTGTACCTACCATAAATGTAGATGTTCGAGTGTATATACTGCTGCAGTCATCACACTAGGGTTATCCTGTCGTCAGGCGGTCCCGCAGTCGGCAGAATCCCAAAGCCTTGGTCCGGCGTCGGTTGTCGTCGCTTCTTCCCTGACGCCAGTGTGACAGGGGTATAAAAGAGGCAGCCGACGCCATTTTCTTCAGTTTTTCTTGCCCCAGATGTCAGGTGCCCCCAACTAGGAAGGCAATACAAAAGCTATGCAAAAATACCTTAGTAGATTAACAATACTACTAGCAGTTAGCAAATACACCATATAGACATGCATCCAATTGATTGATGAACATGGAGCTATAACTAACACCCTGGTATGTAGAGGGGATGGTGGGAGGGTAACCTAGACTGCAGCAGCATATACACTCGAACATCTACATTTATGGTAGGTACAAAACTGTACTTTGTTCATCATGTTATACTGCTACAGTCATCACACTTGGGTTGAATCCCAAAGCTATGGATGGGTGGCTGGTACTAAACTGGGTTAGGCGAAGCTAGGATGCCCTGCAGTACTGCAGTGGCAAAACCAGCTCTGGTTTTTGAGTATAAAAGAAGGTGGTAGTGCTTGGTAAAGGTGTGCACTGAACTCCAAGTAGCTGCCTCCAGAATGTCCTTGGTTGGAACCCCCCTGAGAAAGGCTGCTGAGGTTGCTGTAGCCCTGGTAGAATGGGACCTAATATTAACAGGCACTGCTTTCCCATGGTGCGAGTAGCAAAAGTGGATACAATGTGCTATCCATTTGGAGATGGTCTGTTTTAAAATAGCCTTTTCTTGTGAACCTGCAGCATAGGATACAAAGAGTTGGTCAGTTTTTCTGACGGTCTTTGTCTTATCTAAATAGTACTGTAGCTGTCTGTGAATGTCCAAAGAGTGAAGGAGTCTTTCTCCTTTATTCTGGGGGTTTGGTTAAAAAGTGGGTAAATGAATGGTCTGATTCAAAGCCACACTGGATACTACTTTTGGCATAAAGTTAGGGTTAGTTCGTAAAGAGACCCTGTCCTGATGGAAAATGATGAAAGGTTCCACTGCCATTAAGTGCCTGTAGTTCTGAGACTCTGCGTGCTGAGATAATAGCCAGCAACAAAGCTGTTTTCCAAGACAAGTATTGTAGTTCTGCTGAGAATGCTGGTTCGAAAGGAGGCAGTGTTAATTTTTCTAAAACGATGTTCAGGTCCCAAGCTGGCATTGGGGGTTTTCTGGGGGGTCTTACATTCTTAGCCCCTCTGAGAAACTGTCGTAGTAAAGGGTGTGAGAAAATTGGAGGATCCGTATTATATTAAGCTGAAATGGCTGAAGCATGGATCTTAATGGATGAGAATGAAAGGCCTTGGTGTAGCATCTCAGTTAAGTATTGCAGTATTTGAGGAATGTTAGGTATCCAAGGATTTTGGCCTTTAGTCTGGTTCCATGCACAAAATCTTTTCCATTTGTCTGAGTAAGTTTTTCTGGTGCTGGGCCTTCTGGCCTCCAAAATGACATTCTGGACGTCCTTTGAGAGAAGTGTTGATTGATAATTCAAGGTATTCTCCATGCAGCTAAATTTAAAGTTCTGAGCTGGCTGTGAAGTATCAGAGAGTTTTTCTGAGTCAGCAGTAGTGGGAATTGAGGCAAGATCCATGGAGGGCTGTGAGTCAAGTTCCTTAGTAATGGGTACCAGTGCTGGCGTGGCCAGTCCGGAGCAATGAGGATCATTTGTGGTCTCTCTGATCCGACTTTCAATAATACCTTGGTCAACAGAGGTAGTGGTGGGAAGGCATAGACTGTCAATGCTGTCCAACTGAATGATAGGGCGTCCACTTTCCAGGCTAGGGAGTGATAAGTCCTTCTGCAAAATTTCTGTAGTTGGCAATTGTTGGGGGAGGCAAATAGATCTATGTCTGGACATCCCCACCTTTGAATTATCATTGAAAATACTTGTGGGTGTAGTCTCCACTCGTGAGGATCTGCCATATTTCTGATTAATTCGTCTGCCAATATGTTTTCCTTTCCTGGCAGGAATTGTGCTTGGAGTTGTACTTGGTAAGTCAATGCTGTGTTCCACAAGGTCACTGCCTGTCTGCATAAAGGGTAGGAGTGTGTTCCTCCCTGTTTGTTTATGTACCACATCACTGTGGTGTTGTCTGTCCTTATTAGTAGTT
Source organism: Protopterus annectens (assembly GCF_019279795.1). Taxonomy (NCBI): domain Eukaryota; kingdom Metazoa; phylum Chordata; order Ceratodontiformes; family Protopteridae; genus Protopterus; species Protopterus annectens. The sequence continues at coordinate 556,099,837 of NC_056741.1, read as the reverse complement.
GTCCTGGATGCAAGAGGTCCTTGAAGGCTGTCAGTGCATTTTGCACAGCTAGCATCTCCTTTTGGTTGATGTGAAGATGCATTTGTTTTGCAGACCATTTGCCCTGTATGCACTGTCCCTAGGCGTAGTCTGAAGAATCTGTTGTCATAGCTTGATTTGCTGGAGGTAAAACGAAAGAAAGACCCTTGTTTATTTGACATGCTTGAGCCCACCATAGGAACTCTTTTTGAAGGCATGGAATGAGAGGTATACTTGTTTCGAGGTTGTGCCTGTGTTGAGACTATACATTTTTCAGGTACCATTGTAATTTCCTCATATGCAGCTTTGCATATGAGAGTAGTTGAATGCAGGATGCCATGAACCGCAATGCCTGCAGGATTTTCCTTGCAGTGAGCTGGGTAAAAGTTGCCATCTTTTTGAAGTATTGAGTCAACTGTTGCTGTTTGTCTGGCGTGAGAAAAGCCATCTGGGCCGTTGTATTTAAGCTGGCACCCAGGAATATTATTTGTTGCGAGGGTATTAGCTTTGACTTCTTTTTGTTTACTGTGTACCCCAGGTAACTGAGCAGCTTTGTTACAAATGCCAGATGCTGTAATAGAATGTTCTTGCTGTCCGCTTGGATCAGGCAGTCGTCCAGATATGGGTAAATTTGTATTCCTCGTTGTCTGCAATATGCAATTACTGATGCCAGGCATTTCGTAAATACTCTGGGCGCAGTAGATAAGCCAAAGGGCAATGCAGAGAATTGATAATGCGTTGTACCTGCCAAGAATCTGAGGTATCTTCTGCAATCTTGTCTGATAGGGACATGCAGGTATGCCTCTTTGAGGTCCAACGTTACCAGCCAAAACTCCTTGCCCAGCATGTGAAGAAGCTGCTGAAGTGTGAGCATTTTGAATTTGGGTACCTCCAGGTATGTGTTTAGAATTGAGAGGTCTGAAATGGGCCTCCAAGCTTTGTCCTTTCTTGGGACTAGAAATAGTCTTGAGTAAAAACCTTGACCTTGCTCCTTTGTAGGTACCTTTTGAATTGCTTTCATATCCATGAGAGCTGAAATTTGCACTTGTGCCTCTGCCCATTGGTTTGGAGGCAGATTTGGCATGCCTCTCATCCGTGGTAAAGTGTGGAAATGAAATCTGTAGCCTCGGGTAATAATATCCAGAACCCATTTGTCCTTTGTTATGATGCGCCAATTTTGTGGAAATAAAGCCAGTTTTCCTCCCAAAGGTGCTGCCAGGGCAATTTTGCTTGGCAGGCGAAGAGGGAAGTCATTGTGTTTGTTTCCTGAAGGGTTGAGATCTTTCGCCTCCCCCTCTTTGAGATGTTGTTTGCCATTGTCTAGGCCTGAAAGAACCTTGTGGCTGGCCTCTGCCCCTTGAGCGTCTGTACCTACCTCTTTGGGGTCTGTCTGATGCAGGAAAGGACCAGTTTTTTGATGGCCAGTTTCTGCTGAAACGAGGAGGTTGTACCTGTAAGAAATCTTTAACTGTTTGCATAGATTTTGCCTTTTCTTCCATCTTCTTTAAAACTTCCTCTGCTTTGACACCAAATAACACATCTTTCTGCAATGGAGCATCCAATAACTTTGCTTTGACATGTTCTGGTAAGGCTTGTTCTATAAGCCAAGCAGGCCTACGTATTACAGACCCTGTGACAGCTGCTCTACATGAGGCTTCCAATGAATCAAAACCACACTGTAAGGTATGCTTTCCCATCTGTTCTGCTGCATGCAGCAAATCCTGCATCTCTTTGAAATCAGGCTGATCTGTCTGAGGGATCATTTTCTGTTTTAACTGTGTAATCAAGTACTGTTGGTATTTTAGCATGTGGAATTGGCAGTTTAAGGCCCTCACGGCCAAAGTGGCAGACGTATACACTTTCTTTCCCCATCTTTCTAATGCTCTGGAATCTCTTTCAGAAGGAAGTGGATTCTTAGCAGTAGAGGCCTTAACCCCTTTGGGACCCTGGGAAATGGTTTCTGGGTCTGCAGTAGGACTTTTATATAAAAACTTATGAGTCGGCAGTATCTGTCTGGTTTAGCTGGTGCTGGAGGTAAGGAATCTGGGTTTAGACTAGATTCGGAGTAAACATCATCCAAAATGTCTAAAACTGGAGGAATTGCTAGGGGTCTATGCTGTGGAATAAGTAGAAACTCACGGAGTCTTTTCTTAAGAGTCAGAGTAATCTTGGCCTTCCCAGTGGAAGTGTTCCCTCAAGGTGTGTAAAGTTTCCCCAAAAGAGTAGTCTTCAGGGGGGGGAGACAGAGGGAATGGACTCTTCAGCATCTGAGTCATCATAAGGAGGGAAGGAGTAATCCTGGTCCTCAGAGTTGCCTGAGGAAATGGATGCTTGGTCAGAGGAAGGATAATCTTCCTCCAGTCTAGGCCTTTTGTCAGGTGGGGGTTGGGATCCCCTGATAAGGGTAATTAAATCCTCAGCCATCTTAAGCATCTGTTTTTTAGGCATAGGTGCCTGTGGGGGGGGGGGTGTGTGGACCCGGCTTCCTAACTTTCAAGGGAGCTTTAGCATAAGACTTAGTAGAGATAGTTGTCGGTTTGAAGACACCTTCAGAAACCGAAGGCCTATCCAAAATTTCCAGATCACCGTCAGGGCTGGCGTCCGAGGGGTGAAGTGGAACCGGTTCCTGAGGCCCAGCTGCTTCAGTCTGGGAGGCCGTCAGAATTTCTGAATCAGCTATAGTCAGGGGCTGCGTAGGCGCCTCGCTGAAAACCTGAGAACCGGCGTCAGGCCTGGCTGAGGCCTCGGTAACTGGTCTTGGCTGTCTGTCCTTATCCTTAAGTTTTTTAATCATTGCTGATGTCGGTTGCTCCGACGGCATGCTATAGTTAAATTTTCTGCCAAAATAATGCTGGGCGAAATTTGCCCGACGCTTAATTGTACGTTTGTTGAACCTAGCACAAAACCGACAACCAGAGATGTCGTGGTCTGGGCCTAGGCAAGGAATACAATAAGAATGAAAATCCTTATGAGGTATTTGCTTCCCACAAGAAATGCAATTATTAACTTTGTCTGACATCGGTCTGAGGCAAGAAAAGTTTCCCCAACGGGGTACTTAGCTTTAGAGAAGACTTCGGGCTGAAATTCGATTTGAAAATCTCAGGAGCTGGCCGACCAGCACTTGCGAACTGCTTCTGCTTCGGGCACCGCGCGGCAAGAAAGACTGAAGAAAATGGCGTCGGCTGCCTCTTTTATACTCCTGTCGCACTGACATCAGGGAAGAAGTGATGACAACCGATGCCGGACCAAGGCTTTGGGATTCGGCCGACTGTGGGACCGCCTGACGACAGGATAACCCTAGTGTGATGACTGCAGCAGTATAACACGATGAACATCTGTACTATGTTCATCATGTTTCACTGGTGCAGTCATTACAATTGGGTTGAATCCCAAAGCTAAGGTTGGTTGGCTGGTGCTAAATAGGATTAGGAGAGGCTATCAGGCCCTGCAGAACTGCAGCGGCAAAGCCTGACCTGGATTCAGAGTAGAGAGGTAAGTGATAGTGCTTTGTAAAAGTATGCACTGAACTCCAAGTTGCAGCCTCTAAGGTGTCTTTGGTTGGTACTCCTCTGAGGAAGGCTGTTGAAGTGGCTGTTGCTCTGGCTGAATGTGGCCTAATGCCCTTAGGCACTGATTTGCTATGCTGTGAATAGCAGAAACGAATGCAGTGGCCTATCCACTTTGAAATAGTCTGCTATGAGATGGGCTTTCCTTGTGATCCTGCAGCATATGCCACTAGAAGTTGTTCAGTCTTTCTGAAAGCTTTGGTTCTGTCCAAGTAGAAGCAATGCTGCCTGTGAATGTCCAAAGAATGCAGAAGTCTCTCACCCTTATTCTGTGGGTTTGGATAAAAGGTAGGCAAATTAATTGTTTGGTTAAGGGCTACACTGGTCACTACCTTAGGCATAAATGTAGGGTTTGTCCTCAGAGAAACCCTGTCAGGATGAAAAATGATAAAAGTTTCCACAGCCATGAGTGCCTGTAACTCTTGAGACTCGTCTAGCGGAGGTTATTGCTAGGAGCAGAGCTGTTTTCCAGGATAAGAATTTTATATCAGCTGCAGAGGCTGGCTCAAACGGAGGCAGTGTGAGTTTTTCCAAGACATAGTTGAGGTCCCATGCATATATTGGTGCTCTCCTTGGAGGTCTTATGTTTTTGGCCCCTCTGAGGTAGTGCCTAAGTAATGGATGAGAAAAAATTGGTGGTTCTCTATTGTAATGATCTGAAATGGCAGAGGCATGAATTTTAACTGATGAAAAGGAAAGGCCTTTATCCAGCATCTCAGTTAAGTATTGCAAAATCTGAGGAATATTTGGAACAATCGTGTCAGTACCTTGTGCCTAGTTCCAAGCACAGAATCTCTTGCATTTTTCTGCATAAGATTTTCTGGTGCTAGGCCTCCTGGCCTCCAAAATAACATCCATCACTGCTTTAGAGAGAGGTGTGTCTCGAATGGCTACATTATCCGCCATGCTGCCAGGTTTAAAGTCCTGAGTTGGCTGTGCAGTATCTGACTGTCTTGTTGGGTCAGTAAGTGAGGAATTTGAGGTAATGTCCAAGCTGGGCATTGAGACAAGCTCTTTAGGAATGGGTAGCAGTGCTGGTGGGGCCAGTCTGGGGCAATCAGTATCATTTTTGGCTTCTCTTGTCTGACCTCGAGGAGTACCTTGGGGAGGAAAGGCAGAGGAGGAAAAGCATATACTGTCAGGTTTTTCCAGGTGAAAGATAGAGCATCCACTTTCCATGCTTGCTTGTGATAAGTCCTTGTGCAGAATCTCTGTAGTTGGCAGTTGTGAAGGGAGGCAAATAGGTCTATGTCCGGGCATCCCCAGTTCCTTGTTATCATCATGAAGACTTGTGGATCCAATTTCCACTTGTGGGGATCCATTAGGTTTCTGCTTAGTTCGTCTGCCAGAGTATTTGTCCTTCCTGGCAGGAATTGTGCTTGCAGATGTACTTGGTAAGTCAATGCTGTGCCCCACAAGTTCATGGCTAGTCTGCAGAGGGGGTTGGAATGTGTGCCTCCCTGCTTGTTTATGTACCACATGACTGTAGTATTGTCCGTCTTTATTAGTAGTTGTCCTGGATGAAGTAGATCCTTGAAGGCTGTCAGGGCATTCTGAACAGTTAGCACCTCTTTTTGATTGATATGTAGATGCATTTGACTTGCGGACCATGTGCCCTGAATACATCTTCCTGCCATATGGGCCCCCAGGCATAATCTGATGCATCTGTTATCAATGTCTGTCTGGCTGTGGGTAAGGTGAATGGCTGTCCCGTGTTGTGGTGACAGGCTTTTGCCCACCATCGAAACTCCTGTTGCAGGCAGGGAATGAGGGTAATTATTGTTTCCAGGCTGTGGCAATGTTGAGTCCAAACACTTTTTAGATACCACTGAGGTTTCCTCATATGCAGTCTTGCATATGGAATGAGCAGAATGCAGGATGCCATGAAGCCCAAAGCCTGCAGATTTTTTCTTGCAGATAACTGGGTCTTTGTTGCCAACATTTTGAAATAAGTAGTCAGTTGTCTGTTTGTCTTGCTTGAGATAAGCCATCTGGGCAGTTGTATTTAAGCTTGCACCCAGGAATATTATCTCTTGAGAGGGTACGAGTTTTGATTTCTTTTCGTTTACTGTGTACCCTAGACCGGTTAGTAATCTTAAACGCCAGATGCTGTAGTAGAATGTCCTTGTTCTCTGTTTGAATAAGGCAGTCATCCAAGTAAAGATATACTTGTATTCCTCTTTGTCTGCAAAATGCAATTACTGGTGCCAGGCATTTTGTGAAGACCTTGGGCGCAGTAGATAAGCCAAAGGGCAGTGCAGAGAATTGGTAGTGCATTGAGCCAGCTATGAGGTATCTTCTGCGTGATTGTCTGATTGGGACATGCAGTTATGCCTCTTTTAGGTCTAAAGTCACAAGCCAAGCCTTCTTGCCCAGCATGGGCAGAAGCTGCTGCAGAGTTAACATTTTGAATTTTGGGATATCCAGGAATGTGTTTAGGATAGACAGGTCCAGTATTGGTCTCCAGGCTTTGTCTTTTCTGGGCACCAAGAATAGCCTTGAGTAAAATCCTAGTCCCTGCTCTTGCTGTGGTACTTGCTGAATAGTTCTCATGTCCATAAGGGATGAAACTTGTTTTTGTGCCTCTGTCCACTGATTGCGTGGCAGGTCTGGCATACCGTTTGGCCTTGGCAGGGTGTGAAAGTGGAACCTGTAGCCTTGTGATACGATATTTAACACCCATTTGTCCTGGGTGAACATGTGCAGTTTTGTGAAAAAAGTGCTAGTTTTCCCCCCAAAGGAGCTGCCAGAAGATAAGTGCTTGGTGCTGGCAGGGGAAAGTCAATGAGACTGTTTCCTGTATGGCTGTGATTTTTCCTCTCCGCTTTTGGAGGTAGAAGCACCCCATTGTTTAAGCCTGTATGAGCCTTGGGGCTGTGATCGGCCTCTGGGGCATCTGTAGCTGCCTCTTTGTGGCCTGTCTGACACTGGAAAGGACCAATTCTTTGTAGGCCAGTTCCTGCTAAATCTGGGAGGCTGTACCTGCAAGAAATCCTTAACTGTTTGCATAGATTTAGCTTTGTCCTCCATTTTCTTCAACACCTCTTCTACTTTAACACCAAACAAGGTATCATGCTGTAAAGGAGCATCTAATAGTTTTGCTTTAACAGGATCGGGCAGATTCTGTTTTTTTAACCAAGCATGCCTCCTAATGGCAGAAAGTACAGTTTTGTACCTACCATAAATGTAGATGTTCGAGTGCTAATACAGCTGCAGTCATAACAGATGGGTTCTCCTGCGATGGGTTCTCCTGCCGTCAGGCGGGTCCTCGGTCGGCCGAATTCCGAATTCTAGGTCCGGCGTCGGTTGTCGTCGCTTCTTCCCTGACGTCAGTGCGACAGGGGTATAAAAGAACCAGCCGACGCCATGTTCTTCAGTCTTTCTTGCCGTGCGGTGCCCGAAGCAGAAGCAGTTCGCAAGTGCCGGTTGCCAGCTCCTGAGATTACGAAAAATTTGGAAAACCAAAGTCTTCTTAAAAGCTAAGTACCCCGTTGGGGAAACTTTTCTTGCCTCAGACCGATGTCAGACAAAGTCAATAATTGTATTTCTTGTGGGAAGCAAATACCGCATAAGGATTTCCATTCCCTCTGTATACCTTCTTTAGGCCCAGACCACGACGTCTCGGTCTGTCACTGTTGTGCTACATTCAACAAACGCACTATTAAGCGTCGGGCGGAGTTCGCCCAGCATTTTTTTGGGAAAGCATTTAACTATACCATGTCGGATACTCCGACACGGTTTTGTCTAAAAGCAAAGACAAGGACCGACACTCGAGGTCCGGCCTCTACCGACACCACGCCAAAGCCGACTACGTGGTCCGGTTCTCAGTGAGGCACCCACGCAGCCCCTGACTACCGACACATCTTTGGCGGTGTCTCCTGTACCAGTCGCAGGCTCCTCGGCCCACACCCCGACTACAGATACTGAAGCCACTCTTGGCGTTAAAACACAGAATGTGGACAGGTCCACCTCCACTCAAGGTGTCTTCAGACCTTCCTCTTCTGTCTCCATCTAGGCTTTCACCAAGTCTAAAGCAACCATGCACCCTAAGAGACCAGTTACACAGGGCCCATCTCCAGGCCCCATGCCTAAGAGACAGATGCTTAAAATGGCTGAGGATTTAATTACTCTAATCAGAGGTTCTCAGCCACCTCCGGACAAAAGGCCCAGAGTAGAGGAAGATTCCCCCTCCTCTGATCAGGGATCCATTATTTCAGAACACTCTGATGATCAGGAACAGGCTTACTTCCCTTTCGAAGACTCTGATGCAGAGGAGTCTATTCCTTCTGTATCCCCCCCTGAGGATTTCTCATTTGGGGAAACTTTGCATACCTTAAGGGAACACTTCCACTGGGAAGGCTAGGATTATTCAGATTCCAAGAAAAGGCTCAGGGAATTTCTTTTGTTACCCCAGCACAGGCCTCTGGCTATACCTCCTGTCTTGGACATCCTAGATGATGTTTACTCGGAGGCCTGCCTTAACCCGGACTCTCTACCTCCAGCTCCAGTTAAGCCTGACAGGTACTACAGGGTTCCTGACTCGCACCAATTTCTTTACAAAAGCCATGCTGCTGACCTAGAAACCAACTCACAGGGACCCAAGGGAGTTAAGGCTTCCATTGCCAAAAATCCATTGCCTTCCGAGAGAGATTCCAGATCCTTAGAAAGGTGGGGAAAAAAGGTATCTACCTCGGCTACCTTAACCATGAGGGCCTTAAACTGTCAGTTTCATATGCTAAAATACCAACAGTTTCTGTTATCTCAACTGAAAAGTAAAATGTCACAACCTGAACAACCAGACTTGAAGGAGTTGCAGGATTTGATGCATAGTGCAGAACAAGTGGGTAAACATACCTTACAATGTGGTTTTGATGCTCTAGAGGCCTCATGTAGAGCTGCTGTTACAGGCTCAGTCATACAGGCATGCTTGGCTCAAGGAACAAACCTTGCCTGATCATGTCAAAGCTAAATTACTAGACGTCCCTCTTCAAAAGGATGTACTATTTGGGGCAAATGCTGAGGAAGTATTACGAAAAATGGAGGAAAAAGCTAAATCAATGCAAACTGTGAAAGAATTTCTGCAGGTTCAACCACCACGCTTTAGTAGAAATTGGCCTTCCAAAAACTGGTCCTTTCCTGCCACGGACAGACCCCAAAGAGGCAGATACAGCCGCCCGAGGGGCAGAGGACAACCACAAGGATCGTACAGAGGCAGACAATGGCAAGCTCCTACACAAAGAGGTGGTGAGGACAACTCACAATCTTTCAGAAAGCAAACCCAATGACTTTCCCCTTTGCAGGCCAACCAGGTCTCAAATGGCAGCCCCCTTAAGAGGAAAGCTGGCACTATTCTCAAAAAATTGGCATGTTGTCACAAAGGACAAATGGATCCTGGACATTATAAACAGAGGCTACAAATTCCACTTTCATACCCTTCCAAAAATGAGAGGCATGCCAAAACTGCCACACAATCAAAGGGCAGAGGCAAAAAAGCAAATTTCAGATCTCATAAACATGAAAGCTATTCAAGAGGTACCTACACACGAACAAGGTCAAGGTTTTTATTCCAGGCTATTTCTGGTGCCAAGGAAGGGAAAAGATTGGAGACCTATTTTGGATCTTTCCATCCTAAACATATTCCTACTCGTACCAAAATTCAAGATGCTCACTCTACAGCAACTTCTTCCCATGCTGGGCAAGGAGTCTTGGCTGGTAACACTGGACCTCAAGGAGGCATACCTGCATGTCCCAATCAGACAAAATTGCAGAAGATACCTCAGATTTCTTGCAGGTTCAACCCATTATCAATTCTCTGCATTGCCCTTTGGCTTATCTACTGCGCCCAGAGTATTCACAAAATGCCTGGCATCAGTAATTGCCTTCTGCAGACTTCAAGGGATACAAATATACCCTTATTTGGACGACTGCCTGATCCAAGCGGACAGCAAGCACATTCTTCTGAAACATCTGGCTTATGTAATAATGTTATTAAACTCTCTGGGATACACAGTCAACAAAGAGAAATCATGGCTAATACCCTCTCGAAATATAATTTTCCTGGGTGCCATTTTGGACACAAACACCCAGATGGCCTACCTCACGCCAGAGAAGCAGGGGCAACTAATTCAACATTTCAAAACACTGGCAAATTGCACCAGGCTGACTGCAAGGAAAATCCTGCAGGCTCTGGGATTCATGGCATCTTGCTAATCCCATATGCAAAGCTGCATATGAGAAAACTACAAAGGTACCTAAAAAACATATGGTCTCAACACAGCCACAGTTTGGAAACAATAATACCACTACTTCCATGTCTGCAAAAGGAATTTCTGTGGTGGGCTCAAGCATGTCAAGCAAACACATGTCTTCCATTCAGCAAGCCTCAAGCAAATCAAGTCATCACAACAGACGCCTCGGACTACGCCTGGGGGGTGCACATGACAGACCGGTGCATTCAGGGCAAATGGTCCCAAAAAGAAAAGCACCTTCACATCAATCAAAAAGAAATGCTAGCAGTAATAAATGCTATTATACCTTTCAAGGATCTTCTACAACCAGGTCAACTATTGATAAGAACGGACAACACCACAGTTATGTGGTACATAAACAAGCAGGGAGGAAAGTACAGTTTTGTACCTACCATAAATGTAGATGTCCGATAGGTATGCATCTGCAGTCATCACATATGGGTTGTCCTGCCTCAGGCAGCCCTTCGGTCGGCCGGATTCCAAAGTCTGGGTACGGCGTCGGCTGATGTCGCCCTTTCCCCGACGTCACAGCGCCTGGGGTATAAAAGCGTCAGCCGACGCCATCTTCCTCAGTTTTTCTTGCCCCAGATGCCAGGTGCCCTCTAGGAAGGCTAAATTTGGAAAATGCAATAAAAAATCCAAACATTTGCAAAAATATATATATATATAAAAACAAATACACCATAATAGATCCCCCCAGCTAGCTAATAGAGAGGAAAGCACCCTAGGAATACCACAGAGGGGAAGGAGGGAGGGTAAACCTGACTGCAGATGCATACCTATCGGACATCTACATTTATGGTAGGTACAAAACTGTACTATGTCCTTCAAGGATGCATCTGCAGTCATCACATATGGGTAGAATACCATAGCCAATCTGGGGGTGGAGGTACTAGGAAAAGGATGGTGTAGCTAAGATACCCTGCAGGACAGCCGAAGCAAAGCCTACTCTGAATCTGGAATATAAAGGTAAATTGTAATGCTTGGCAAATGTATGCACGGAGCTCCATGTGGCAGCTTCTAAAATGTCTTTTGTAGCCACCCCTCTTAAGAAGGCTGTGGAGGTGGCTGTGGCTCTCGTAGAATGAGGTCTAATGTTAGTTGGTACAGTCTTTCCATGAAATGAGTAACAAAAGCGGATGCAATTTCCTATCCATTTTGAAATTGTCTGTTTGGAAATTGCTTTTCCTTGAGTACCAGCAGCATATGCTACCAGCAGCTGGTCAGTTTTCCTGAAACCTTTAGTTCTATCCAAGTAGTAGCGCAACTGTCTGTGAATGTCCAGGGTGTGCACTGGTTTCTCCCCTTTGTTTTGTGGATTTGGGAAGAAGGTAGGCAAGTGAATGGCTTGATTCAATGAAACCCTGGATACCACCTTTGGCATAAAAGTAGGATTAGTTCTTAATGAAACTCTGTCCTGGTGAAAAATAATAAATGGCTGAACTGCCATCAGGGCCTGCAATTCCGAAACCCTTCTTGCTGAGGTTATTGCCAGAAGGAAAGCAGTCTTCCATGAAAGGTACTGTAGATCTGCAGATGCTGCTGGTTCAAATGGAGGCAGTGTTAGTTTTTCCAACACGTAGTTAAGGTCCCAAGCAGGTAGAGGTGGTTTCCTAGGAGGTTTGATGTTTTTAATTCCTCTTAGAAACTGTCTTAGGAGAGGATGAGAAAAGACAGGTGGATCAGTATTGTACTCTGCTGAAATTGCTGAAGCATGAATCTTAATAGAAGAGTAAGACAGCCCATTGTGGAACATTTCTGCCAAATATTCCAGGATATGTGCCATGTTCATCATTGTCACATCTAGGCCCTTTGTGGTGTTCCAGATGAGAAACCTTTTCCATTTTGCTGAATATGCCTTCCTTGTGGAAGGGCGGCGAGCTTCCATAATAATATTCCTCACTCTCTGGGATAGCTTATCCTGAGGAGGAGTCAAGGTATTCTCCATGCTGTTAGTTGCAATGTTTTCAGGTTGAAATGTAGAGTTTTGCATCTGTGCTGTGTCAGTAGAAGTGGCCATAGAGGTAGGGGCCATGGTTTCGTACGTGACATGCTCCTTAGCAGTGGGTACCAGTGCTGTCTTGGCCAGTCCGGAGCTATCAGGATCACTTTTGGCTGCTCTGCCCTAATCTTCAGTAACACCTTGGTCATTAATGGAATAGGAGGAAAGGCATACACTGTCAGATTTCTCCAGCTGAAAGAGAGGGCGTCCACTTTCCAGGCTTGTGGGTGGTATGTCCTGGAGCAGAATTTCTTCAGTTGATGATTGTGGGGGGATGCAAATAGATCTATGTCCGGGCTCCCCCAGGATTGTGTTATCTGTCGGAAAATGTCTGGGTGCAGCATCCATTCATGTGCATCCATGATATTTCTGCTTAAGCTGTCCGCCAATGTATTGTCCTTCCCTGGCACAAACTGAGCTTGTAGCTGTATATTGAGTTTCAAGGAAAGATCCCATAAGTTCATTGCCAGTCTGCAAAGAGGGTAAGAATGGGTACCTCCTTGCTTGTTTATGTACCACATAACTGTGGTGTTGTCTGTCCTTATTAGTAGATGGCCTTGATGCAGAAAAATTTTGAAGGCCTCGATTGCATGTATCACTGCTAGCATTTCTTTTTGATTTATGTGCATGCGTAGCTCCTTTCGTGACCACTGTCCTTGGATACCTCTGCCCTCCATGTGTGCTCCCCAACCTAGGTCTGCTGAGTCCATAAACTCCTTAGGTACCACTGCAGCTTTCTCATATGTAGCCTTGCTTGTGGAATCAAAAGAATACAGGATGCCATGTAACCCAGGGCCTGCAGAATTTTCCTTGCAGTCAGGTGGGTTTGTCTTGTCAGATTCTTGAAGTAATCCGGTAGCTGACTTTGTTTTTCTTCTGTGAGATAAGCAATTTGGGTGGTTGTATCTAGATCCGCACCCAGAAAGGTTATTCTTTGGGATGGAACAAGTCTTGATTTGTGCATGTTGACTGTATATCCCAAGGCCTGTAGAAGATTGATGGCATAATTTAAGTCCTTTATCAAAATTTGTTGGTTGTCCGCTTGTATAAGGCAGTCGTCCAGATATGGGTAGATTTGAATCCCCTGGAGTCTGCAGTGTGCTATTACTGATGCCAGGCATTTCGTGAATACTCTGGGCGCAGTAGATAAGCCAAAGGGCAATGCTGAGAATTGATAATGCTCTGACCCTGCAAGAAATCTGAGGTATCTTCTGCAACTTTGTCTGATAGGGACATGCAGGTATGCCTCCTTGAGGTCTAGAGTAACCAGCCAAGACCCCTTGCCCAGCATGGGAAGGAGTTGCTGTAGAGTCAGCATTTTGAATTTTGGCACAATGAGATAAGTATTCAGTGCGGACAAGTCGAGAACTGGTCTCCATTGATGCTCTTTTCCTGGAACAAGGAATACCCTGGAGTAAAATCCTTGGCCTTGTTCTGAAATAGGAACTTTTTCTATGGCTTTCATTTGTAGTAAGTTTGAGATTTGTTTCAAAGCCTCTGCCCTTTGATTTGGTGGCAGACCTGGCATGCCTTTTCTTTTTGGCAATGTGTGGAAATGGAACCTGTATCCGTTGTCTAATATTTGGAGTGTCCATTTGTCTCTTGTAATGTTGTGCCAATTTCTTGAGAATAAAGAAAGCTTTCCGCCCAAAGGTGCTTCTAATTGAGCCCTGGTTGGCAGAGTCAAAGCAAAGTCATGGAGTCTGTCCTTGTGCAGCAGTTGCAGGTCCTGAACTGCCTGCCTGGATTGGAGGTTGCCATTGACGGCCTCTGTAGGAGCCCCTAGCTTGCCCTCTACCTCTGGCACGCCTGTTCCTGCCCCTTTGAAATCTTTCTGTGTCTGGAAAAGACCAATTCTTGGAGGGCCAGTTTCTGCTGAATCTAGGCGGTTGGACCTGAAGAAAATCCTTAACTGTTTGTACAGATTTTGCCTTTTCCTCAAATTTCTTTAGGACGTCTTGAGCAGTGGAACCAAATAACTTTTGCTTTTCTAGTGGAGCATCCAAAAGCTTAGCCTTAACATGTTCTGGCAGAGATTGCTCCTTCAGCCAAGCATGCCTGCGTATGACAACACCTTGTCATTGCTGACCTACATGAAGCTTCCAATGCATCATAACCACACTGCAAGAAGTGGTTGCTAACCTGCTGGGAGTTATGTACTAGATCCTGAAGGGATTTACGGTCAAAGGGTTCAGAAGAAGACAATTTCTTATGCATTTCTTCTAACAAATACTCTTGATACTGTATCATGTGAAATTGACAATTTAATGCCCTCATAGCAAGAGTGGCAGAAGTATACACTTTTTTACCCCATCTCTCTAATGCCCTGGACTCCTTTGCAGAGGGGAGTGGGTTCTTAGTAGCAACAGCTGCAACCCCTTTAGGGCCCTGTGAAATAGTTTCAGGGTCAGCAGAGTGGGCCTTATAAAGAAAATTATGTGTGTCCGGGACTCTGTAATACCTATCGGGCTTAACAGGGGCCGGAGGCAGAGTGTCAGGGGTCATACTAGAGTCAGAGTATACATCATCAATCACATTTAAAACAGGAGGAATAGCCAAAGGTCTATGCTGAGGTAAATGAAGAAAAGTTCTTAGTCTTTTCCTGGAATCAGAATATTCCTGGCCCTGCCATTTGAAATGCTCTCTCATAGTGTGAAGGGTCTCCCCAAAGGAAAGCTCTTCAGGAGGGGAGGCCGAAGGAATAGATTCCTCTGCATCCGAATAAGCCACCTCCTGGTAGTCATAGTGCTCCGAGCCATCAGAGGCCTCCTCTGAGGGAAGGGGATCAGGAGGATCCATCCTGGGCCTTTTGTCTAGAGGGGGTTGAGAGCCCCTGTCCGGATGAGGCTGAGAGCCCCTAATTAAGGAGATAAGATCCTCTGCTAAAGTTAGAATCTGAGAACTAGAAGAAGGTCCCTGAGGGATAACTCTGGGAGGCATGGCCTTGGAGTGTTTTGCAGCTTTAGCCCTGGTGAAGGCCTTAATAGACATGGATGCAGGAGGCCTGGCTGCATCACGTGCTGGTGTAGTTTTGTCTAAAGGTATGGTGTCGGAAGATTCCAATACACCAGTTTGGGAAGGCAATTCTGTAACCGACTCGGTAGGAGCCTCCGGGGCCGAGGCTGTCGGTTTTAATATTTCAGGGTTCGGAAGTTCCAAGGACTCGGTATCAGCCGAGACAGAGACACTCGCGGTAGGCCTAGCCGCAGTTTCAGCCGAAACCATGGCCCGCGTGTGTCGGTCCTTGTCTTTCCGTTTCTTAATTAAATGTGACGTCGGGGTTTCTGACGGCATTTTGTAAGCAAAGCTATCCCCAAAAACCTCTTCTGCGAACTCCGACCGACGTCTAAGAGTGCGTCGGTTGAAGGAAGCGCAGGCAGAACAGGCCGAGACGTCGTGGTCTGGGCCTAAGCAAGGAAGACAATAAGAGTGGAAATCCTTATGAGGTATTTGTTTCCCACAAGTTAAACAATTATTAACTTTTTCTGACATCGGCTGAGGCAAGAAAGAGTCCCCAACGGGGTACTTAGCTTTTGAAGTCTTCGGATAGCGAATTTACAGGAGCTGGCCGACCGGCACTTGCGAACTGCTTCTGCTTCGGGCACCACTCGGCAAGAAAGACTGAGGAAGATGGCGTCGGCTGACGCTTTTATACCCCAGGCGCTTTGACGTTGGGGAAAGGGCGACATCAGCCGACGCCGGACCCAGACTTTGGAATCCGGCCGACCGAAGGGCTGCCTGAGGCAGGACAACCCATATGTGATGACTGCAGATGCATCCTTGAAGGACATCACATTCCTATCCCCTATGCAGACTGGCCATATCACTTTGGAACATGGCCATGGATTTACAAATGGAACTACAAGCACAGTACTTGTCAGACAAGGAAAACACGCTGGCAGACAACCTAAGCAGGAATATGACAGATCCACACAAATGGATGTTGCATCCAAAAGTTTTTACAGAAATAATCCAAGAATGGGGAAGGCCAGACATAGATCTCTTTGCCTCCCACAAAAATCATCAAATTGACAAAATTCTGCTCGAGGACCTTCCACCCAAAGGCCTGGAGAGTGGACGCTCTCTCTTTCAGCTGGATATCAATGACAGTTTATGCCTTCCCGCCTCTTTCTCTGCTGCCCAAAGTCCTATTGAAGACCAGAGCAGACAGACCGAAGATGATCCTCATTGCTCCGGACTGGCCAAGGCAACACTGGTACCCACTCCTGAGGAGCCTGACGCATTCCCCTCCATGGACCCTGCCTCTAATGCCTCTTCTTCTGACTCAGCACAGCTTCAAAACTCTGCACAGTCAGCTAAAAACACTCAATCTAGCCGCATGGAAGATTCCTTAGCATCACAGCAGGCCCTACTCTCCAAGGAGGTGCAGGATGTCATTTTGGAGGCCAGAAGGCCATCAACTAGAAAAGCTTACTCTGCAAAATGGAAACGTTTTTGTGTCTGGAATGAGAAAAAGGGCCAGAACCCTGGAAAACTTAATTTACCTCAAATACTACAATATTTGGCTGAACTACTAAGCAGTGGACTTTCGTTCTCCTCCATCAAAATCCATGCCTCAGCCATTTCTGCAGAATACAACACTGATCCTCCTTTATTCTCTCACCCTCTTTTAAGACAGTTCCTCGGAGGGGCTAAGAATTTAAGACCTCCAAGGAAACAACCAATACCTGCTTGGGATCTAAATTTAATTCTGGAAAAACTGACTTTGCCTCCTTTTGAGCCAGCTGCTTCATCAGATTTGCAATATTTGTCCTGGAAAACAGCTTTCCTTCTGGCTATCACTTCAGCTCGTAGAGTTTCAGAACTGCAGGCCCTCATGGCTGTCCAGCCTTTATCATCTTCCATCAGGACAGAGTTTCATTACGAACCAACCCTTCCTTTATGCCTAAAGTGGTATCCAGGGTAGCTTTAAATCAGGCCATACATTTACCTACTTTTTATCCCAGTCCTCAAAACAAAGGGGAGAGATTACTACATTCCTTGGACATCCACAGGCAACTGCGTTATTATTTGGACAGAACAAAGCCTTTCAGAAAATCAGAACAGCTCTTTGTGGCCTATGGTAGGAGCTCCAGGAAAGCCAATTTCACGCAGACAATCTCAAAATGGATAGCCCACTGCATACGCTTTTGCTATTCCTTTCATGGCAAAACTGTTCCTACAGGCATTAGAACTCATTCCACCAGGGCCACAGCCACCTCTGCAGCCTTCCTCAGAGGAGTTCCTACCAAGGATATCTTGGAAGCAGCCACTTGGAGTTCTGTGCATACCTTCTCCAAACACTACAACCTACCATTATACTCCAAATCTAGAGCAGGCTTTGCCACTGCAGTCTTGCAGGGCATTTTGGCTCCTCCTAGTTCCACCTAGTGCCTACTACCCCTTTCTTAGCTTTGGTATTCTACCCATGTGTTATGACTGCAGCTGTATGCACGATGAACATAGTACAGTTTTGTACCTACCATAAATGTAGATGTTCGAGTGCTAATACAGCTGCAGTCCAGTTCCTCCCTCCTTCCCCTCTAGGGGTATTCTTTTATGGTGTATTTGCTTGCAACTACTGTTTTTTGATTATATTGCATTGCATTACTTCATAATTTTATGTATTGCCTTCCTTCTGGGGGCACCTGACATCTGGGGCAAGAAAAACTGAAGAACATGGCGTCGGCTGGTTCTTTTATACCCCTGTCGCACTGACGTCAGGGAAGAAGCGACGACAATCGACGCCGGACCTAGACTTTGGAATTCGGCCGACCGAGGACCCGCCTGACGGCAGGAGAACCCATCTGTTATGACTGCAGCTGTATGCACGATGAACATCCTGTAACAGCGGCCCTGCAGGAGGCCTCTAGAGAATCGAAACCACATTGCAAAGTATGCTTTTCACACTTGTTCAGCTGCATGCAATAAATCCTGCAATTCTTTGTTTTCTGCACTTTCTGAATTTGTCACCATTTTCTGTTTAAGCAGCGACAGAATATATTGCTGATATTTAAGCATATGAAACTGGCAATTTAAAGCTCTTACAACCAAGGTAGCAGAAGTATAAATCTTTTCCCCCCATCTGTTCAGGGCCCTTGAATCCCTATCAGAGGGGATAGGGTTTTTTGCAGTGGAAGCCTTGACCCCTTTGGGACCCTGAGAGAGAGTTTCTGGGTCAGCAGCAGGGTTTTTATAAAGAAATTTATGTGAATCAGGAACCCTGTAGTATCTGTCTGGCTTAACAGGAGCTGGTGGTAGAGAGTCAGGAGAGAGACCGGACTCTGAAAATACATCATCTACAATGTCTAAAACAAGAGGAATAGCAATGGGGCCTGTACTGTGATAATAAAAAGGAAGTCTCTGAGCCTTTCTTGGATTCTGAGTAATCTTGGCTCTCCCAGTGGAAATGCTCCCTCATAGTATCCAGGGTCTCCCCAAAAGAATAATCCTCAGAAGGAGAGGCTGAAGGGATAGATTCTTTAGCATCAGAATCCTCATAGGGAGGAAGAGAATATTCCTGTTCAGAAGAGGAATCAGAGGAAATGGAAACCTGATCTGAAGATTCATATTCTATCTCTTGCCTAGGCCTCTTATCAGGAGGGGGATGGGAACCCCTGATTAAAGTAATTAGGTCTTCAGCCATTTTAAGTATCTATTTTTTAGGCATGGTGGCCTGTCCAGGAGAATGCTGTACTTGTTTCTTTGTCTTTAGAGCTGCTTTAGTCTTTGAAGCTGAAGTTGGTTTCACATATAACTGAGTAGATCTGAAAACACCCTCAGAAGCAGATGCCTGCTCAGCGGCTCCGAACCCATCTGAGGGAACAGTTTCAGAGTGTCCAATACCTTGAGTTTCCAGCGGCCTAGTCAGCTCCACATGGGAGTCGGAAGCGGCCTGTGGCTCTGAGGTAGCGGGCATCAGGGGCTGCAAAAGCGCCTCACTGAGAACCGGCGACAGGCCTACCGGAAGCCTCGTCGTAGGTTTTGGACCTCTGATGCCTGTCCTTTTCTTTGTCTTTGCGCTTTTTATAAACTCCGGTAGTCTACTGTTCCGACGGCATTATATAATTGAATCTTCTGCCAAAGTAATGAAATGCAAAATCGTACCGACGCTTAATAGTGCGTTGGTTAAATCTAGCACAAAACTGACAACTAGCAACATCGTGGTCAAGGCCTAGGCAAGGAATACATTAAGAATGAAAATCCTTATGAGGTATTTGCTTCCCACAAGAAATACAATTGTTAACTTTTTCTATCATCGGTCTGGAGCAAGAAAAAAGTTTCCCCAACCGGGTACTTAGCTTTAATGAAGACTTTGGATCTGAAATTCGAATGTGAAAATCCCAGGAATGCCGACCGGCACTTGCGAACTGCTTTTGCTTCAGGCACCGCGCGGCAAGAAAGACTGAAGAAAATGGCGTCAGCTGCATCTTTTATACCCCTGGTGCACCGACGTCAGGGAAGAGGTGACAGCAACTGACGCCGGACCTAGACTTTGGAACTCGGGCCGACTGCGGGTAGTCTGCCAGCAGGATAACCCAATTGTAATGACTGCAACAGTGAAACACGAACATCTCAAATGTGATGACTGCAACAGTGCAACAAGAAGAAAGTACAGTTTTGTACCTACCATAAATGTAGATGTTCGAGTGTTCACACTGCTGCAGTCATCACACTTGGGTTATCCTGCCGGCAGGCGGTCCCGCAGTCGTCCAGAGTTCCAAAGTCTTGGTCCGGCGTCGGTTGCTGTCGCTTCTTCCCTGATGTCAGTGCGCCAGGGGTATATAAGAGGCATCCAATGCCATTTTCTTCAGTTTTTCTTGCCCAGATGTCAGGTGCCCCCAAGTAGGTAGGCAATACATATTGCTAATTAAGCATGTAAAGGAAATAAAAGGAATACCTTTAGTCACAAGCAAATACACCACAAAGGTTGTTCAAGATAGAAAGGTATAGAAAAATTCAGCTAGGTCAGAGGGGATGGAGGGAGGATAACCTGGACTGCAGCAGTGTGAATACTCGAACATCTACATTTACGGTAGGTACATAACTGTATTATGTTCATCGTGTTACAGTGCTGCAGTCATCACACTTGGGTTGAATCACAAAGCTTAGGATGGGCGGTGGAACTAAACAGGGTTTGGAGAAGCTAGTAGGCCCTGCAGGACTGCAGTGGCAAAGCCAGCTCTGGTTTTAGAGTAAAGAGGTAGGTGATAGTGCTTGGTGAAGGTGTGCACTGAACTCCAAGTTGCAGCCTCCAAAATATCCTTGGTTGGTACCCCTCTGAGAAAGGTTGTTTATGTAGCTGTAGCCCTGGTGGAATGGGGTCTAATGCTAGCAGGTACAGGTTTCCCATGATGTGTGTAGCAGAAATGGATACACTGTCCTATCCATTTTGAAATATAGCTTTTCCTTGTGATCCTGCAGCAAAGAATACAAAGAGCTGGTCAGATTTTCTGAAAGCCTTAGTTTTATCCAAGTAGTAACGTAATTGCCTGTGAATGTCCAAAGAATGCAGGAGCCTTTCTCCTTTGTTCTGGGGGTTTGGGAAAAAAGTGGGCAAATGAATGGTTTGGTTTAGGGCCACACTGGATACCACCTTTGGCATAAAGGAAGGGTTAGTTCGTAGAGCGACTCTGTCTTGATGAAAATTGGTGAAAGGCTCCACTGTCATTAGGGCCTGTAGCTCTGAGACTCTTCGTGCTGAAGTTATTGCTAGCAGAAGGCAGTTTTCCAAGACAGAAACTGTAAATCAGTTGTAAAAGCTGGTTCAAAGGGCGGCAGTGTAAGCTTTTCCAGGACAAAGTTGAGATCCCAAGTTGGTGTTGGTGCTCTCCGGGGCGGTCTTATGTTCTTGGCCCCTCTGAGATACTGTCTTAGCAGTGGATGTGAAAATATAGGAGGATCAGTGTTGTAGTGAGCTGAAATTGCTGAGGCGTGGATCTTAATAGATGAAAAAGAAAGTCCTTTGTGCAACATCTCAGTTAAATATTGTAGAATCTGAGGAATATTTGGAGCAAGGGGATATTGGCCTTTAGCCTGGTTCCAGGCGCAGAATCTTTTCCATTTGTCTGAATAGGTTTTTCTGGTGCTGGGCCTCCTGGACTCCAGAATGACATCCATAACAGCTTTAGAGAGAAGTGTTGACTGGTTGCTTAGGTAATTTGCCATGCAGCCAGATTTAAAGTCTTGGGCTTGAATGTTTTGCTGAGTGAGCAGGTGAGGAATCTGAGGCAAAATCCATGGTGGGCCCTGAGCCATGTTCCTTAGTTTTGGATACCAGTGTTGGCACGGCCAGTCTGGAGCAATGAGCATCATTTGTGGCCTCTGTAATCTGGCTTTCAGCAGCACCTTTGCTAGAAGAGGCAGTGGAGGAAAGGCATACACTGTTAATGTTTTCCAACTGAATGAGAGGGCGTCCACTTTCCAAGCTAGTGGGTAGTATGTCCTTGTGCAAAATTTCCGAAGTTGGCAGTTTTGGGGGTTGGCAAACAGATCTATGTCTGGGCGCCCCCATTTTTGAGTTATCATTGCAAATTCTTGTGGATCTAGTTGCCACTAGTGAGGATCCATGATGTTTTCTGCTTAGATCGTCTACCAATGTGTTTTTCTTTCCTGGCAGGAATTGTGCTTGTAGTTGAACTTGGTAGGTCAGTTCTGTGTTCCACAAGGTCATTGCCTGCCTGCATAGGGGGTAGGAGTGTGTGCCCCCCTGCTTGTTTATGTACCACATTACCGTGGTGTTGTCTGTCTTTCTTAGTTGTTGTCCTGGACATAGGAGGTCCTTGAAAGCAGTTAGGGCATTTTGTACAGCTTAAAACACCACACCTCGCACTTACGGCTATGCACGGCCAACCCAATAACGAACAACACACCAAAGGCCAGCAATTGTAGTTCCAATTCCAATATTTTATTGATGACAAAACGGTGCTAATAAATGCACCAAATAAGTGCTTACTCCTCAGACTAGTTTCGGCAAGTACCTTCTTCAGTGAGGAAAACAGACAGAAAAGCAGCTCACCAGTTTCATAAGATGCTTTTAAATAACCCCAGGACCAATGGGAAAAAAGTACACTTCATATCATTGCATAGTAAATGAGCAACTGGGAGGTTAATAGAATAGAGAAACAAAACATGGACAACAAATGACAGATAATGTATATATATGTATATAATATCAATTGTGTGTAATTTATGTGAATACTAAAACTATAGAAATATCCTGCTTATTAATATCATTAAATAATAAACACATAAACCAATTGCAGAACAATTTAGGTAGATAAAATAAGTCAGACAAAATGTCTGTATATATAGGTATCACAATAGACATTAGAACAGGTATGACATAATAATTCAAATAACCTGTTGGATAGATATCAGTATGACTACTAAAGTCAAAATTGCATAATATATGAATGATGAGGAATAACAACTATACAGTGTGTCAAATGTAATTCAAATCCCCAAGCAAGGTGTAGGAATATATGGTATAAAAAAATAAAAATAAATTATAGACAAAAATGATATCCTGTAAAGGATATCCAAATTCCTACAAAAATTGAAGCACAATCGCCTGTATAACAATATTGGGGTATACATAATTCACAATAAATGTCCTTGTCCTAATGTATAACTGGGATATGGGTATTAATTATGAATGTGTGGCATCCACAATGTTGGTTGTCTTCATAATAATGAAGGAAACCATCATGAAGGTACGTCAATGTGAAAAACTGTGACAATACAGAAGTGATATTCGTAACAAAAAATCCACCAATGCTTTATATCAACATTCGACCAAACACAAAACAGCCAACTTCATGTTTATAATCATTGATAAAATCATGGGTAACAGACACAACCAACAAGGTTGGCAAAGTATACTTAGTCACAAAGAAAAATATTGGATTATCCATCTAGGAGCACTATTTCCGCCAGGTCTTAATGAACATCTGGGATAAATAATTGTATACTTCAATTTTTGGCTATATCGATACAGGATGTGTTTCATTCAATTTTGGTATTAAATATGTAGTTGCACTTGTATTTGTACTTCTTAAAATAGGGTATTGTCACAGTTTTTCACATTGACGTACCTTCATGATGGTTTCCTTCATTATTATGAAGACAACCAACGTTGTGGATGCCATACATTCATAATTAATACCCATATCCCAGTTATACAGTAGGACAAGGACATTTATTGTGAATTATGTATACCCCAATATTGTTATACAGGCGATTGTGCTTCAATTTTTGTAGGGATTTGGATATCCTTTACAGGATATCATTTTTGTCTATAATTTATTTTTATTTTTTTATACCATATATTCCTACACCTTGCTTGGGGATTTGAATTACATTTGACACACTGTATAGCTGTTATTCCTCATCATTCATATATTATGCAATTTTGACTTTAGTAGTCATACTGATATCTATCCAACAGGTTATTTGAATTATTATATCATACCTGTTCTAATGTCTATTTTGATACCTATATATACAGACATTTTGTCTGACTTATTTTATCTACCTAAATTGTTCTGCATTTGGTTTATGTGTTTATTATTTAATGATATTAATAAGCAGGATATTTCTATAGTTTTAGTATTCACATAAGTTACACACAATTGATATTATATACATATATATACATTATCTGTCATTTGTTGTCCATGTTTTGTTTCTCTATTCTATTAACCTCCCAGTTGCTCATTTACTATGCAATGATATGAAGTGTACTTTTTTCCCATTGGTCCTGGGGTTATATAAAAGCATCTTATGAAACTGGTGAGCTGCTTTTCTGTCTGTTTTCCTCACTGAAGAAGGTACTTGCTGAAACTAGTCTGAGGAGTAAGCACTTATTTGGTGCATTTATTAGCACCGCTTTGTCATCAATAAAATATTGGAATTGGAACTACAATTGCTGGCCTTTGGTGTGTTGTTCATTTTGTACAGCTAGCATTTCTTTTTGATTGATATGCAGATGCCTTTGATCTGTAGACCATTTGCCCTGAATGCACTGTCCTGCCATGTGTGCTCCCCAGGCATAATCCGATGCATCTGTTGTTATAGTTTGCCTGGCTGTGGGTAAGATAAAAGGCTGACCCTTGTTGAGGTGACATGCCTGAGCCCACCATAGAAACTCCTGTTGAAGACAGGGAATGAGTTGTATCATTGTTTCCAAGCTGTGGCTGTGTTGAGTCCATACGCTTTTCAGGTACCATTGTAATTTCCCCATATGCAGTTTTGCAAATGGTATTAGTAGTATGCAAGATGCCATGAATCCCAAGGCCTGCAGAATTTTTCTTGCAGGGAGTCGGGCCTTTGTTGCCATCATTTTGAGGTATTGAGTCAGTTGTTCTTGCTTGTCTGGCGTGAGATAAGCCAGGGAATGAGTTGTATCATTGTTTCCAAGCTGTGGCTGTGTTGAGTCCATACGCTTTTCAGGTACCATTGTAATTTCCCCATATGCAGTTTTGCAAATGGTATTAGTAGTATGCAAGATGCCATGAATCCCAAGGCCTGCAGAATTTTTCTTGCAGGGAGTCGGGCCTTTGTTGCCATCATTTTGAGGTATTGAGTCAGTTGTTCTTGCTTGTCTGGCGTGAGATAAGCCATCTGGGCCATTGTATTTAAGCTGGCACCCAGGAATATTATGTGTTGTGAGGGCACTAGTTTTGATTTCTTTTTGTTTACTGTGTACCCTACGCAACTTAATAGGTGTCTGACAAATGCCAGATGCTTTAAAAGAATGTCCTTGCTTTCTGCTTGAATAAGGCAGTCATCCAGGTATGGATATATTTGAATTCCTCTTTGTCTGCAGTATGCAATTACCGGTGCCAGGCATTTTGTGAAGACCCTGGGCGCAGTAGATAAGCCAAAGGGCAGTGCAGAGAATTGATAATGAGTTGAACCTGCAATAAATCGGGGGTATCTTCTGCAATTTTGTCTGATAGGGACATGCAGGTATGCCTCCTTGAGATCCAAAGTTACTAGCCAAGCCTTCTTGCCCAGCATGGGAAGAAGTTGCTGTAGTGTTAGCATCTTGAATTTGGGTACTTGCAGATAAGTGTTTAGAATTGAGAGGTCCAGAATGGGTCTCCAGGCTTTGTCCTTTCTGGGGACTAGAAAGTGTCTTGAGTAAAAACCTTGTCCTTGCTCCTGTGTAGGTACCTGTTGAATGGCTCTCATGTCCATGAGAGCTGCAATTTGTTTTTGAGCCTCTGCCCATTGATTTGGTGGCAGGTTTGGCATTCCTTTTATCCTTGGTAAAGTGTGAAAGTGGAATCTGTATCCTTGTGAGACAATATTTAGGACCCATTTGTCTTTTGTGATGACGTGCCAGTTGTCTGCAAAAAGTGCTAATTTTCTTCCCAAGGGAGCTGCCAAGAGAGATTTGCTTGGCAGTCCGAGGGTTAAGTCATTGTGTTTGTCTTCTGTTAGGTTGGGACCTGTCTTCTCCTCCTTTCTGGGTTGTGGTACTCCATTGTCGAGGCTTGTAAGAGCCTTGTGACTGACCTCCGCCCCTTGGGCGTCTGTATTTGCCCCTCTGTGGTCTGTCAGAAGCTGGAAAGGACCAGTTTTTTCTTGGCCAATTTCTGCTGAAACGAGGGGGTTGAACCTGTAAAAAATCCTTGACCATCTGCATAGATTTTGCCTTATCCTTCATTTTCTTTAAAACCTCTTCTGCTTTTACACCAAATAAAACATCCTGCTGTAGGGGTGCATCTAATAAATTTGCTTTAACATGATCAGTAAGGTTTGTTCTTTTAACCAAGCATGCCTACATATGACAGACCCAGTCACTGCTGCTCTACAGGAAGCCTCCAATGAATCAAATTCACATTGCAAAGTATGTTTTCCCACTTGTTCAGCTGCATGCAACAAATCTTGCATTTCCTTCAAATCAGGCTGCTCTGAATGTGTGACCATTTTTTGTTTTAACTGAGACATCAGGTATTGCTGATACTTCAGCATGTGAAACTGGCAATTTCAGGCCCTCATGGCTAGAGTAGCTGAGGTATATACTTTCTTTCCCCATCTGTCTAGTGCTCTGGAATTCCTTTCAGAGGGTACAGGATTTTTAGCAATAGAGGCCGTGACCCCTTTGGGACCCTGGGAAATGGTTTCTGGGTCAGCAACAGGGCTTTTATATAGGAATTTGTGCGAGTCAGGGACTCTGTAGTATCTGTCTGGTTTGGCTGGTGCAGGCGGTAGAGAGTCTGGGTTAAGGCTAGATTCTAAATAAACATCATCCACAATGTCCAACACGGGTGGAATAGCCAGTGGTCTGTGTTGGGGTAGTAAAAGGAATTCTCGGAGCCTTTTCTTAGAATTAGAGTAATCCTGGCCTTCCCAGTGGAAATGTTCCCTCATGGTATGTAAAGTTTCCCCAAAAGAATCGTCTTCTGGGGGAGATGCTGAGGGAATAGACTCTTCAGCATCAGAATCTTCATAAGGGGGAAAAAAAGAGTATTCCTGCTCCTCAGAAGAATCTGAGGAAATTGAGACCTGGTAATGGGTTGAACATGCAATGAAACGGAGGTATCTTCTGCAACTTTGTCTGACAGGGACATGCAAGTATGCCTCCTTGAGGTCCAACGTTACTAGCCATGCTTTCTTGCCCAACATGGGAAGAAGCTGCTGTAGTGTTAGCATCTTGAATTTGGGTACTTGTAAGAAGGTGTTTAGAATTGAAAGGTCCAGAATTGGTCTCCAGGCATTGTCCTTTCTGGGAACTAGAAAGAGTCTTGAGTAAAATCCTTGGCCTTGCTCTCGAGTAGGTACCAGTTGAATGGCTCTCATGTCCATGAGAGCTGTAATTTGTTTTTGTGCCTCTGCCCATTGATTTTGTGGAGGGTTTGGCATTCCTCTTTTCATTGGCAAGGTGTGAAAATGGAATCTGTATCCTCGTGAAATTATGTCTAGGACCCATTTGTCCTTTGTGACAATGTGCCAGTTGTCTGAAAAAAAGTGCGAGTTTTCCTCCCAAGGGGGCTGCCAAGAGAATGTTGCTTGGCCAGATGAGGTGCAAGTCATTGAGTTTGCCTTCTGGTAGGTTGGGACCTGTCTTCTCCTCCCTTCTGCGTTGCAGTGCCCCATTGTCGAGGTTTGTACTGGGCTTGTGGTTGTCCTCTGCCTCTTGGACGTCTGTATTTACCCCTCTGTGGTCTGTCAGTAGCTGGAAAGGGCCAATTTTTTGTTGGCCAATTTCTGCTGAAGCGAGGGGGCTGTACCTGTAGGAAATCTTTGACTGCCTGCATAGATTTTGCCTTATCCTCCATTTTCTTTAAGATTTCTTCTGCTTTAACTCCAAAAAGGACATCCTGCTGTAAGGGAGCATCTAGAAGCTTTGCTTTAACATGATCAGGCAGAGTTTGTTCCTTTAACCAAGCATGCCTACGTATAACAGACCCAGTGACAGCTGCTCTGCAGGAGGCCTCCAGAGAATCAAACCCACATTGTAAGGTGCGTTTG
Source organism: Protopterus annectens (assembly GCF_019279795.1). NCBI lineage: Eukaryota > Metazoa > Chordata > Ceratodontiformes > Protopteridae > Protopterus > Protopterus annectens. The sequence continues at coordinate 556,072,520 of NC_056741.1, read as the reverse complement.
CCCACCTTTTCAGTTGCATGCAACAGATCCTGCATTTCTTTCAATTCAGACTGTTGAGGGAGAGTGGTGATTCTTTGCTTTAACTGAGAGATTAGAAATTGCTGACACTTAAGCATGTGAAATTGGCAATTTAGTGCCCTCATAGCTAGATTGGCTGAGGTGTAAACCTTTTTCCCCCATCTGTCTGGTGCTCTGGAATCCCTTTCAGAGGGTACAGGATTTTTAGCCATAGAAGCCTTAGCCCCTTTGGGACCCTGGGAGATTGTCTCTGGGTCAGCAACAGGACTTTTATATAGAAATTTATGGGAATCAGGCACTCTGTAATATCTGTCAGACTTGGCCGGAGCAGGAGGTAGAGAGTCTGGGTTCAAACTGGATTCTAAGTAAACATCATCCACAATGTCTAACACGGGTGGGATGGCAAGAGGTCTGTGCTGGGGGAGTAAAAGAAACTCTCTGAGCCTTTTCTTCGAGTCAGAGTAGTCCTGACCTTCCCAGTGGAAATGTTCCCTCACAGTGTGTAAAGTTTCCCCAAAGGAATAGTCTTCAGGAGGAGAAGCTGAGGGAATGGAATCCTCAGCATCAGAATCTTCATAAGGGGAGGAGGAGTAATCTTGGTCTTCAGAGGAGGCTGATGAAATGGACACTTGTTCAGAGGATGCATAATCTTCCTCTTGTCTAGGCCTTTTGTCAGGAGGAGGCTGGGAACCCCTGATTAAAGAGATCAAATCTTCAGCCATTTTGAGCATCTATTTCTTAGGCATGGGGCCTTGAACAGGGGACTGAAGTGCAGTCCTTTTAGATTTAATAGGAGTCTTCGTCTTAGGAAACGTTTTAATGGTAAGCGTAGTCGGTCTGAAAACGCCTTCAGAAACCAAAGGCGTTTCAGCAGCACCGGCATCTGTATCAGCAATGCCATCGGTAGGGCCTGAACAAAATGGTTGTCTCGGCCTGGTACATTCCGTCAAAAGTTCCGAAGCGGTCTCGGGTTCCAAATCTGTGGTAGTCGGGGACTGCGTCGGAGCCTCACTGAGGACCGGAGAACCGGAGACCGGACCAGCCGAGGCCTCAGAATGTGGCTTAGGCTGTCTGTCCTTATCCTTGCGTTTTTTTGTGCACGCCGGTAGTCGGTTGCTCCGACGGCATACTGTAATTCAATTTTCTACCGAAGTAGTGTTGTGCGAAATCAAAGCATCTTTTAATAGTACGTTTATTAAACCTAGCACAAAAATGACAACTAGTGACGTCGTGGTCTGGGCCTAGGCAAGGTATGCAATAAGAATGAAAATCCTTATGAGGTATTTGCTTCCCACAAGAAATACAATTGTTAACTTTTTCTGACATCGGTCTGAGGCAAGAAAAGTTACCCCAATGAGGTACTTCGCTTTACAGAAGACTTCGGTCTGAAATTCGGATTCGAAAATCTCAGGAGTCGGCCGACCGGCACTTGCGAACTGCTTCTGCTTCGGGCATCGCACGGCAAAAAAGACTGAAGAAAATGGTATCGGTTGCAATATATATATACCCCTGGCACTGACGGCAAGGAAGAAGCGACAACAGACGACACCGGACCAAGACTTTGGAATTCCGGCCGACTGCGGGACCGCCTGACGACAGGATAACCCAAGTGTGATGACTGCAGCAGGGTAACACGATGAACATCTGCCTGTGTATGTCCAAAGAATGCAGAATTTTCTCACCCTTGTTCTGTTGATTTTGATAAAAGGTAGGCAAGTGAATGGTTTGGTTGAAGGCCACACTGGACACCACCTTAGGGATAAATGTAGGGTTTGTCCTCAGAGAAACCCTGTCTGGATGAAAAATTATGAAAGGTTCCACAGCCATTAGTGCTTGCAACTCCGAGGCTCGCCTTGCAGAGGTTATTGCTAGGAGCAGAGCTGTTTTCCAGGATAAGAATTTTATATCTGCTGTTGATGCTGGCTCAAAAGGAGGCAGTGTGAGTTTTTCCAAAACATAATTGAGGTCCCAGGCCGGAACTGGTGCTCTCCTTGGAGGCCTAATGTTTTTGGCCCCTCTGAGGTACTGCCTTATTAAAGGATGAGAAAAGATAGGTGGGTTCCGTATTGTAGTGGGCTGAAATAGCAGAGGCATGAATCTTAATTGATGAGAAAGAATGGCCTTTGTTCAGCATCTCAGTTAGGTATTGTAAAATCTGAGGGATATTTGGTACACACGTGTCAATGCCTTGTTCCTGGTTCCAAGCACAGAATCTCTTCCATTTTTCTGCATAAGATTTTCTGGCACTGGGCCTCCTAGCCTCCAAGATAACATCCATAACAGCTTTTGAAAGAGGAGTGTTCTGAATGGCTACATTACCCGCCATGCTGTTAGATTTAAGGTCCTGAGTTGGCTGTGCAGGATCTGATTGTTTTGTTGGGTCAGCAAGTGAGAAGTTTGAGGCAATATCCATGCTGGACCTTGAGACAAGCTCTTTAGGATTGGATAGCAGTGCTGGCATGGCCAATCTGGTGCAATCAGTATCATTTTTGGCTTCTCTTGTCTGACCTTTAGGACTACCCTGGGAAGGAGAGGCAGTGGGGGAAAAGCATATACTGTTAGATTTTTCCAGCTGAAGGATAGGGCGTCCACTTTCCAGGCTTGCTTGTGGTAAATCCTTGTGCAAAATCTCTGCAACTGGCAGTTGTGAGAGGAGGCAAATAGATCTATGTCTGGGTATCGCCATTTCCTTACCATGCTGAAGACGTATGGATCCTTGTGCAAAATCTCTGCAATTGGCAGTTGTGAGGGGAGGCAAACAGATCTATGTATGGGCATCCCCATTTCCTTATTATCATGCTGAAGACTTGTGGATCCAGTTTCCATTTGTGGGGATCCATGAGGTTTCTGCTTAGTTCGTCTGCCAGAATATTTGTTTTTCCTGGCAGGAATTGTGCTTGCAGGTGAACTTGAAAAGCCAATGCTGTGTCCCATAAGGTCATTGCTTGTCTGCAGAGGGGGTAGGAATGTGTACCTCCCAGCTTGTTTATGTACCACATGACCACAGTGTTGTCTGTCTTTATCAGTAACTGTCCTGGGTGAAGCAGGTCCTTGAAAGCTGTCAGGGCATTTTGAACAGCTAGCATCTCTTTTTGATTGATGTGAAGATGCATCTGGTTTGCGGGCCATGTGCCCTGAATATATTTTCCTGCCATATGGGCCCCCCAGGCATAATCTGATGCATCCGTTGTCAGTGTCTGTCTGGCTGTGGGTAAACTGAATGGCAGACCCTTATTGTGGTGACAGGCTTCTACCCACCATTGAAACTCCTGTTGCAGGCAGGGAATGAGTGCAATTACTGTCTCCAGGCTGTGGCAATGCTGAGTCCAAACACTTTTTAGATACCACTGTAGTTTCCTCATATGCAGTCTGGCATATGGAATTAGCAGAATGCAGGATGCCATTAAACCCAAGGCCTGCAGGATTTTCCTGGCAGATAAGTGGGTTTTTGTTGCCAATTTCTTGAAGTAAGTAGTCAGTTGCTTTTGCTTGTCTGGCGTGAGATAAGCCATCTGGGCAGTTGTATTTAAGCTTGCTCCCAGGAATATTATCTCTTGAGAGGGCACTAGTTTTGATTTCTTCTCGTTTACTGTGTATCCTAGGCCAATTAGTAATCTTTTTACAAACGCCAGACGCTTTAGAAGAATGTCTTTGTTCTCTACTTGAATTAGGCAGTCGTCCAAGTAGGGATATATTTGAATTCCTTTTTGTCTGCAAAACGCAATTACTGGTGCCAGGCATTTTGTGAAGACCCTGGGCACAGTAGATAAGCCAAAGGGCAGTGCAGAGAATTGGTAATGCATTGAGCCAGCTATGAATCTGAGGTATCTTCTGCAATATTGTCTGACTGGGATATGCAGATATGCCTCTTTTAGGTCCAAAGTTACGAGCCAAGCCTTCTTGCCCAGCATGGGCAGTAGCTGTATAGAGTCAACATCTTGAATTTTGGAACTTCCAGAAACGTATTTAGTATAGACAGGTCCAGTACTGGTCTCCAGGTTTTGTCCTTTCTGGGTACTAGGAAACGTCTGGAGTAAAAACCTTGCCCCTGCTCTTGTTGTGGTACTTGCTGAATGGCCCTCATGTCCATGAGGGCTGAAATTTGTTTTTGTGCCTCTGCCCATTGATTATGTGGCAGGTCTGTCATACCTTTTGACCTTGGTAGAGTGTGAAAATGGAACCTGTAGCCTAGGGACACTATGCACAGGACCCATTTGTCTTGGGTAACAATTTGCCAATTTGATGAAAAAGTGCAAGTTTTACCCCTAAGGGGGCTGCCAAAAGAAAAGTGCTTGGATCTGGTAGAGGAAGTCATTGGGACTGTTTCCTGTAAGGCTGTGATTTGTCTTCTCTGCTTTTGGAGGTAGGAGCACCCCATTGTTTAGGCCCGTATGAGCCTTGGGGCTGAGATCTGCCTCTGGGACTCCTGTTTCTCTCTCTTTGTGGTATGTCTGACACTGGAAAGGACCAATTTTTAGAAGGCCAGTTCCTGCTAAATCTGGGTGGCTGTACCTGTAAGAAATCCTCGACTGTCTGCATGGATTTTGCTTTATCCTCCATTTTTTTCAACACCTCTTCTGCTTTAGTACCAAACAAAGTATCATGCTGTAATGGTGCATCTAATAATTTTGATTTAACATGATCAGGCAGATTCTGTTCCTTTAACCAAGCATGCCTTCTAATAACAGAACCTGTAACAGCGGCTCAGCAAGAGGCCTCCAGTGAATCATAACCACATTGCAAAGTATGCTTTCCCACTTGTTCAGCTGCATGCAATAAATCCTGCAATTCCTTATTCTCTGAACATTCAGTATTTCTCAACAATTTCTGTTTAAGCAGTGACATTAAATATTGCTGATATTTAAGCATATGAAACTGACAATTTAAAGCCCAAGTGTAGACTTTTTCCCCCCATCTGTCTAGAGCCCTAGAATCCCTATCAGAGGGGACAGGGTTTTTTGCAGTGGAAGTATTAACCCCTTTGGAACCCTGATATATAGTTTCTGGGTCAGCAGTGGGGTTTTTATATAGGAATTTATGAGAATTCGGGACCCTGTAGTATCTGTCTGGCTTAGCAGGTGCAGGGGGTAAAGAGTCAGGGGACAGGCCGGACTCTGAAAATACATCATTTACAATGTCTAGAACAGGTGGAATAGCAAGGGGTCTGTGCTGAGGAAGTAGCAGAAAGTCTCTGAGCCTTTTCTTAAATTCAGAATAATCTTGGCTCTCCTAGTGGAAATGCTCCCTCATGGTATGCAGGGTTTCCCCAAAAGAATGATCCTCAGGAGGAGAGGCTGAAGGAATGGATTCTTCAGCATCAGAATCCTCATAGGGAAGCATGGAGTAATCCTGTTCAGAAGAGGAATCAGAGGAAATGGAAACCTTATCAGAAGAAGAATCATACTCTGTCTATAGCCTAAGCCTCTTATCAGGAGGGGGATGGGAACCCCTGATCAAAGTAATTAGGTCTTCGGCCATTTTGAGCATCTGTTTTTTAGGCATGGAAGTCTGAGTAGGTGAATGCTGTACTTGTTTGTCTTTAGAGCTGCTTTAGTTTTTGTCTTTGAAGCTGAAGATGGCTTAATATATAGTTGTGTAGGTCTGAAGACACCCTCAGAAGCCGATGCCTGCTCAGCGGCTCCGGACCAATCTGAGGGAATGATTTTTGAGTGTCCGATACCTTGAGTATCCAGAGGCCCAGTCGGCTCCACGTGGGAGTCGGAAGTTGCCTGTGGCTCTGAGGTAGCAGGCGCCAGGGGCTGCGAAAGCGCCTCACTGAGAACCGGCGACTGGCCTAGCAGATGCCTCGTCGTCGGTTTTGGACCTCGGATGCCTATCCTTTTCCTTGTCCTTGCGTTTTTTGTAAACTCCGGTTGTCGGCTGGTCCGACGGCATTATATAATTAAATCTTCGGCCAAAGTAATGAAATGCAAAATCGAACAGATGCTTAATAGTGCGCTGGTTAAATCTAGCACAAAACCGACAGCTAGCAACGTTGTGATCAGAGCCTAGGCAAGGAATACAGTAAGAGTGAAAATCCTTATGAGGTATTTGCTTCCCCACAAGAAATACAATTGTTAACTTTCTCTGACATCGGTCTGGAGCAAGAAAAAAAAGTTTCCCCAACGAGGTACTTAGCTTTAATGAAGACTTTGCTTCTGAAATTCAGATTTGAAAATCTCAGGAGTCGGCCAACCGGCACTTGCGAACTGCTTTTGCTTCGGGCACCGCGCGGCAAGAAAGACTGAAGAAAATGGCGTTGGCTGCATCTTTTATACCCCTGGCGCACTTACGTCAGGGAAGAGGTGGCAACTGACGCCGGACCTAGACTTTGGAATTCTGGCCGACTGAGGGTAACCTGCCAGCAGGATAACCCAAGAGTAATAACTGCAACAGTGAAACACGATAAACATCATAGATTTTAACAGATCACATTCAATTATGTAATCATTGTCAGCAGAAAAGTACAGTTTTGTACCTACCATAAATGTAGATGTCCGATAGGTATGCATCTGCAGTCATCACATATGGGTTTGTCCTGCCTCAGGCAGCCCTTCGGTCGGCCGGATTCCAAAGTCTGGGTCCGGCGTCGGCTGACGTCGCCCCTTCCCCGACGTCAGAGCGCCTGGGGTATAAAAGCGTCAGCCAACACCATCTTCCTCAGTGTTTCTTGCCCCAGATGCCAGGTGCCCTCAAAGGAAGGCTAAATTTGGATAAATGCAATAAATTCCAAACATGCACAGAAATATACATATATATATATATATATATATATATATATGCAACAAATACACCATAATAGATAACCCCAGCTAGCTATGAGAGGGAAAAGTACCCAATAAATACCAAAGAGGGGAAGGAGGGAGGGTAAACCTGACTGCAGATGCATACCTAATCGGACATCTACATTTATGGTAGGTACAAAACTGTACTATGTCCTTCAAGGATGCATCTGCAGTCATCACATATGGGTAGAATACCATAGCCAATCTGGGGGTGGAGGATCTATGTAAAGGACGGTGTAGCTAAAATGCCCTGCAGGACTGCCATAGCAAAGCCTGTTCTGGACCTGGAATATAAAGGTAAATTGTAATGCTTGGAAAATGTATGCACGGAGCTCCATGTAGCAGCTTCTAAAATGTCCTTGGTAGCCACCCCTCTTAAGAAGGCTGTGGAGGTGGCTGTGGCTCTGGTGGAATGAGGTCTAATGTTAGCTGGCACAGTTTTTCCATGGAAGGAATAACAGAAACAAATGCAATTCCCCATCTATTTTGAAATTGTCTGTTTGGAAATTGCTTTTCCTTGTGCACCAGCAGCATATGCTGCCAACAGCTGGTCAGTTTTTCTGTAGCTTTTTGTTCTGTCCAAGTAGTAGTGCAACTGTCTGTGTATGTCCAGGGTGTGCAGAAGTTTCTCCCCTTTGTTTTGTGGATTTGGAAAGAAGGTAGGCAGGTGAATAGCTTGGTTTAATGAGACCCTGGATACCACCTTTGGCATAAATGAAGGATTGGTTCTCAATGAGACTCTGTCCTGATGAAAAATAAGAAATGGCTGTACTGCCATGAGGGCCTGTAACTCAGATACTCTTCTTGCTGAGGTTATGGCCAGAAGGAAGGCGGTCTTCCAAGACAGGAACTGTAGTTCTGCAGATGCTGCTGGTTCAAAGGGAGGCAGAGTTAGTTTTTCCAACACAGTTAAGGTCCCAAGTAGGCACTGGAGGTTTCCTTGGAGCCTTGATGCTTTTAATTCCTCTTAGAAACTGTCTTAGGAGAGGATGAGAAAAAACAGGTGGATCAGTATTGTACTCTGCTGAAATTGCTGAAGCATGAATTTTAATGGAAGAGTAAGACAGGCCATTGTGGAGCATTTCTGCCAAGTATTCCAGGATATGTGGCATGTTCATCACTGTCGCATCTAGGCCCTTTGTGGTGTTCCAAATGTGAAATCTTTTCCATTTTGCTGAATATGCCTTTCTTGTGGAAAGCCTGCGAGCTTCCATGATGATATCCTTCACTCTCTTGGATAGCTTATCCTGAGGAGGAGTCAAGGTATTTTCCAGGCTGTTAGTCGCAAGGTTTTCAGGTTGGAATGCAGAGTTTTTAATTGTGCTGTGTCAGGAGAAGTGGCCATTGAGGAAGAGGCCATGATTTTGTGTGTGACATGCTCTTTAACAGTGGGTACCAGTGCTGTCTTGGCCAGTCCGGAGCTATCAGAATCACTTTTGGCTGCTCTGTCCTGATCATCAGTAAGACCTTGGTCATTAATGGAAGAGGTGGAAATGCATAAACTGTTAGGGTTCTCCAGCTGAAAGATAGGGCGTCCACTTTCCATGCTTGTGGGTGGTATGTCCTTGAGCAGAATTTCTTCAGCTGATGATTGTGGGGGGAGGCAAAAAGATCTATGTCTGGCCTTCCCCATGATTGTGTTACCTGTAGGAAGATGTCTGGGTGCAACATCCATTCGTGTGCATCCATGATATTTCTGCTTAAGCTGTCCGCCAGTGTATTGTCTTTTCCTGGCACAAACTGGGATTGCAGGTCTATATTGAGTTTCAAGGAAAGTTCCCAGAGTCATTGCCAGTCTGCAAAGAGGGTATGAATGGGTGCCTCCTTGCTTGTTTATGTACCACATAACTGTGGTGTTGTCTGTCCTTATTAGCAGGTGGCCTTGATGCAGAAAGAGTTTGAAGGCCTCGATTGCATGCATCACTGCCAGCATTTCCTTTTGGTTTATGTGCATGCGTAGCTCCTTTTGTGACCATAGTCCTTGAATACATCTGCCCTCCATGTGTGCTCCCCAACCGTGGTCTGAAGCGTCCGTTGTAATAGTTTGGCTGGCTATTGTCTTGCTGAAGGGCAGACCCCTGTCTGATTGGCTTGCTTGAGCCCACCACAGAAATTCCTTTTGGCGACATGGAATGAGTGGGATCAAAGTTTCTAAGCTGTGGCTGTGCTGAGTCCATAAACTCCTTAGGTACCATTGTAGTTTCCTCATATGCAGCCTTGCTTGGGGAATGAGAAGAATGCAAGATGCCATGTAACCCAGGGCCTGCAGGATTTTCCTTGCAGTCAGCTGAGTTTGTCTTGTCAGATTCTTGAAGTAATCCGGTAGTTGTCTTTGTTTTTCTTCTGTGAGAAAAGCCATTTGGGTGGTTGTGTCTAAATCCGCACCCAGAAAAGTTACTCTTTGGGATGGAACAAGTCTTGATTTGTGAAAGTTGACTGTATATCCCAATGCCTGCAGTAGGTGAATGGCATAATTCAAGTCCTTTACCAAAGTTTGTTGGCTGTCCGCTTGTATAAGGCAGTCGTCCAGATATGGGTATATTTGAATCCCCTGAAGTCTGCAGTGTGCAATTACTGATGCCAGGCATTTCGTGAATACTCTGGGCGCAGTAGATAAGCCAAAGGGCAATGCTGAGAATTGATAATGCTCTGAGCCTGCAAGAAATCTGAGGTGTCTTCTGCAACTTTGTCTGATAGGGACATGCAGGTATGCCTCCTTGAGGTCTAGAGTCACCAGCCAAGACTGCCCAGCATGGGAAGGAGTTGCTGTAGAGTCAGCATTTTGAATTTTGGCACAATGAGATAAGTAAGTAGTAAAGAAATAAAGTCCAAACCACCACACTGGTAATAAAATCGATTCTTTTTACTTCCAACCACAACAGATGAGCGCTTTCATCTAATAGATAGACTTCATCAGATGAAAGCACTGATATCATGATACACATATATAAAATCACAAACAATTAAGAATCCATTAATTGTAATTTAAAGGCATACAGGTTCAAAAACCTAATATTCAATTTTAAAAAGACTTCCCAACTTTCAAGACTTTAATAACCACATATATATTCTATATGCAAACATTAATAATATAATTGTTCAACTGATAAAATACAAGTAATAAAAATGTGCAACAATTTTAAAAAAATATATAAAAATTTATAGTCTTTTGGTTTATTATATACTTTCAGCTTTTTTATGTAGCACAGATTTTATACTGATGTAGTCATTTAAACCTGGTGGTGAGTTTGAATTCAGCCTGAGCTGCCATATCAGCTCTTTGTATAGTAAATGGTTCTTGAGGTCTCCCCTTCCCTTATGCAAACCATACCTAACTGTATCAATAATACCAAACCTAAAACTGGATACACCTGAACATGCAGTGCTGTGTTTATATGGAGCATTGGTCTCCCTATGAGTTCTAATTTCATATAGATGTTCATAAATTCTATCCTTGAAGGGTCTCTCTATTTTACCAATATAATATGCCATACATGTAGTACAGATAGCAATATATACTAACATGTTGGATCTACAATTCCCCTTAAGCTTCACCACACTTTTAAGACTATTGTTAAGTCTAATGGTATCCTCAGTCCATATAAAAGAACACACGCTACATGCCCCACAAGGTGCAGTTTTTTTGTATGGTAATTTCCCTCTTTCTCCTTGTTCCAAGAGTTTCTTAAAGTTGTTTCCTACCCTGTAAGTAAAAATGGGTTCTTTACCTACCCTCGTGTACACATCCTTGTTAGTTTTCATAAGGTTCCAGTTATTTCTAGCTATATGTGTAAAAGTGTCTGAAAAAGTGCTATATTCAACAATACAGGCTGTATTATATTTAGTTTTACTATCCTGTGCATTGTAGTCCTTAGTAAATGAGTGACCTAAAAGTGCTTTATACTTCTTACCCCATTCCTTCGTCACTTCTTCCAAAATCCCAAAAACTAATTCCATGGGGTATTCCCTTTCTACAAAGCATTTACTAAGAAATGTAAATTCTTTTTCTAAATCCTGAGGATCTGATGTCATTCTGGCTATTCTTACAGCCTGTCCCTTGATCAGACTTTTCTTCTGCGTAAAAGGATGGTGACTAGTGAAATGCAAGTAACTATTGCACCATGTAGATTTCCTAAAAATGTTAAGACTTGAAACCTTCCTTTGTTTTAGAAATAGTCACATCCAAATAGTCAATACTTTTATCATTAATAGTATAAGTGAATTTCAGAAAGCTAGTGCTGGACTCCAAATAACCCATAAAATGGTGTAATTCATCCTTAGTACCATCCCACAACACAAAAATGTCATCCAAAAATCTTAGATAAAGTCTAATGTTGTGGTAAAATGGTGAAGGGAAAATTGTCCAGTTCTCCCATTCCAGCAGTACGAGATTGGCGTAGGTGGGGGCGCAAGCTGCCCCCATCGCAACCCCACTGATCTGCTGGAAGAATTCTCCCTGGAACTGGATATAGTTGGAGTCCAAAATAACCTCCATCAGTTCTGCCACTAAAAGAATACTGTCAGTGGATAGTTTTGAATATTTATATAAACTGTCACAAAAATATTTGTGTCCTTCCTTCCTAGGAATACAAGTAAACAATTCCTTTACATCAATGGTGAGGAATAATATTCCTTCACTCCATAATTGTCCAGTGATCTTACTCAAAAATTCCCACGAGTCCCTCAGGAGGTGTGGGGTGTCAAGAACAACCTCCTTAATATTTCTATCCACAAAAACAACCAAAGGATGTGTTTTGGAATTTTTTGCAGCCACAATCGGCCTCAAAGAGGGAGTAACCAAAGACTTATGTACCTTTGGTATACCAAAGAAACTTGGAATATTAGGGTGTGTCTGCTTCAAAAAATTGTAAGTTTTTTAATCTATTCTTTTTTCTACAAGATATTCCTCAAGAAGTGAATCAATCCTACCATAGGCTATATTAATTTGATTAATCGACACCAAAGAATAAGTGTTACTGTCCATTAAGATGTTAGTAATAGCTTTATTGTAGTCCTCCACATTAAAAATGACTACTCCCCCACCCTTATCTGGTTTCATAATTCGTAACTCGTTCTGCCTCTGCAGGTTCTGTAACAAAGTATTTTCTTCCACCGTCAGGTTAGAAATAAACCCTGTTTCCTTACTACCATATTTTTCATACACTTCTTCGGTTACCATTTTTTCAAATAATAAAAGGATGGGGTGCAATGGGGGATTGAACACACTGTGTCTCGCAAAGACACCTTCTTTGTTGTAACTATTGGCCTGAGGATCCAGTCCTTGGTTGAGTAAAATATCTAAATTAAGCTCTCTCAAATATAGTTTTAAATCCACTAACAGTTTAGCTAGATCACCCTTGTATGTTTTTACAAGCTTGAAACCCTTGGAAAACAAGTTAAAATGTAATTTAGTCAATTTGTAATTAGTATAATTGAATATTTTGAAACCTTTATATTTGAAAAGTATATCCAAATTATCAACATTTTGTATTATCTGGTCCCTTTCCCTTGATTCTTCCAGCTGTAGTGTCTTTCTGTATGTCCTGGGTCTGGTGGAAACCTGCTCTTGTTCGCTAACCTTTCTGACCTCCTGGGTTGAAAAAAATGCTGTTCACCCTCACCCCCAAAAGAATCCAGTTCATCTAAACCACCGTGCCTAATAACATCCCTGTTACCATGGTCAACTGGAATTCTATGTTGCTCAGACACTGAGTGAATATCACTGTATTCTTTCTCATGGTTTTCATAAAATTTATACCCTGGTCCTCTTTTGTAATTCCCAGAAGGCCCAACATAAACCTTCCCTGTCTCATATTGCCTTTTATCCCTCAAAAACTTCTTTTGTTTAGTGACATGAATATCCTGATTTTTTTTATCAACCTTTTTAAGAATGTTCTCATATAAATTCTCATATTCACAAAACAATAGGTCATTTGTAATATTAGTGTTCAGTTTACTAAGTTCCTCAGCCAAAATTAACAGCATTTCTTCATTACACTTGGTAATACATTCAAGTAAACCAAGACCACAGGAGTCAAAAAAACTGACATTTCTTAATATTAACTTCATTATAGTCAATACCAAAAGGGTATTTAAAGAGCCTTAGCCCTTGTGGTACAATTTTATTAACCAGGCAACTTTTCAAATAACTGTTGTCTAACTGCAAACGTTTGTATTTAAACAGTTTTTTGTCAAAATCATAAATAATTTCTTTCAATGTAGGTACATTAACATTTTTTAACCACTGTGTCATAACCATGTTTGCCATAGTCCATTTCACCACTAAAGTGGTAAGTCTTTTCAAAAACTTTGTTGAAGTTCAGGTTTTGCCCTGACAATGTGTTTTTATCTTTAACTAAACACTTTTCACATCTAGTCAATGGTGCCTGCTTACCCGAAGGTTTGCAAGTTTTAGAAACAGTACCGGATGTTAAAGAAGTGTTCCCCTCTAATGCAGTTCCTTCCTTGGCCCCTCGTGGGTTTTCCAGCTGAAAAAAGTCACTGTTTTCACCTCTTGTACGCTTGTTTTCTTTGCCACATCCTTTTTCACCTCTTAGCTGCCCTCCACTACTACTCACAAACACTGAGTGTGGAGATGACACAAAGGAAAAAAATGCCTCTTCTCCTGCACATGCTTCCTCATTTGGTGGAGCTCCACCGCCACCTGCTGGTTCCTTACGATTAATCAACTCAATGAGAACAGTCAAGTCTCCTTTCAGAGCAGCAATTTCACTACGTATTGAAGAAAGCTCCACAGCAGCCAAAGAAGAAAGTTTAGGACTAGACATATGCATATTGTCAAGCAAAGTGGTATCCCCTGAAGATGAATCCATGATATCAGTGCCAAATTTAACAAAGCAGTTGCTTTTTCCAAGAACACCAGCAGGTAGTCCAGACCAGAACAAAACCAACAGAAAAAGGAACTGATACCAAACCAAGTAGTAAAGAAATAAAGTCCAAACCACCACACTGGTAATACAATCGATTCTTTTTACTTCCAACCACAACAGATGAGCGCTTTTGTCTAATAGATGGACTTCATCAGATGAAAGCACTGATATCATGATACACATATATAAATGAGATAAGTATTCAGTGCGGACAAGTCGAGAATAGGCTTCCATTGATTTTCTTTTCTTGGAACAAGGAATAGTCTGGAATAAAATCCTTGGCCTTGCTCTGAAAGAGGAACCTTTTCTATAGCTTTCATTTGCATTAAGTTGGAGATTTGTTTCAAAGCCTCTGCCCTTTGATTTGGTGGCAGGTCTGGCATGCCTTTTCTTTTTGGCAATGTGTGAAAATGGAATCTGTATCCTCTGTCTATTATTTGCAGTGTCCATTTGTCTCTTGTAATAGTGTGCCAATTGTCTGAGAATAAAGAAAGCTTTCCGCCCAAAGGTGCTTCTAATTGAGCCTTGCTTGGCGGAGTCAAAGCAAAGTCATTGAGTCTGTCCTTGTGCAGCAGTTGTAGGTCCTGCACTACCTCTCTGGTTGGGAGGCTGCCATTGACACCCTCTGTAGGAGCCTCTAGCTTGCCCTCTACCTCTGGCACGCCTGTTCTTGCCTCTCTGAAATCTTTCTGTGTCCGGAAAGGACCAATTCTTGGCAGGCCAATTTCTGCTGAATCTTGGTGGTTGGACTTGTAGAAAATCTTTAACTGTTTGTACAGATTTTGCCTTTTCCTCAACCTTCTTTAAGACCTCCTGAGCAGTGGAGCCAAATAACTTTTGCTTTTCCAGGGGAGCATCCAGAAGCTTAGCTTTAACATGGTCTGGCAGAGATTGTTCCTTCAGCCAAGCATGCCTACGTATGACTGCACCTGTCATAGCTGACCTACATGAAGCTTCCAATGCATCATAACCACATTGTAAGAAATGGTTACTAACCTGCTGGGAGTTATGCACCAGATCCTGTAGTGATTTGTGATCTAGGGGTTCAGGTGAAGACAGTTTCTTATGCAATTCATCTAACAAATACTCTTGGTACTGTATCAAATGATATTGACAATTTAATGCCCTCATAGAGTAGCAGAAGTATACACTTTTTTACCCCATCTCTCTAAAGCCCTGGACTCCCTTTCAGAGGGGAGTGGATTTTTAGAGGTGGCAGCTGCAACCCCTTTAGGGCCCTGGGAAATAGTTTCTGGATCAGCAGAGTGGGCCTTGTAAAGAAAATGGTGCGAGTCCGGGACCCTGTAGTACCTATCGGGTTTGACAGGAGCCGGGGGAAGAGTGTCAGGGGTTATGCTAGACTCAGAGTACACATCATCAATGACATTCAAAACAGGAGGAATAGCCAAAGGTCTATGCTGAGGTAAATGCAGAAAAGTTCTTAATCTTTTCCTGGAATCAGAAAATTCCTGGCCCTGCCATTTGAAATGCTCTCTCATAGTGTGAAGGGTCTCACCGAAGGATTGCTCTTCAGGAGGGGAGGCCGAGGGGATGGATTCCTCTGCATCAGAATCCTCGTAGGTCGAAAAAGCCTCCTCCTGGTAGTCCGAGAGAGCAGAGCCATCAGAGGCCTCCTCTGAGGAGTGGGGATCAGAGGGCTCAACCCTGGGCCTCTTGTCTAGAGGAGGTTGAGAGCCCCTGTCCGGATGAGGTTGAGATCCCCTAATCAAGGAAATAAAGTCCTCTGCTAAAGTAAGAATCTGTGAACTTGTAGAGGGTCCCTGAGGAATAACCATGGGAGGCATAGCTTTTGTATGTTTATCAACTTTAGCCCTGGTGAATGCCTTTATGGACATGGATGCAGGAGGCCTAGCTGCACCACGTGCTGGAGTAGTTTTGTCTAGAGGAATGGTGTCGGAAGTTTCCAAGACACCAGTTTCTGAAGGAAATTCAATAACCGACTCAGCAGGTGCCTCCGGGGCCGAGGTTGTCGGTTGAGCGGTTTCGGGTGTCGGAAGTACCAAGGACTCTGTTTCAGCCGAGACAGAGACACTCGCGGTAGGCCTGGCCGTGGTTTCAGCCGAAACCGCAGCCCGCGTGTGTCGGTCCTTGTCCTTCCGTTTCTTTATTAAATGTGAAGTTGGAGTCTCCGACGGCATTTTGTATGAAAAACTAGCCCCAAAAAATTCCTCTGCGAACTCCGCCCGACGTCTAAGGGTGCGTCGGTTGAAGGAAGCACAGGCTGAACAGGCCGAGACGTCGTGGTCTGGGCCTAGGCAGGGGAGGCAGTAAGAGCGGAAATCCTTATGAGGTATTTGTTTCCCACAAGTTAAACAATTATTAACTTTATCTGACATCGGCTGAGGCAAGAATGAGTCCCCAATGGGGTACTTGGCTTTTGAAGTCTTCGGTAGCTGAATTACAGGAGCTGGCCGACCGGCACTTGCGAACTGCTTCTGCTTCGGGCACCACGCGGCAAGAAAGACGGAGGAAGATGGCGTCGGCTGACGCTTTTATACCCCAGGCGCTCTGACGTCGGGGAAGGGGCGACGTCAGCCGACGCCGGACCCAGACTTTGGAATCCGGCCGACCGAAGGGCTGCCTGAGGCAGGACAACCCATATGTGATGACTGCAGATGCATCCTTGAAGAACATCCATCCCAACGGCCCTTACCACCTGTCCTTTAATGATTGCCTTTTTCTGGTGGTAGGGATGGCTGCTTGTAAAATGCAAAAATGCATTCGAATAGGTGGGTTTTCGATATATGGTGGTCCTATATCTACTATTAACCCTGTCTTTTGATAAATTTATGGAGTCCATTCCCACTTGGAAGGTGAATTCCAAAAAATATGTTAGTTCAGTAATAGCTACAACAAAAAAATTCTATTACTGCAGCTTCACCTTTCCAAATGAAACACGTCGTCTTGGTATCTAGTATACCAAACCACATGATCCTTGAAAGTACAGTTTTGTACCTACCATAAATGTAGATGTTCGAGTGCTAATACAGCTGCAGTCATAACAGATGGGTTTTCCTGCCATCAGGCGGGTCCTCGGTCGGCCGAATTCCAAAGTCTAGGTCCGGCGTCGGATGTCGTCGCTTCTTCCCTGACGTCAGTGCGACAGGGGTATAAAAGAACCAGCCTACGCCATTTTCTTCAGTTTTTCTTGCCCCAGATGTCAGGTGCCCCCAGAAGGAAGGCAATACATAAATTTATGTAATAATGCAATGCAATATAATCAAAAAACATTAGTTGCAAGCAAATACACCATAAAAGAATACCCCAATCAGGTTGTATGAGGAGGTGTTAGCCATTAGGCCTGTCCCAAGAGGGGAAGGAGGGAGGGAAACCTGGACTGCAGCTGTATTAGCACTCAAACATCTACATTTATGGTAGGTACAAAACTGTACTATGTTCATCGTGCATACAGCTGCAGTCATAACAGATGGGTAGAATCCCAAAGCTAAAAAAGGGGTGGTAGGCACTAGGTGGAACTAGGAGGAGCCAGGATGCCCTGCAAGACTGCAGTGGCAAAGTCTGCTCTAGATTTGGAGTATAATGGTAGGTGATAGTGCTTGGAGAATGTATGTACAGAACTCCAGCTGGCAGCTTCCAAAATATCTTTGGTAGGAACCCCCCCCCCCCCTGAGGAAAGCTGCAGAGGTAGCTGTGGCCCTTGTGGAGTGAGATCTGATGCCTGCAGGTACAGTTTTACCATGAAAAGAGTAACAAAAGCGTATGCAGTGGGCTATCCATTTTGAGATTGTCTGTTTGGAAATAGGCTTCCCTTGAGCTCCTGTAGCATAGGACACAAAGAGTTGCTCTGATTTTCTGAAAGGCTTTGTTCTGTCCAAATAATAACGTAGCTGTCTGTGAATGTCCAGGGAATGTAGTAGTCTCTCCCCTTTGTTTTGAGGATTAGGGTAAAAGGTAGGTAAATGGATAGTCTGATTCAAGGCTACCCTGGATACTACCTTTGGCATAAAGGAAGGATTGGTTCGTAAGGAAACTCTGTCCTGATGGAAAATTATGAAAGGCTGCACAGCCATGAGGCCTTGTAGTTCCGAAACCCTGCGAGCTGAGGTGATAGCTAGCAGGAAGGCTGTTTTCCAGGACAAAAATTGCAGTTCTGTTGAAGCAGCTGGCTCAAAAGGAGGCAAGGTCAGTTTTTCTAGAATGAAATTGAGGTCCCAAGCAGGTAGTGGCTGTTTCCTTGGGGGTTTTATATTCTTAGCCCCTCTGAGGAACTGTCTTAAGAGGGGGTGAGAGAATAAAGGAGGATCAGTGTTGTATTCTGCAGAAATGGCTGAGGCATGGATTTTGATGGAGGAGAATGAAAGTCCACTGCTTAGCATCTCAGCTAGGTACTGTAATATTTGAGGTAAATTCAGTATTCCAGGATTCTGGCCCTTTTTCTCATTCCAGGCACAAAACCGTTTCCATTTTGCGGAGTAGGCTTTTCTAGTAGAAGGTCTTCTGGCCTCCTAAATGACATCCTGCACCTCCTTGGAGAGTAGGGTCTGTTGTGATTTTAAGGAATCTTCCATGCGGCTACACTGAGTGTTTTCAGCTGACTGTGAAGAGTTTTGAAGTTGTGCTGAGTCAGTAGAAGAGGCATTAGAGGCAGGATCCATGGTGGGGAATGCATCAGGCTCCTCAGGAGTGGGTACCAGTGTTGTCTTGGCCAGTCTGGAGCAATGAGAATCATCTTTGGTCTGTCTGCTCTGGTTTTTAATAGAACTTTGGGCAGCAGAGGAAGAGGTGGAAAGGCATAAACTGTCATTGTTGTCCAACTGAAAGAGAGTGCGTCCACTTTCCAGGCCTGTGGATGAAAGGTCCTTGAGCAGAATTTTGTCAATTGGTGATTTCTGTGGGAGGCAAAGAGATCTATGTCTGGCCTTCCCCATGCTTGACTTATCTTTGTAAAAACTTGAGGATGCAACTTCCATTCATGTGGATCTGTCATATTTCTGCTTAGGTTGCCTGCCAGTGTGTTTTCCTTGCCTGGCAGGTACTGTGCTTGAAGTTCGATTTGTAATTCCAGAGCCATGTTCCAAAGAGACATGGGCTAGCCTGCATAGGGGGTATGAATGGGTTCCTCCCTGTTTATGTACCACATTACTGTGGTGTTGTCTGTCCTTATCAATAGCTGGCCTGGATGCAGTAGGTCTTTGAAAGCTATAATAGCATTTATTACGGCTAGCATTTACTTTTGATTGATGTGTAGGTGCTTTTCTTTTTGGGACCATTTGCCCTGAATGCACCGATCTGTCATGTGCGCCCCCAGGCGTAGTCCGAGGCGTCTGTTGTGATGACTTGATTTGCTTGAGGCTTGCAGAATGGGAGACCTGTGTTTCTTTGGCATGCTTGAGCCCACCACAGAAATTCCTTTTGAAGACATGGAATCAGTGGTATTATTGTTTCCAAACTGTGGCTGTGCTGAGACCATAAGTTTTTTAGGTACCATTGAAGTTTCCTCATATGCAGCTTTGCACATTGGATTAGTAGGATGCAAGATGCCATGAATCCCAGAGCCTGCAGGATTTTCCTTGCAGTCAGCCTGGTGAAAGTTGCCATTTTTCTGAGATATTGAGTTAGTTGCCCTTGTTTCTCTGGCGTGAGGTAGGCCATCTGGGTGTTGGTATCCAAGCTGGCACCCAGGAAAATTGTTTGAGAGGGTATTAGCCTTGATTTCTTTTTGTTGACTGTGTATCCCAGAGAATTCAACAACATTATTACAAACGCCAGATGTTTCAGAAGTATGTGCTTGCTGTCCGCTTGGATCAGGCAGTCGTCCAAATATGGGTATATTTGTATCCCTTGAAGTCTGCAGTAGGCAATTACTGATGCCAGGCATTTCGTGAACACCCTGGGCGCAGTGGATAAGCCAAAGGGCAATGCAGAGAATTGATAATGTGTTGAACCTGCAAGAAATCTGAGGTATCTTCTGCAATCTTGTCTGATTGGGACATGCAGGTATGCCTCCTTGAGGTCCAATGTTACCAGCCAAGACTCCTTGCCCAGCATGGGAAGAAGCTGCTGTAATGTGAGCATCTTGGATTTTGGCACGAGTAAAAATGTGTTTAGGATGGATAGGTCCAAAATAGGTCTCCAATCTTTGCCCTTCCTTGGTACCAGGAATAAAACTGGAATAAAAACCTTGACCCTGTTCTTGTGCAGGTACCTCTTGAATAGCTTTCATGTCCATGAGATCTGAAATTTGTTTTTGTGCCTCTGCCCTTTGATTGTGGGGCATGTTTGGCATTCCTCTCATTTTTGGAAGGGTGTGAAAGTGGAATCTGTAGCCTCTGTCTATAATGACCAGGATCCATTTGTCTTTTGTGACAATATGCCAATTTCTCGAAAATAATGCCAGTTTTCCGCCTAAAGGTGCTGCCATTTGAGCCTTGCTTGGCATGCAAAGGGGAAAGTCATTGGTTCTGCTTTCTGAATGGCTGTGAACTATCCTCACCACCTCTTTGAGTAGGTGCTTGCCATTGTCTGCCTCTAAACGATCCTTGAGATTGCCCTCTACCCCTCGGGCGCCTGAATCTACCTCTTTGGGGTCTGTACGTGGCTGGAAAGGACCAATTTTTTGAAGGCCAATTTCTACTGAAACGTGGAGGTTGTACCTGTAGGAAATCTTTCACTGTTTGCATTGATTTTGCCTTTTCCTCCATTTTCTTTAATACCTCCTCAGCTTTAACACCAAACAATACATCTTTTTGCAGAGGTGCATCTAGTAATTTAGCTTTGACATGATCTGGTAAGGTTTACTCTTTGAGCAAAGGATGTCTACGTATGACTGATCCTGTAACAGCAGCTCTACATGAGGCCTCTAAAGCATCAAAACCACATTGCAAGGTATGTTTACCCACTTGCTCTGTACTATGTAACAAATCCTGCAACTCCTTCAAGTCTGGTTGTTCAGGTTGTGACATTTTGCTTTTCAACTGTGATAACAGAAACTGTTGGTACTTTAACATATGGAACTGACAGTTTAATGCCCTCATGGTTAAGGTGGCCGAGGTGTATACCTTTTCCCCCCACCTTTCTAAAGCTCTGGAATCTCTCTCTGAAGGTAATGGATTTTTAGCAGTGGAGGCCTTAATTCCCTTGGGACCCTGTGAAATAGTTTCTGGGTCAGCCGCATGGTTTTTGTATAGGAATTGGTGTGAATCAGGAACCCGGTAATATCTGTCAGGCTTGACTGGAGCTGGAGGTAAAGAATCTGGGTTAAGGCAGGCCTCCGAATACACATCATCTAGTATGTCTAAGACAGGAGGTATAGCCAGAGGCCTGTGCTGAGGGAGCAAGAGGAAATCCCTAAGCCTTTTCCTGGAGTCTGAGTACTCTTGGCCTTCCGAGTGGAAGTGTTCCCTCAAGGTATGTAAGGTTTACCTAAAAGAGTAATCCTCAGGGGGGGGAGACAGAGGGAATAGACTCCTCTGCATCAGAATCTTCAAAAGGGGAGTATGAATGTTCCTGGTCTTCAGAATGTTCTGAAATAATGGAGGCCTGGTCTGAGGAAGGGGATTCTTCCTCCACTCTGGGCCTTTTGTCCGGGGGGGTTTGAGAACCCCTGATAAGAGTAATCAAATCCTCAGCCATTTTGAGCATCTGCTTTTTAGGCATGGGGCCTTGAGAGGGGCCCTGTGGAGCTTGTCTTTTAGTATGCATGGCTGCTTTAGACTTAGTGAAAGCCTTGATGGAAAAAGAAGAGGAAGGCCTGAAGACACCTTGAGAGGTGGCAGGCCTGTCTAAACTCTGAGTTTCACCGCCAAGAGTGGCTTCAGTATCTGTACTCGGGGTGTGGGCCGAAGAGCCTGCGACCTCGGGCACAGAAGACACCACCAATGAAGTGTCATCGGTAGTTAGGGGCTGCGTAGATGCCTCGCTGAGGACCGGACCACCTGTAGTCGGCTTTGGCGTGGTGTCGGCAGAAGTCGCGGACCTCGTATG
Organism: Protopterus annectens; assembly: GCF_019279795.1. Lineage (NCBI taxonomy): Eukaryota > Metazoa > Chordata > Ceratodontiformes > Protopteridae > Protopterus > Protopterus annectens. Next base: position 556,050,862 of record NC_056741.1, on the reverse strand, counting down.
TCGGTCCTTATCTTTGCGTCTTTTACTCAAAACTGGAGTCGGAGTATCCGACGACATAATGTAATTAAACTTTTTGCCAAAATAGTGTTGGGCGAACTCCGCCCGACACTTAATAGTGCGTCTGTTGAATGTAGCACAAAAACGACAGGCCGAGACGTCGTGGTCTGGGCCTAAGCAAGGAATGCAGAGGGAATGAAAATCCTTATGCGGTATTTGCTTCCCACATGAAATGCAATTATTAACTTTGTCTGACATCGGTCTGAGGCAAGAAAAGTTTCAACGGGTACTTAGCTTTCAAGAAGACTTCGGTTGAAAAATATTCGTAATCTCAGGAGCTGGCCGACCGGCACTTGCGAACTGCTTCTGCTTCGGGCACCACGCGGCAAGAAAGACTGAAGAAAATGGCGTCGGCTGGTTCTTTTATACCCCTGTCGCACTGACGTCAGGGAGGAAGCGACGACATCCGATGCCGGACCTAGACTTTGGAATTCGGCCGACCGAGGACCCGCCTGACGGCAGGAAAACCCATCTGTTGTGACTGCAGCTGTATGCACGATGAACATCAGGGTGTTGTTAAAAAGAAAAGCCCTCTCCCAATAAGCCATGACGCAATTAGCGAAGCTACTACCACAGGGCGATCCCATCGCAATTTCTGTTTTTTGTAAAAAGAATTGCCCATTGAAAATTGTTGGACAAAACTATCTCAAGACAGGTTTCAATAACAAATGTCTCTACCGTCCATACCTTTCATGATCAAAAATTCTCTAACCCACTCAATACCTAGCTCCTGGGGTATAACTGTATAGAGATCTTTAATATCTACCATGAGGAAAGTAAAATTTTAATTAAATTCCACTTTATTAATACTCTCCAGAAAGCTCCATGAGTCATGACAAATTTGTGGTTCAGTTTTAATAAAAAGTTTTAATTTGTTATCCACATATTTGGCACTTGCATACGTAATATACCCTCTCCCATCTGCTACAGGTCTAAATGAGGGGATGCTGAGGTTTTTGTGTATTTTTGGGGAACCAAAAAGTGTAGGGATTATAGGTGCTGGCATTGTCAAATATTGACATATATCAATATCAATGCTCCCCTCCAAGAATAAATAATTTAAAATACTGTTGATCTTCCTATAAGCACCATTAACTTAATTTAAGCTGACATGCTCATATACATCACTGTCAAAATATTCAACCGAATTCTATTAACCATAAAGACCAGGCCTCCGCCCTTATCGGGCTTCATGACTCTAATGTTATACATATTCAACAAATTCACAAATCTAACTCCTCAGAAGAGATATTTCTATTTGCATTCATATTATTAAAACTATTACACAACAATGCTCTCAAATCCATTTCACATACTTTTTCTAAAATGGCCAGAGACTCTTGAAGAGGAAGGTTAAATAAACTAGATACTCTTAGGTTGTTGGTGAGGGAAGAATTGGCACCCATCAGACATGTCAAGTTAAGTTTGCGCACAAACGATTTCAAATCAAGAATGGTCCTAACCAAGTCAGCCCTCCTGTCAGGTACAAAAGAGAGCCTTTTAGCAAACACATTAACCATCTCATTGTCAATGTTTAAGGAAGTAAAATTGAAGATTTTAAAATCTCCTTCTGAACTTACAAGAATTTGTAAAGTGTCCCGCCGAAGGTTGTTTTTTTAAGGCTGATGGTTTTATTAATTTATTTAATTTTTTAGCAAAGTTGGAAGGGGTTTTGTGGCATGGTTTGCCTTTTCTAATATAGTGTTTTACATGTTATGCACACATATAAGTACGAGTCCACTTGGCTGAAGCTGTTGGTTTTTGATATAGCAATAATTTAATATTTAATAATGATTTATTAACTTAACATTTGCACCAATAACTGTTCTATTCTAGTATCCTGCTTCAATTTTTATTATTTATTTTTTCATAGCTATATATTGTATATACGTCAAATAAGATTTTAAAATATACTTTTCATTTGTTTTTATATGTACTGTATAAGGTTAAAATTTGCTATATAAATTATATCTAGACATAGAGGCTTTTAATTAATGTACATGAATAACAGGTTTCATTCAAATGAGCATTTATTCTATTTGTCTTAATTGGACTTAATTGTAATTATATAGTTTTGATTTGTTGTCTTGGCTTTGTCTGAAGAAGTTGGAGCATTGACTCTAACGAAAGCACTCACAATAAACGGTGTGGGGTGGTGTACCTACAGCTTGCTTGCTTTTTTTGTTGTTTTACCAGTTTGTTTTTGTTTTGGAGTTGTAAATCCTTTCCACCTGAAACCATACTACTAGGGGACTTCAATATAGACTGGACAAAATGCTCCAGCATCCCTCCTGCCTTTCTAAACCTCCACAAGTTTACCCAAACCATAACAACCCCCACAAGAAATGACAAAGCATCCAAATGCCAATCTATCTTGGACTGGATCCTAGTATCTGACACCACTCAGGCTCTCCTATCAGGCTGTCCCCCAGACAGCCTAAGTGACCATCACCCAACCTACCTAAATAGGTATAAATCGCATCAACCAACCCATCCTCAGGGAAGTTCACAATAGAAAAAAGTTTATAGCCACTAACTTCATCCAAGAGCTACAAAGTGTCAATTGGTCCCCCTTAAACAATACGCCCTAGACAAAGTCGTTGAACATTTCAACTCAACCTTCCTAAACCATTATGCACCCTCCCAAACCATTAGAACAAAAACCCCATGCCCCATGCCTCACCCAAAGACACCAAAACTAAAATGAAAGAAAGAGACAAAGCTTGGACACACTATCAGAGAAATAAAACCTTATGTCTTAGACAAAACTATCTAGAACTCCAAAACGAAACCAAAAAGCAAATCAAACAAGACAAAGCCAATTACTACAAAAACATGCAAGAAAAACATGCTCATAACCCTCAGAAATTTTGGGCCACATTAAATAGCATACTCCGCCCAGGAAAAAACACCACCCCATCCTCAGTGCTACCTAACAATCTTGAAGACATTCCCACACAATTCAACAAATTCTTTACTGAAACTGTCCAAACAATGGCCAATGCCCAATACAGTACGAATAGTCCCACACCAACAAATACCCCCACCTTTCTCAATACTCAACCCAACATCTCCACTTTCAACCTCCACCCCGTGTCAACCAGGGTAATTTCTAAGCTCCTCAAAAAACTAAAAAGTACAGTTTTGTACCTACCATAAATGTAGATGTCCGAACTGGATAGCATCTGCAGTCATAACAACTGGGTTGTCCTGTCGTCAGGCAGCCCTTCAGTCGGCCGGATTCCAAAGTCCGGGTCCGGCTTCGGCTGATGTCGCACTTCATCCGACGTCATCTCTGTTGGTCTTCGGGTATAAAGGCATCAGCCGACGCCATTTTCCTCAGTGTTTCTTGCCCCAGATGCCAGTAGCCCTCTTGAAGGCTAAAATTTGGATAGATGCCAATGTTTCCAAAAAGATATAGGTAAACAAAAAAAAATAAGCATGTATGTACATATATACAAACAAATACACCATAAAGACTCCCCACCAGCTAGCTATTAGGAGGGTAAACACCCTAGGAGTACCACAGAGGGAAGGAGGGAGGGTAATCCTGACTGCAGATGCTATCCAGTTCGGACATCTACATTTATGGTAGGTACAAAACTGTACTATGTCCTTCATGGATGCATCTGCAGTCATAACAACTGGGTAGAATACCATAGCCAACTAGGGAGGAGGATAAAAGTAGATTATGGTGTGTTTAGGATCCCTTGCAGTACAGCAGTGGCAAACCCTGCTCAGGATCTGGAATATAGAGGCAAATTATAATGCTTGGCAAATGTATGCACGGAGGTCCAAGTAGCCGCCTCAATAATGTCTTTGGTTGCCACTCCTCGTAAGAAGGCTGTGGTAGTGGCTGTTGCCCTTGTAGAATGAGGTCTTATGTTCTGTGGAATTGGTTTTCCATGGAAGGAGTAACAGAATCGTATGCAATTTCCTATCCATTTGGAGATTGTCTGTTTGGAAATAGCTTTTCCTTCCCTTCCTATTGCATAGGCTACAAAAGTTGGTCAGTCTTTCTGCTACTTTTGTTCTGTCCAAGTAGTAGCGTAGCTGTCTATGTACATCCAAGGTATGCAGTATTCTTTCCCTCTGTTTTGTGGGTTGGGAAAGAAGGTAGGTAGGTGGATTGCCTGGTTTAAAGACACTCTGGATACCACCTTAGGCATAAATGTAGGATTAGTCCTCATGGACACTCTATCTTGGTGGAAGATTAGGAAGGGTTGCACTGCCATTAAGGCCTGTAGTTCTGAAACCCTCCTTGCTGAAGTAATTGCCAGTAGGAAAGCAGTTTTCCATGACAGGTGTTGTAGGTCTGCTGTTGCTGCTGGTTCAAAGGGTGATAGTGTCAACTTTTCTAGCACAAAGTTTAAGTCCCAAGCTGGTAATGGTGGTTTCCTTGGAGGTTTTACATTCTTGATTCCTCTGAGAAACTGCCTGAGCAAAGGGTGCGAAAAAACAGGTGGATCAAAGCTGTATTCTGCTGAAATAGCTGATGCATGTATCTTGATGGAGGAGTAGGACAGGCCTGAATGAAGAAGTTCGGCCAGATACTCCAGAATGTTAGGCATATCTATGTTTGACACATCTTTTCCTCTTTCAGTACTCCAAATGACAAACCTTTTCCATTTTCCAGCATAGTTCCTTCTTGTTGAAGGTCTGCGTGCTTCAAGAATAATGTCTTTAACTCTTTGGGAAAGTTCTGGATTAGCTGCTGCTATGTGATGTTCCATGCAGTCAGTTGCAACGTTTTAGGTTTGGATGTATGATGCTGTAGTTGTTCTGAGTTAACATCAAAGGCATCAGGAGTATTGGCCACATATTGTTCCGAGACATGCTCCTCAGCAGTGGGTACCAGTGTTGTCTTGGCCAGTTTGGAGCTATCAGGATTATCCTTGGACGTTCTTCCTTGATTTTTAGTAGTACTTTGTGTATCAAGGGAAGAGGTGGGAATGCATATGCTGTTAGGCCTTTCCAGCTGAAGGAGAGTGAATCCACTTTCCATGCTAGTGGGTGGAATGTCCTTGTGCAGAATTTTTTGAGCTGGTGATTGAGAGGTGATGCGAATAGATCTATCTGAGGCATTCCCCATTTCTTTGAGATGGTCTTGAAGATGTCCGGGTCCGGGTGCAGCTTCCACTCGTGGGCATCCAATGTGGTTCTGCTTAATATATCTGCTAGAGTATTTTCTTTTCCCGGTACAAATATTGCCTGTAACTGGATGTTGTAGCTGAGTGCCAGGGTCCAGAGCTCCAAGGTCATTCTGCATAGGGGGTATGAATGAGTGCCTCCCTGTTTGTTGATGTACCACATGACTGTGGTGTTGTCTGTCCTTATCATCAACTGGCCCTCTTTGAGAAATGGTCTGAACTTTTGGATTGCCAGTTTTACTGCCAGCATTTCTTTTAGGTTGATGTGCAGGTGAAGTTGATCCTGTGTCCACAATCCTTGCACGCATTTGTCCAGCATGTGGGCCCCCATCCTAGGTCTGAAGCGTCTGTTGTGATGGTCTGGCTTGCTTGACATCTGCGAAAGGGTAGGCCTGGGTTTGACTGGCATGCCTGAGCCCACCATAGGAACTCCTGTTTTAAGCATGGAATTAGTGGGATTTCTGTTTCTAGGCTGTGTCTGTGTTGGGACCATAAATTCTTTAGGTACCACTGTAGTTTTCTCATATGTAGTCTGGCAAATGGGACCAAGATTATGCATGATGCCATGAAGCCCAAGGCCTGCAGTACTTTTCTTGCTGTTAACTTGTTCAGTTTTGTTAGTGCCAAGAAGTAAAGAGGGAGTTCTTTTGTTTTCTGTAGTTAGGAATGCCATTTGTCTTACTGTGTCCAATTCAGCCCAAGAATGTCCTTGTTTGGGATGGTATCAGCCTTGACTTTTGTAAATTGACTGTGTATCCCAGTGCTTGTAGCAAGTAAATGACCCTTTGTAAATCTGTTGTCAGCTTGCTTTTGTTGTCCCTTGTAGCAGGCAGTCGTCCAGGTATGGGTAAATTTGAATTCCCTGTAGTCTGCAATGGGTGATTACTGATGCCAGGCATTTTGTGAATACTCTGGGCGCAGTAGATAAGCCAAAGGGCAATGCTGAGAATTGATAGTGCTCTGATCCTGCAAGAAATCTGAGGTATCTTCTGCAGATTGGTCGAATGGGGGCGTGCAGGTATGCCTCCTTGAGATCTAGAGTTACCAGCCAACACTCCTTGCCCAGCATGGGAAGAAGTTGCTGTAGGGTCAGCATTTTGAATTTTGGGACAATGATGTATGTATTTAAGGTGGACAGGTCGAGAATTGGTCTCCAAATTTTTTCCTTTCTTGGAACTAGGAATAGTCTGGAGTAGAACCCCTTTCCTTGCTCTGCTGTTGGCACTCTTTCCACAGCTCTCATGTTTGCTAACTCCATTATCTGTTGTAGAGCCTCTGTTTTTGATTTGGAGGTAGATTTGGCATTCCTCTTTTGACTGGTAAAGTGTGGAAGTGGAACCGGTAACCTTGATCTATGGTTTGTAAAATCCACTTGTCTTTTGTTATGTAGTGCCAGTTCTTTGAAAATAAGGTTAACTTTCCGCCTAGAGGAGCTGCTATTTGTTCCCTGGTAGGCGGATTTAGGGTTAAGTCACTGTGGTTGTGTTGATGTAGTGGCAGTGGTTGTGTCTGTGCCTCTGTTGTTACCTTGCCACTGTCGTCCTCTGTAGGCACCTCCTCTGGATTGGTTTCTGCCTCTGGAGCGTCTATTCCTGCCCCTTTGAGATCTTGTGGAGTCAGGAAAGGACCAATTTTGGCAGGCCAGTTCCTGCTAAACCTTGGGGGTTGAACCTGCAAGAAATCTTTAACCGTTTGAACAGATTTTGCCTTTTCTGCCATTTTCTTCATAACCTGCTGGGCAGGTGTACCAAACAAACTTGTCTTATCCATAGGAGCATCTAGCAACTTAGCTTTAACATGATCCGGTAAAGCTTGCTCCTTTAGCCATGCATGCCTTCTTATCACTGTGCCAGTCATGGCTGATCTAAATGAAGCCTCCAGTGCATCATAGCCACATTTTAAGGAATGGTTACTAACTTGTTGTATGTTATTTACCATTTCTAATACATATTTCTTATCAAGAGATTCATCAGTGGTTAGCTTTTTAGTTAACTGATCAAGCATAAACTCTTGGTATTGTATCATGTGAAACTGACAGTTTAAAGCTCTAGCTGAGAGAGTAGCTGAAGTGTAGACCTTTTTACCCCATCTGTCTAATGACCTTGCTTCCCTTTCAGAAGGAATAGGGTTTTTAGCTATGGTCGCGGCTACTGCCTTGGGACCCTGGGATATAGTTTGGGGTCTGCAAGTGGGGCCTTGTAGAGGTGGTGATGAGTGTCTGGCACCCTGTAAAATCTGTCTGGTTTGGCAGGGGCTGGGGTAAAGAATCTGGAGCGGAGCAGACATCATTGAAAGCATCATCCACCACAGAGAACAGGAGGTATAGCTAAGGGCCTGTGCTGTGGAAGGTGCAGAAAGGTCCTAAGTCTTTTCTGGAGTCTGAAAAATCCTGTTGCTGCCATTGGAACTGCTCTCATGGCATGTAAGGTTTCCCCAAAGGAGAATTCTTCTGGTGGGAAGCAGCTGGAATGGATTCTTCAGCATCAGAATCTTCAAAATTGGAGAAAGGAGCCTCTGGCTGGTCAGTTATGTCTGATTCATCAGCAGAATCATCAGAGGACACTGGCTCAGGGGCTCTGCCCTAGGTCTCTTCTCTGGGGGCTGAGAGGCCCTGTCTGGGTGAGATTGAGATCCTCTAATTAATGAAATTAAATCTTCTGCCAAAGTAAGCATTTGAGAACTAGAAGAGGGCCTGGTTGTGGGGGGTTTAACAGGCACTGTTTTGGTAGTCTTGGCTGCTTTAGCCCTGGCGAAGGCCTTAATGGACATGGCTGCTGGAGGCCTAGCAGCACCACGTGCTGGGGTAGAGACATCCAAGGGGATGGTGTCTGATAAGTCAGTGGCAACCACCGTAGTGGATAAAATTTCTGAGGCCGATTCAAGAGTGGTAGCAGGGGCCTCAGTTGTAGAGATAGATTCAGCTGTACTTTGATCAGTTTTCTCGGTTTCGGCCGAAACCGAGGCACTCATGTTTGCTTAACCATGGTTTCGGCGAAACCGCGGACCGCGAGTGTCGGTCTTTATCTTTGCGTTTTGGCAGATTGGGTAGTCGGAGGATCCGGCGGCATAATGTACGCAAAATCAGAACCGAAAAACTGTTCTGCAAACTCCGACCGGCGCCTAAGCGTTCGTCGGTTGAAAAAGCACAGGCGAACAGGCTGCTACGTCGTGGGCTGGGCCTAAACAAGGCAGACAATAAGAGTGGAAATCTTTATGAGGTATTTGTTTCCCACAGGTTAAACAATTATTAACTTTTTCTGACATCGGCTGAGGCAAGAAAGAGTCCCCAGCGGGTACTTAGCTTTAGAAGTCTTGGTAGTATTCGGTAGAAGTAATCTCTGGATCCGACCGACCGGCACTTGCGAACAGCTTCTGCTTGAGCGCCATGGCAAGAAAGACTGAGGAAAATGGCGTCGGCTGATGCCTTTATACCCGAAGACCAACAGAGATGACGTCGGATGAAGTGCGACATCAGCGAAGCGGACCGGACTTTGGAATCCGGCCGACTGAAGGGCTGCCTGACGACAGGACAACCCAGTTGTTATGACTGCAGATGCATCCATGAAGGACATCCAACCACACTAGTAGCCGATAAGCTTCCAGCAGATGCCATAGCCTGCCCAGTCTCTACTCTCATAAATAGATCACTGCTAGAAAACAAAGTACCCACCTCCTGGAAAACCTCACACATCACTCAGCTACACAAAGGTAGAAACTCCTTAGAGCTGACCAATTATCATCCAATTGCAATCCTATCACCTCTGTCCAAAATATTAGAAAGAGTGGTTCACACTCAACTAATGCAACACCTCAAAGATAACAACCTTCTCTCTGCTTCACAACATGGCTTTAGACCATCTCACAGTACCACCACAGCCCTCCTATCATTCACAGATATAGTTAACCACCACAGAAACAATGGTCTGTTTGTTTCCTCCATATTCTTAGACTTATCAAAAGCCTTTGATATGGTTAACCACAGCATTCTTCTCAATTCTCCATCTAGCATAAACCAAGCACTAGAGGAGGGGTTAACAGCTACCTATGTGGCTGTCGACAAACTGTTCTCTGGAAAGATCGACTATCCCCCCATTGCCACTTACCATAGGAGTCCCTCAAGGGTCTATTCTTGGTACCTTATTGTTCTCCTTATATGCTAACCACATCGCTTCCTCCTCACCCTCTGTCTCAGTAGTGCAATATGCAGATGACACCACCCTTATTTGCGCCGTCTCCACACTACATGAACTTCAGCCCTTAACCCAGACCTACTTCACCCTCGCAGAAACATGTTTCACCAATATCAAACTTCTTCTCAATCCCAAAAAAAAAAACGTATTATATTTGGCCCAGGAAAACCCCCACCCGTAAGTGATAGCTTCTCCATCAAATCCAAAGACAACACTCAAATCAGCCCTACCATGCACACAAAAAGTACAGTTTTGTACCTACCATAAATGTAGATGTCCGAGAGGTACGCATCTGCAGTCCTAACAAATGGGTTGTCCTGTCCTCAGGCAGCCCTTCGGTCGGCTGGATTCCAAAGTCTGGGTCTGGCCTCGGCTGATGTCGCACTTCACCCGACGTCATAGCTGCAGTTCTTCAGGTATAAAGGTATCAGCCGACGCCATTTTCCTCAGTGTTTCTTGCCCCAGATGCCAGGTGCCCTCTAGGAAGGCTAAATTTGGATAAATATAAAAGTTTCCAAATAACAGAGAGCAAATAAAAATAAACATGTATATACATATATACAAACAAATACACCATAATTGATTCCCCCAGCTAGCTAGAAGATGGGCAAATACCCTAGGAGTACCACAGAGGGAAGGAGGGAGGGTAATCCTGACTGCAGATGCATACCTCTCGGACATCTACATTTATGGTAGGTACAAAACTGTACTATGTCCTTCAAGGATGCATCTGCAGTCCTAACAAATGGGTAGAATACCATAGCCAAACTGGGGAGGAGGTAATAATAAGATTATGGTGTAGCTAAGATCCCTTGCAAAACAGCAGTGGCAAAACCTGCTCGGGATCTGGAGTATAAGGGTAGATTATAATGCTTGGCAAATGTATGCACGGAGCTCCAAGTAGCAGCCTCTAAAATGTCTTTGGTAGCCACTCCTCGTAAAAAAGCTGTAGTAGTGGCTGTAGCCCTTGTGGAGTGAGGCCTGATGTTTTCTGGAGTTGCCTTTCCATGGTAAGAGTAACAAAATCTAATGCAATTTCCTATCCACTTAGAGATTGTCTGTTTTGAAATTGCTTTTCCTTCCATTCCTGTTGCATATGCTACCAGTAGCTGGTCAGTTTTCTATTGCTCTTGGTTCTGTCCAGGTAGTAGCGCAATTGCCTATGTACATCCAAGGTATGTAATAGTCTTTCTCCCCTGTTCTGTGGGTTGGGGAAGAATGTAGACAGGTGGATAGCTTGGTTTAAAGATACCCTGGAGACCACCTTTGGCATAAAAGTAGGATTAGTTCTCATGGACACTATCTTGATGGAAGATAAGGAAGGGCTGTACTGCCATTAATGCCTGTAATTCAGAAACCCTTCTTGCTGAAGTGATTGCAAGCAGGAAAGCAGTTTTCCATGATAAGTACTGTAATTCTGCTGTTGCTGCTGGCTCAAAAGGAGGGAGTGTCAACTTTTCTAGCACAAAGTTCAAGTCCCATGCGGGCAATGGTGGCTTCCTTGGTGGTTTTACATTTTAATTCCTCTCAGAAACTGCCTGAGTAGAGGATGTGAGAAGACTGGAGGGTCCATGTTGTATTCTGCTGAAATAGCTGATGCATGAATCTTAATGGAAGAATAGGACAGGCCATTGTGGAAAAGTTCTGCCAAGTATTCCAGGATGTTAGCTATGTTTACCAGTGACACATTTTCTCCTTTTGCTGCACTCCAAATGAGATATCTTTTCCATTTTGCTGAATAAGTTTTTCTTGTTGAGGGTCTGCGAGCCTCCAAGATATTGTCTTTAACCCTTTGAGATAAGTCTGGGTTATTTTGTCTTATGCAATGTTCCAGGCAGCTAGCTGCAGCGTTTTTAGGTTTGGATGCAGGGTTTTGAAGTTGTTCTGTGTTAGCAGTAAGGGAACTAGGGGCAGAGGCCATATTTGTTCCCGAGACATACTCCTCAGTAATGGGTACCAATGCTGCCTCGGCCAGTCTGGAGCTATCAGGATGATCCTTGGGCGGTCTTCTTTGATCTTCAATAGCACCTTGTGCATCAAAGGAAGAGGTGGGAATGCATATGCTGTCAGGTTTTTCCAACTGAAAGATAGGGAGTCCACCTTCCAAGCAAGTGGGTGGTATGCCCTTGTGCAGAATTTTTTCAATTGGTGGTTGTGTGGGGATGCGAATAAGTCTATTTCTGGTAGTCCCCATTTCCTTGTAATGGATTTGAAGATGTCTGGATGCAGCATCCATTCGTGGGCATCGGTGGTAGTTCTGCTTAGGATGTCTGCTAGTATATTTTCTTTTCCTGGTACAAATATTGCCTGTAGCTGAATGTTGAAGCTCAGGGCCACATTCAGAGGTCCATTGCCATCCGGCATAGAGGGTATGAATGTGTGCCTCCCTGTTTGTTGATGTACCACATAACTGTGGTGTTGTCCGTCCTTATCAGCAATTGACCCTGTCGAAGAAACGGTCTGAATGTCTGGATTGCCAGTTTTACTGCCAGCATCTCCTTTTGATTTATGTGTAGGTTCAGCTGGTCTTGAGTCCATAAGCCTTGTATGCACTTGTCCAGCATGTGTGCCCCCCAACCGAGGTCTGAGGCGTCCATGGTGATAGTCTGGCTTGGTTGAGGGCTGTGGAAGGGCAGTCCTTTGTTCAATTGACAGGCCTGAGCCCACCATTGGAATTCTTGCTTCAGGCATGGAATTATTGGAATTTGGGTTTCTAGGCTGTGCTTGTGCTGAGACCATAAATTCCTTAGGTACCATTGCAACTTCCTCATATGTAGTCTGGCATGTGGAATCAATATTATGCAGGATGCCATGTAACCCAGGGCTTGCAGGACTTTTCTTGCTGTCAGCTGGTTCTGCGTTGTTAATGCCATGAAATAAAGAGGAAGGTGCTTCTGCTTTTCTGCTGTGAGGGATGCCATTTGATTTGATGTGTCCAGTTCTGCACCCAAGAAAGTTATCCTTTGGGATGGTATCAGCCTTGACTTTTTGATATTGACTGTGTATCCCAGGGCTTGCAGTAGATGAATGACCTTTTTCAAATCTTTTGCTAATTTGTTTTTGTTGTCCGCTTGTAACAGGCAGTCGTCCAGGTAAGGGTAAATATGAATTCCCTGAAGCCTGCAATGAGCAATTACTGATGCCAGGCATTTCGTGAATAATCTGGGCGCAGTAGATAAGCCCAAGGGCAATGCTGAGAATTGATAATGCTCTGATCCTGCAAGAAATCTGAGGTATCTTCTGCAATTTGGTCGTATGGGGACGTGCAGGTATGCCTCCTTGAGATCTAGAGTTACCAGCCAAGACTCCTTGCCCAGCATGGGAAGAAGCTGCTGTAGGGTCAGCATTTTGAATTTTGGAACAATGAGATATGTGTTTAGAGCGGACAGGTCGAGAATAGGTCTCCATTGGTTTTCTTTTCTTGGCACCAGGAAAAGTCTGGAGTAAAAGCCTTGCCCTTGTTCCATAGACGGTACCTTTTCTATAGCTCTCATCCTTATTAAGTGGTCTATTTGTTCTAGAGCTTTTGTCCTTTGATTTGGAGGTAGGTTTGGCATTCCTCTCTTCCTTGGTAGAGTATGGAAGCGAAACCTGTAACCTTGGTCTATTGTCTGTAAAATCCATTTGTCTCCTGTGATGTGATGCCAGTTTACTGAAAATAAGGCTAGCTTTCCGCCTAAGGGTGCTTCTAGTTGTTCCCTGGTAGGCGGTCTCAGAGCCAAGTCACTGTGATTGTCCTGTGGAAGTGGTAGTGGCTGGATCTGTGGCAGTACTTCGCTGGTTGTTAGGCTGCCACTGACGTCCCCTGTAGGCACCTCTGCATTGACCCCTACCTCTTGGGCGCCTATTCCTGCCTCTCTGTGCTCTGGTGGTGTCTGGAAAGGACCAATTCTTGGAAGGCCAGTTCCTACTAAACCTTGGAGGCTGGACCTGTAAGAAATCCTTGACTGTCTGGACAGATTTTGCTTTCTCTTCCACCTTCTTCAGCACCTGCTGTGCAGGGGAGCCAAACAAATTGAACTTATCCATGGGAGCATCTAGGAGCTTTGATTTAACATGGTCTGGTAAGGACTGCTCTTTTAACCATGCATGCCTTCTGATCACTGTACCAGTCATAGCTGATCTAAAGGAAACCTCCAGTGCATCATAGCCGCATTTTAAGGAATGATTACTGACCTGCTGAATGTTATGTACCATTTCCTGAAGAGATTTTTTGTCTAATGGTTCAGGCGAGGACAGTTTTTTAGTTAACTGATCTAACATAAATTCCTGATACTGAATCATGTGGAATTGACAGTTTAAGGCCCTAGCCGAAAGCGTAGCAGAAGTATAAACTTTTTTACCCCATCTCTCTAAGGCCCTAGATTCCCTTTCAGAGGGGAGGGGGTTTTTGGCAGAGGTAGCTGCTACTACCTTGGGTCCTTGAGAAATAGTTTCAGGATCTGCAAAAGGAGCCTTGTACAAATGATAATGTGTGTCCGGAACCCTGTAGTACCTGTCGGGCTTAGCAGGGGCCGGAGGAAGTGAATCAGGAGCAGTACAAGCATCATTAAATGCATCATCCACAACAGTAAGAACTGGAGGAATGGCTAAAGGCCTATGCTGTGGCAAATGCAAAAAGGTCCTAAGCCTTTTCCTAGAGTCTGAAAAATCCTGGCCCTGCCATTGAAATTGTTCCCTCATAGCATGCAAGGTTTCCCCCAAAGAAAATTCCTCAGGCGGAGAGGCAGAAGGAATGGAATCTTCTGCATCAGAGTCCTCATAAGGAGAATAAGGGCCCTCTGGAGGGTTTGTATTTTCTGAATCATCCGAGGAGTAATCTGAAGAAACTGGCTCAGGGGGCTCTGCTCTAGGCCTCTTCCCTGGAGGTGGGTGAGAGGCCCTGTCAGGGTGAGGTTGGGATCCCCGGATCAAAGAAATGAGATCCTCTGCTAGACTAAGCATTTGAGTACTAGAGCTAGGCCTGTGAGAGGGGGTCTTAGCAGGCACAGTCTTGGTTGATTTTGCTGCTTTAGCCCTGGCAAAAGCCTTAATCGACATGGATGCAGGGGGCCTAGCAGCTCCATGTGCAGGAGTAGATATATCTAAAGGAATAGTATCAGATAAATCCTGTGAACCTGCAAGAGCAGGTGGGATTTCAGTAGCAGATTCAGCCATGCTGGATGAGACCTCAGTAGGAGGCAAGCATTCGGCTGAAGGAAGAACCGAGGACTCGGTTTCAGCCGAAACAGAGACACTCGCGGTTGACAACCGCGGTTTCGGCCGAAACCGCGGACCGCGAATGTCGGTCCTTTTCCTTGCGCTTTTTAGTTAATTGCGAAGTCGGAGTTTCCGACGGCATGTTATAAGCAAAAGCGGAGCCGAAAAACTCCTCAGCAAATTCCGACCGACGTCTAAGTGTCCTTCGGTTGAAAGAAGCACAGGCTAGACAAGCTGCTACGTCGTGGTCTGGGCCTAAACAAGGTAGACAGTAAGAGTGGAAATCTTTATGAGGTATTTGTTTCCCACAAGTTAAACATTTATTCACTTTTTCTGACATCGGCTGAGGCAAGAAAGAGTCCCCAATGGGGTACTTAGCTTTTTAGAAGTCTTCGGTAGTAGTAATCTCTGGTTCTGACTGACCGGCACTTGCGAACAGCTTCTGCTTCGGGCGCCACGCGGCAAGAAAGACTGAGGGAAAATGGCGTCGGCTGATACCTTTATACCCGAAGAACTGCAGCTATGACGTCGGGTGAAGTGCGACATCAGCCGAGGCCAGACCCAGACTTTGGAATCCGGCCGACCGAAGGGCTGCCTGAGGACAGGACAACCCATTTGTTAGGACTGCAGATGCATCCTTGAAGGACATCTGCTAGGCGTTGAAATTGACGGTCTTAAATTCGACATCCATATTATTCAAACCATCAAGAAAGTTAATAAAAAACTTGGACTCCTTTACAGGAATAACCACTTCATGACTAATAGCACCAAAGCAACTATTGCAAGGACCCATCTCCTATCCATCCTCTTATATGCCTCTCCCATCTTAACTAACCTCCGGCAAACTGACCTACTAAATAAAATGGAATCTTGTTACAACAAAATCGCTAAATTTGCTACCGAATCCCCTTATAGGTCCCATCACTGTCTGTCAAGTCAACTGGTTGGACCTACCTCATATGCTACTACTCAACCAACTATCTACCATTCACAAACTCTACTACTTTCCCAACCTAACCCCTGCACTACAGGAACTCATATAACCACACATGCCCACTAGAACTCTTAGATCCAGCAACCAAAACCTCATAAAAATCATCGAGCACAGAAATGATGCTGGCAAATCCCTTTTTGCCAGCACCATTGCCAAAAAATGGGACACCATACAACCTCTACCATCTCCACTCAGTTTAAAAAACTCCTGAAAAAACATTTTCAGAATAAATGGTTATGTTCATGCCATTCACCAGGCTAACCCTTAATAAGGTAACTCCTCTGTACCCCAATTACTCTCAGACAGTCTGTTTCATGAACACGAAATTCTGCCTCCTTTAGGTCTTTTGAGTAGATCTCTTTTGATACTCTATACCTCAATGTTTGATTTTTGTATGAGCTGTTAAATTTAATGTGTTCCATCATACTTTATGTATCATCTCCTTGTGTGTATGCAATGAAAGCTCTTATAACATGAAACGAATATTCCATGTAATCTCCTGTTATTCTATGTATGTGTTGTTTGGAGCTTATCTCCCCGGGCCTCCACTGAAAATGGACCTGTGTCCAGTCGGACTTTCCCTGTTAACAAATGTAAAGTAAAATAAAGTAAAATAAAATAAGGGCCCAGCGACAAATAGTTCTGGCGTTAAAGCAGAGAAGCAACAATGAGGGATGTCGTGGTCTGGGCCTAAACAAGTGACGCAGTAAGAGTGCAAGTCCCGGTGTGGTATTTTATTTCCACAGGTAAGACAATTAACTTTTTTTGACATCGGTTAATGCAAGAAAAAAGGACCCCAATGAGGTACTTAGCTTTTAAAGACTTCAACTTCAATTCGGAAACAAAACTCAGGTAGTGGCCGAATGTCACTCGTGCAAACTGCTTCTGCTTCGGGCTCCATGCCAAGAAAGACTGATAAATGGTGTCGGATGCCTTCCATTATACCACTGACAATCTGACATCAGTCCTCAAGTGACGTCAACCGACGCAGAAATACTAAGTCTCTGGTATTCAGGCTGGCCAAGGGCTACCCTGGCAGGGATAACCCAAATGTGATGACTGCAACAGTGAAACATGAAGAACATTTCCAAGAGACAACAAGCTGAGAGGCATAGCTGCAACAAGTGTACCCACACCAAGTACTTCTACGGCAACATCTTCAATGCTATACATTTTGGAATCTGTAAGCTAACTTGCAAATATGATGCAGGTATCACCACTGAAGTAAGCTGTGCCTGAAAAGTATCTCACATGCAGATAAGTATAACAAAAAATCTTAAATGAAAAAAAGAAGTTATGTACCTACCATAACGTTCCATGTTAGTTGTCTTCATCTCGCCTTCCTTTTTGCTATTTGGGTTCGGAGCCGATCCTCTGCTCCAACTCGGCCATCTTCTATAGCTCGAGAGCTGTTTACTGGCTCGAGGCTACCCCTTATCCCAGCATCAGCTACCCAGATCTCATTTGTGACAGCGCACACTAGACATAAGTAGAGTAACCAGTTCCTAAAAAATGGTTGTCCAATACACCTAAACAAGGAAAGAGTTATAAATTACCTGGCATGTGAAATAATAAAAGATGCTCAGCCAGTGAAAAAGATGAAGAACATCAAAAGGGAACTCCTCACAATCCTCTAGGAAGGGGGAAGGAGGGAGAGATGCAAGAAGGAAGGCGAGATGAAGACAACTAACATGAAACGCTATGGTAGGTACATAACTTCTTTATGTTCAGTTGTCCATCTCGCCTTCGTTCTTGCTGTTTGGGACAGTGTTCCTAGCACCTAAAATCCCAGGTGGCTCATTGGAACAGACTCTTCAGAACAGTAGAACCAAAGGAAGCTCTGCTCCGGGAGATCATATATACCTTGCAATGACAGATGAAAGTGTGAGGGTTTGCCCAAGTGGCAGCTGCACAGACTGAGTCTATGGGCAGCCTAGACTGAAAAGCTACAGAGGTGGCTAATGCTCTAGTGGAATGACCTTTGGTTTAGCTGGTAGCTCTTATAGGTTCATACTAGGCTATCTGCCCTAAGGCATTTATAAGCCTAGCCAGAGTGTGTTTGGCTTTCGCCACCCATTTTAAATGAATTTTGCTATGCCCTTTTTCGAGGTTAGTATACTGTGCCTCTGTCTAACAGTGACACAGAAGTGATACCTGGGGTAAACCTACTATCTCCCATCCACTCATCAAGATTCCTCTTGAAGAGAGTCAATGAGGGACTCTGCCTAACCTGGACTGGGATTTTATTCCAGAGTGAAAGGAGCCTCTGGGTTATGAATCTGTCCCTCCAGCATGTCCTATTTATTTCAGTGCTGAGGTTCAAGTTTCTCGAGCGCGTAGCTCGATAGGATTTGGATTTTCTGAGGTGCAGCATGTCCATTAATTCCGGGTTGGACATAGCTTTATACGTCAGGCACAGATCGCCTCTGAGCAGGCGGTATGCCACTGAGTAGAGCTGGAGTTTCTTTAACCGGGCAGCATATGGCATCTGTTTGAGCCCTTTGATCCTCTTGGTGAGGTACTTTTGGGGTCTTTCCAGTTGCTGCAGGTGTCTGGTAAGGTACATCCCAAAAGGGGCATTGTACTCAATTATGGGCCTGATGAGGGATGAGTAAACAGGCACGATGACCTCCCCTGATCTAGATGTGAATCCCTTCATGATTAGGGTGGGCTATATAAAATGTTTTTCTAACCACTTTGGCCACGTGGTTGTCAAATGAGAGATTGCTATTAACTTGGGTCCCCAGGTCCCTAATCACTTCTTCCGTACTTAATGGATTACCACCTATGTGGTAATTTGTGGGCACTTTATTTTTGCCAAAGGGGACGACTATACACTTTTTGGCATTTAGCTTGAGGCCATGGCTCTGGCACCAGTTGTCTGTTTCTATGAGGCCCTTTTGTAGGATGCTTGAGTCGGCTGGAGAGTCTATTATGGCGCCCAGTTTGCAGTCATCTGCGAACTTGGTCAGCCACAGTCCTTCCGTGTTAGCCTGTACCTCCGAGAAATATATACCGAACAAGAGAGGTCACAGGACTGAGCCTTGTGGGACGCCACTTGTAACTGGTTTGGAGTCTGACATGGCTCCAGCAATTCTAACCATGTGGGTTCTGTCCTTGAGCCAGTTTGCAATCCATCTAGTGACATAGGGGTTTATATTTAAGCTGGTGAGCTTACCTATAATGCCCGAGTGGAGTATTGTATCGAAGGCTTTTGCAAGGTCCAGATAGGCTGTGTGGACCACCTTCCCTTCGTCAATGGCCTTGGTGACTGTTTCAAAGAAATCAACCAGCTTTAAGAGGCAGGATCTGCCCTTAACAAAGCCGAACTGGGTAGGATCCAGTGTCTGTAGGTCCCCAATATCTTTACTTATGAATTCCATGATGATCCTTTCCATAGCTTTGCAGACCAAGCTAGTCAAGCTTATGGGGCGATAGTTTCCAGGATCCGTTGAGGCACCACCTTTGTGAAGAGGGACCACTGTTGCTGTACGCCACTCTTTGGGTACATATCCTGTAGTAAGGCTGAGATTGAACAGTAGCTTTATGTTTGGGTTTAGTTCTTGAAGTTCATGTAGGACGCAGCCCGGGACACTGTCTGGTCCCATTGATGCGGTGTTTTTTGCTTTGGAGAGGGCGGCTCTTACCTGAGCATCTGCGATGTCAGGGGAGCAGCACTCTGCTGGGATAGATATTTGCCCTTTTGGTGGGGAAGGGGGGGGGAGAAGTTTGTGCTGAACTTATTTCGTAATTGATAAATAAAGGCAATAGTATCAGCTGACCATCTGGATAAGGTCACTTTAGAAACTGGAAGGCCTTGTTTGTTGAAAGCATAAGAAAGAAATAACTGGTCTGACTTTCTTAGTTCCTTAGTTCTATGGAGGTAAAAACACAATTGTTTGTGTACATACAATTGGTGGAGCTTGTATTCTGCCTTGTTGCTGTGATTAGGAAAGAAAACTGGGAGATCTGTGGATTGATTTAAATTGTTCTCTGAGCAGACTTTAGGAATAAAGGATGGGCTGGTCCTCAGAGAAACTCTGTCCTTGTGAAGCACCAGGCAAGGAGGGCGAACACATAGTGCTTGAAGTTCTGAGACATGTCTAGCTGAAGTGATAGCCACCAGAAAAAGTGTCTTCCAAGAAAGAAATTTTAAAGAACATGATGCTGCCGGTTCAAAGGGAGGCAAAATTAAGGAAGCTAAAACTAAATTGAGATCCCAAGGAGGAGGAGAATCTCTAACTGGGGGTCTAAGAAGAGATGTTCCTTTCATAAAAGCCTTGCAGAGCTTATGAGACATTATGCTAGAATTGAACATACCGATATGAAAATTAAAAATGGCAGCTAGTTGTACTCTAATGGTAGCGGAAGCTGCACCAGACTGAAAAAGCTGTGTTAGAAATTCAAGAATTTCATGGACTGGGGCTGAGAAAGGATCCAAATTTCTAGATTCTGTCCAATAAGACAACAGTTTCCATTTACTAGCATACATTTTCGTCGTAGTAGACTTATGTGAGGAAACAATAATATCACGGACTGCTGGGGAGATATTGGAAAGCCTGGCTAAGGTTGGAAGTGGAGTAACCAAGCTGTGAGCTGGAGAGTTTGAAGGGATTGGTGCAACCCACCTGACTGGTGAATCAGAAGATCTGGAACTGGGTCCAGAATCCATGGTTGATCCCGAAGGTGTAGGAACAAGAACCATATCTGTCGAGGCCAATATGGGGCAATGAGGATCATTTTGTAACCCAACGATTTTGCTTTCTGTATGAGTCTTGGAATTAGGGAAAAAGGGGGGAAAGCGTAAAGGAGTCCCTGAGGCCAATCGTGGACTAGAGCATCCCTGGGTATATGACCTCGAATAGGAAGTGGGGAGAAGTAGCTGCTGCATTTGTCGCTGAGAGGAGTGGCAAATAGGTTGCAGCAAGGCTGTCCCCATTTGCGGAAGATAAGATCCGCAATTTCCTGATTCAGAGACCACTCGTGAGGCATGAGGATAGCTCTGCTGAGCCTGTCCGCTAGGATGTTGGATTTCCCAGGGATGTGTGTTGCTATCAGAAAAGGTTGGGAGGAAATCGCCCATTGCCACAGTCTGAGTGCTTCTCGACGCAAGGGATAAGACCTGGTCCCGCCCTGTTTGTTGAAGTACCACACCACTGACATGTTGTCCGTTTGGATTGCAATGGTCCCGGAAAGAAGAGAGTCTTGGAGGGCTTGCAACACTACGAGAACCGCTCTGATTTCTAGGACATTCATATGCAGATGGTACTCGTGAGGTTGCCAAGTGCCTTGGACTGTCCTGCCTAGATAATGCCCCCCACCCCACCCTATCAAGGAGGCGTCTGTGGTCACTGTGGCTACCGGAGGGGGTTGTATGAAAGGTCTGCCCTGAATTACTAGTGGGGAGACCATCCACCAAGAAAGGTGACTTTTGCATGTTTCTGTGATCAGGATCATGCGAGACAAGGGTAGTTCCTGGAAAGACCACTGCGTGAAAGGAAGCCACTGAAGGACTCTCACGTGGAAATGCGCTAATGGGACAAGAAGATAGAGCTTGGAGGACATGTCTGACTTGAACCCTTTTGCTCTGCATTAGAATTAACACTTATTGACAAATAGTGGAAACTCTTTCCTGTGGTAATCTTGCAAACATTTCTTTTGTGTTTAATTCTGCTCCTATGTATGTGATTGCCTTGTAAGGCAGATTTTTCGAAATTTACTGTAATGCCTAGTTGAGTGCATGATGTGATTGTATAATCCCATGCCTCTAAGAGTTGACGCCTGGTGGTAACAGTCAGGAGCCAGTCGTCTAGATGGGGAAATATGGAATCCTTGATGCCTCAGGTGAGCCATGACTACTGCCATACACTTGGTGAACACCGTGGGGGCTGAGGTGAGACAAAGGGCAGAGCTCTGAACTGGTAATGACTGGCCCCTACCCGGAAGCGAAGAAATCTCCTAGAGTATCTGTCCATCTTGATATGGTAGTACGCGTCCTGAAGATCTATTGAGCACATCCAATTGTCCTGACCCAGAAAAGGGAAAATGGACTGCAGTGTCACCATTCAGAACTTTTCTTTTTGTACAGATTTGTTCAATCTGCTGAGATCCAGTATTGGTCTCCAGTCCCCTGTCTTTTTTGGTACTAAAAAGAATCTTGAGTAAGTTCCGGATCCTAGTTGGTCTGCGGGGACTTCTTGAATGGCTCTTTTTTTCTAGCAGTCTTGAAACTTCTGTAACTGTTTGATCCCTTATATTGGGTGGAACATCTGGGATGGGCTTGTTTGATTCTATGGGGGATTGATGGAAGGGAATTTTGTAACCTCCGGATATGATGGATAGTACCCATCTGTCTCTTGTTATATTTTGCCAGGCTTTTGGGTACAGCGAAAGTCTTCCCCAGACAGCCTCCAGAGGTGAGCAGTCGGGCAACCCCTCAGGGATGCTGGAAGGGCTTGGCAGAGAAGGTTTCTCCGTCACCCTGGCTTTGCGGTCCCCCTCTGCCACGAGGGCGGCGTCTGTTATTGTTGTTTCCCCCTCTGCCCCTGGGGGAAATATCACCACGTGTCAGGCAAGGGTCCCTGGGATTTTCAGAACCACATCTTTCCGCTCTTCTGACCCTTGGGATAAGGTCTGGAAGGAGTGGAAAAACGAACTCCCACGGCAGAGAGAGTCTTGCCTTACTGCTCACACCCGGTCAACGTGTCTTTCACCTGACGCCCAAAGAGAAAGGAGCCATCAAAGGGAGTACTGGTGAAGGGCGCTCGAAAGGGTTCCGCAAACTGACACAGCCGCATCCAAGCATGTCTCCTGAGAGCCACACCTCTCCGGCTCCGAGCTAAATGTAGTCGGAGGAGGAAAAGAAATAGAGACGATTGGAGCCGATACCTGTTGAGGTGGGCTAGACAGAATTTTTGCCTGTGACTTAAGCAACCTACTTACTACTCTCTCCACATCATGATCCGATAATCTAGAGGATCGAGAGGAGTGAAGAATGACAGCTAAGTTCACTCTGTAACAAGGGTGACTGAGGTGCCGAGTGGATGGACTCCAAGGATGGAGACCTCAGTCTCTTATGGCTCCAAGACGGCTCCGAAATAGCAGATGGAGCAGACGGAGTTGTCTTGTCAGTGCCAGCTGGCACCGGCTTACTTGATTGGTCCAGTAAAAGAGTCGGCTCCAAAGGTGGAGCTGACGGCTTGACAGATTTAGAGGATTTTGCTGGCTGAGTACTTTTAGCCAGAGAATCCTGAGGCTTCAATAATCCCCAAAGGATTAATTTTTTTTTTTGCGCTCCTGCAGGACCCTTGGACTAAAGGCAAACCATATAGAACAGGAGTCCTGCAGGTGAACAGCACCCACACAATATACACAACTAGTGTGCCCATCTGTCAGAGACATTTTTTGACAGCATGAGTCACACTTTTTGAAGCCAGATACCTTGGTATTTTTAGACATTATAGTAACAACAACCACAACAACAATAATAAAAAGCTATACAACAAAAAACAAGAAACAGATAGGGTTTTTTTTTTTTACAGTTAAGGAACATAAAGGAAAGCCTCTAATTTAAATGGCTATCCTAAGGGGGGGGGGGACTCTCTAATTTAAATGAGTTCAAGGGAAATAGAAGGCCTGAGATTTATGGAGCGATGGTCAACAAAGCTAAAATACACAAGACAGCGATAAGGGATAAAGGAATATATCTAGTACAAAAAAATGACAAATACTTGACAAAATTTCAAGAATAAACAACAATATATTAATAGAATATACTATACTAAGCCTGAGCCAGTAATGAAGCAACCTCGCAGCTGAAGCGGCAAACAAGATCTGAGTAGCTGACGCTGGGCATGCTGGGATAAGGGGTAGCCTCGAGCCAGTAAACATCTCTCGAGCTATAGAAGGTGGCAGAGTCGGCGCAGAGGATCAACTCCGAACCCAAACAGCAAGAACGAAGGCGAGATGGACAACACCAAAAATTACATACTTACCATAATGACATATACATGTTGTCCGTTTCTGTGTGGTTCAACCTGTGGGTTATCAGATAAGACATGGATCCAATGCCGGCCATCATTCAAAGACTGCAGCTCGACAAACTATGCCTAGTCTATCCACAACCCCCTAACTCCACCATACCAACCACAAATTGACTTTGGCCACTACTTCTATTTGAACTTTTGGACCTAGCACCGATAGGAGAAAAGCCAAAAACCTAAGGACCCCAAGAAAAGAGGGTAAAAATTTTCCCTGGCTCATCTCTCGAATAAAAGGACAGCCAAGAAGACAAAGGCAGACAAAGTACAGTTTGTACACTTAATGTAGATGTAAGAGTGTACTCACTGTTGCAGTCATTACATTTGGGGTTATCTGCTTGCAGTAGCCCTCAGTCGACAAAATCTTGGGTCCTGCGTCGGTTGCTGTCCCTTCTTCCATGACGTCAGGTCGCCAGGGGTATAAAACATGCAGCAGACGCTATTACATCAGTTTTTCTTGCCCCAGATGTCAGGTGCCCTCCTAATGGAAAGCAATCAAATCTATAAATACAAGGACATACCTCCAACAAAAAAGCAAATACACCAAAAAGCTTTTAGAGCACAGTAAGTGAGAGTAGAGGTATAGCCAAAAGAAGAAAGGGGGCTGGAGGGAGGGTAACCAGGACTGCAACAGTGAATACACTCGAGCATCTACATTTATGATAAGTGTACACAACTGTACTATGTTCTTTGTGTTTCACTGTTGCAATCATTACATTTGGGTAGTTTCCCAAAGCTAAGGTTGGGAGGAGGAATTTAAATAGAATTAAGGCCAGCTATAAGACGCTGCAAGACTGCAGTGGCAAAACCAGCCCTGGATTTAGAGAAAATTGGCAAATGATAATGCTTGGTGAAAGTATGTACAGAACTCCAGGTAGCAGCTTCTAGGATGTCCCTAGTAGGGAAGCCCCTGAGAAAGGCTGTAGAGGTAGATGCAGCCCTGGTTGAATGGGGTCTGATGCCCTGTGGGATAGGTTTTCCATGGTGCTTATAGCAGAAATGAATGCAGTGGCCTATCCATTTTGAAATGGTTTGTTTTGAAATAACTTTCCCCACTGTCCCTGCAACAAATGCCACCAGCAGTTGCTCAGATTTCCTTTGAGGTTTAGTCCTGTCCAATTAGAAGCTAAGCTGTCTGTGCACATCTAAAGAGTGCAGTATTCGTTCCCCTTTGTTCTGTGGGTTAGGATAGAAGGTAGGCAAATGAATGGACTGATTAAGAGCCACACTGGATACAACCTTGGGCATGAAGGAGGGATTGGTTCTGAGGGACACCCTGTCCGCATGAAAGATGATGAAAGGTTCCACTGCCATAAGGGCCTGTAATTCAGATACTCTTCTTGCAGAAGTGATTGCTAAAAGGAAAGTGGTTTTCCAGGAAAGAAATGTTAAATCTGCAGTAGCAGCTGGCTTGAAAGGAGGAAAAGTGAGTTTCTCCAAGACAAAGTTAAGATCCCAGGCTGGAGTTGGAGCTCTCCTGGGTAGCCTTAAATTGTTGCCCCCTCTGAGGAACTGCTTGAGCAGTGAGTGTGAAAAGAGGGGAGGCTCTGTGCTATAATGAGCTGAAATGGCTGACACATGAATATTGATGGAGGAAAAAGACAAGCCCTTATGAAGCATCTCAGTCAAGTACTGTAGAATCCAAGGTAAATTGGGCACTGCTGCGTTCATTCCTTAAGATTGGTTCCAGGCACAGAATCTTTTCCATTTTGCAGCATACGATCTTCTAGTACTAGGCCACCTTGCCTCTAAAATGATATCCATCACTGATTTACTGAGGGATGGTAAAGGAGAGATTAGGTAATTAACCAGGCTGCTCGGTTCAGGGTTTGGAGCTGAGGGTGCAGAACCTGCTTCTCCTGCTGACACAACAGGGAAGGAGTCTGAGGCAGGTGCCATGGAGCCAAGCATGACACACTGCGCAAGAGTGGGTACCAGTGTTGGCAAGGCCAGTCAGGTGCAATTAAAATTGTCTTTGGCTTGTCCTGTTTGATCTTTAGTAGTACCTTGGAGAGCAGAGGCAGAGGAGAAAAGGCATAAACTGACAGGTTTTCCAGCTGAAGGATAGAGCATCCACTTTCCAAGCTAGCTTGTGAGGAATCCTTGTGCAAAATTTGCCAAGTTGATGGTTCTGGGGGGGGGGCAAACAAGTCTATATCTGGGCTCCCCCATTTGCTTGCCAACATACTGAAAATCCTTGGTTCCAGTTTCCACTTGTGTGGGTCCATGAGGTTTCTGTTTAGTCCAGCTGCCAGTGTATTTACTTTTCCAGGCAGGAATTGGGCTTGTAGATTCACTTGGTAGCTCAAGGATGTGTTCCACAATGCCATGGCTAGTCTGCAGAGGGGTAATAATGTATACCCCCCCCCTGCTTGTTTATGTACTACATGACAGTGGTGTTGTCCATCTTTACTATCAGTTGTCCTGGAAGAATGTGGTCCTTGAAGGCTGTCAGAGCATTCTGTACAGCTAACACTTCCTTTTGATTTATGTGCAGGTGCATTTGACTTGGGTTCCATTTGCCCTGACTGCACTTCCCTGCCAGGTGAGCCCCCCATGCATAGTCTGATGCGTCTGTTGTTAAGATTTGGGCGGCAGGGGGTAATGTGAATGGTAGTCCCCTGTTTTGGTGGCAGGCCTCTGCCCACCAAAGGAACTCTAGGCGTAGGCAAGGTATGATAGGAATCTTTGCTTCTAGATCCTGTGAATATTGACACCATAGGCTTTTGAGATACCACTGTAGTTTCCTCATATGCAGCCTTGCATAAGGAATTAGAAGAATGCAGGAGGCCATTAACCCCAAGGCTTGCAGTATTTGCCTTGCAGATAGCTGGGTTTTTGTGGCCACTTGTTTGAAGTAAGTTGTCGAATCCGTTTCTCTGGTGTGAGGAAAGCCATCTGGTAAGTTGTATTCAAGCTTGCTCCCTGGAATATTATTGGTTGACAGGGTACCAGGTGTGATTTTTTTTTTTGTTTATGGTGAACCCCAGACAAATCAGTATCCTTTGAACAAAGGCCAGATGATTCAAAAGAATGTCCTTGCTTTCTGCCTGAATTAGACAACCGTCCAGGTATGGGTATATTTCAATATTTCTTTGCCTGCAAAATGCAGTGACTGGAGCTAGGCACTTTGTGAATACCTTGGGTGCAGTAGATAAGCCAAAGGGCAGTGCAGTGAACTGATAAGTGCATGTAGCCTGCTTTGAAGCGTAGGTATCTTCTGCAAGACTCCCTGCTAGGGATGTGCAAGTATGCTTCTTTTAAGTCTAGTGTTGCCAGCCATGCATCCTTGCCTAGCATAGGAAGCAGCTGGTGAAGAGTCAGCATTTTGAATTTTGGAATCACCAGAAAGGTGTTTAGAATAGAAAGGTCCGAGATAGGACGCCATGTACTGTCTTTTCTGGGTACCAGAAAAAGTCTCTAATAGAAACCTTGTCCCTTTTCCTCTTCTTTTACTAACTGAATAGCCCCCATGTTTAAGAGAGACAGTACTTGATTCTGGGCCTCTGCCCACTGATTTGGGGGTAGATCTGGCCACCCGCTTGGTGTTGGTAATGTGTGGAAATTAAATCTGTATCCTTGGGACACTATATTAAAACCCATTTGTCCTGGGTAATGAGTTCCCAGTTTTTGGCTTGCAGACCAATCTTTCCGCCTAAAGGAGCATTCAGTTGGGAAGTGCTTGGTAGTTTTAAAAGCAAGTCATTGAGACAGTTTTGGGGGGAGCCTTACTACTTCCAGGTTTGGGTGTGGAAACCCCCCACTGCCTTGTCTTGTGTGTCCCTTGGGACTGAAACCTGGGGGTTTCTGCTGTGTCTGGGTTTGGCTTGAGAAGACCTGCAAGGGGCTGGAAAGGACCAATTTTTTGAGGGCCAATGCCTACTAAATCTAGGAGGCTGAACTTATAAGAAATGTTTTAACAGTTTGCATAGATTTAGCTTTATCTTCCATCTTTTTAAGAACTTCCTCAGTCTTGTTGCCAAACAGGCGGTCCTGATTTAAGGGAGCATCCAACAATTTACCTTTAAAATGATCAGGCAAACCTTGCTCCTTAAGCCAAGCATGCCTTCTGAGCAGAGATCCAGTAACAGCAGCCCTGCAAGAGGCCTCTAATGAGTCAAATCCACATTGCAAAGTATGTTTTCCAACCTGTTCAGCACAATGCTTAGCACAGTCAGGAATTAACATAATTTTCTGTTTAAGCAATCCAATAACATGTTGTTGATACTGTAACATATGAAACCGGCAGTTTAAAGCCCTAATGGCCAAGGTTACAGAAGTGTAAACTTTCTTACCCCATCTATCCAGCGTCATAGAGTCTCTTCCAGAGGGGGTAGGATTTTTAGCAATAGAAGCCTTAATGCCCTTGTGTCCCTGTGAAATAGTCTTTGGATCCGCAATATGATTTTGTGGAATCAGGAACCCTGTAACATCGGTCAGGTTTTCTAGGAGCAGGAGGCAAAGAATCAGGGGCCAAACTAGATTCTGAAAAGGCATCATCAACAATGTCTAGTACAGGAGGTACAGCTAAAGGCCTATGCTGAGGCAGGAGTAAGAAATCCCTAAGCCTCTTTTTTGAATTAGAAAAATCCTGGCTTTCCCAGTGGAAATGCTCCCTTAGAGTATGTAAGGTCTTAGCAAAAGAAAAATCCTCTGGAGGGGAAGCAGGGGGAATAGAGTCCTCTGCATCAGAATCCTCATAAGTAGATAAAGGTAAATCCAGATCATCAGAAAAATCAGAATCCTGTTCAGAAGATTCATAAACAACTTCAGTCCTAGGTCTCTTAGAAGGGGGAGGTTGGCTTTCCCTGATTAGAGTTATAAGATCTTCAGCCATTCTTATCATTTGTTTTTTAGGCATAGAGGCCTGAGCATGCGGCCTGAGCGTCGGTTTCTTAGGCATGGTTCGAGATTTTGGTCTATATGAAGAAGGAGGCGTTGGTTTAATATGCAAGTCTGTAGGCCTGAATACACCCTCAGAAGCCGGTGCCTGCACAGCGGCTCCAGACCCATCCAAGGTAGAGACATCCGCAGGTTCCACAGTTGAAGCATTTTGTGGCATACTGGACTCCGAATGGGTCTCAGTAGAGGCCTGTGAGTCAGAAATAGCAGGTATCAGGGGCTGCGAAAGCACCTCACTTACCGGCAAACTGGCGACTGGCTTAGGAGAAGCGTCGATGGCAGCTTTGGACCTCGGCGGCCTGTCTCTGTCTTTATCTTTGCGTTTTTTTGGAATCCCGGTAGGCAGATGACGAACCGACATTTCTGGATAATTAAACCGAGAACCAAAATATTTAGAAGCGAAGATATATAGACGACAGACAGTGCGCTGATTAAATAAAGCACAAAAACAAAAGCAAGGTACGTTGTGGTCAGGGCCTAGGCAAGGAATACAGTACAAATGAAAATCTTTGTGAGGTATTTGCTTTCCACAAGTAATGCAATTATTAACTTTTACTGACATTGGTAAGGAGCACGAAAAAGTTTCCCCAACGGGGTACTTAGCTTTAGTTGAAAACTTTGGTTCTGAAACTCGAAAACCGAAATTTCAGGAGTCAGCCGACCGGCACTTGCAAACTGCTTCGGGCACCGCATGGCAAGAAAGACTGATGTAATGGCGTCGGCTGCATGTTTTATACCCGTGACAACCTGACGTCATTGAAGAAGGGACAGCAACCGATGCAGGACCCAAGACTTTGTTAATCAGGCTGACTGAGGGCTACTGAAAGCAGATAATCCTAAATGCAATGAGTGCAACAGTGAAACATGAAGAACATCAAGGATAGTACAGTTGTGTACACTTACCATAAATGTAGATGTACGAGTGTATTCACTGTTGCAGTCATCACATTTGTGTTATCTGCCTGCAGGTAGCCCTCAGTCGGCCTGAATACCAGAATCTTGGGATTTCTGCGTCGGATGCTGTCACTTCTTCATGACGTCAGGACGTCACAGGTATAAAACATTCAGCAGACGCCATTACATCAGTTTTTCTTGCCCCAGATCTCAGGAGCCCCCTAAATAAGAAGCAGTTACATGGTGTGGAACACTCCCAGCAAAAAGCAAATACCAATGATATAAAGTATGCCAAACAAAAAGGATAGATAGAAGTAAAGAGAAGTCAGAGGGCTGGAGGGAGGGTAACCAGGACTGCAACAGTGAATACACTCTAACATCTACATTTATGGTAAGTGTACACAACTGCACTATGTTCTTCCATGTTTCACTGTTGCATTCATCACATTTGGGTTGATTCCGAAAGCTGAGGATGGATGGAAGCAGTCAAGAAGCATTAGGGCTGGCAAGCTGGCCCTGTAAGACTGCTGAAGCAAATCCAGCTCTGGATTTAGAAAAGATAAGAAAGTGGTAATGCTTGGTGAAGGTGTGTACAGAGCTCCAGGTTGCAGCTTCCAGGATGTCCCTAGCAGGGACTCCCCTGAGAAATGCTGTAGAGGTTGACGTAGCCCTAGTGGAATGTGTTCTGATCCTCTCTGGGGCAGGTTTCCCATGATGTTTGCAGCAGAAATGGATGCAGTGTGCTATCCATGTAGAAATTGTTTGCCCTTTGCCCCTGTAGCAAAACTGACTAGCAGATGGTCAGATTTCCAGAAAGATTTAATCCTGTCCAGATAGAACCTAAGCTGCCTGTGCACGTCCAGGGAGTGCAGGATCCTTTCCCCTGTATTTGGAGGATTAGGGAAAAAGGTTGGCAAATGAATGGATTGGTTTAAAGCCACACTAGATACCACCTTTGGCATAAATGATGGGTTAGTCCTGAGGGAACCCTGTCCGTATGGAAGATAATGAAGGGTTCCACGGCCATAAGGGCTTGCAATTCAGACACTCTTCTTGCTGAAGTGATGGCTAGGAGTAAAGCTGTTTTCCAGGAGAAAAATTTTAACTCTAATGAAGCAGCAAGTTCAAAGGGTGGAAGCGTGAGTTTTTTTTCAATACAAATTTAAGGTCCCAGGCTGGAGTGGGAGCTCTCCTTGGGGGTCTTAAATTTCTGGCTCCTCTCAAGAACTACTTGACCACAGGATGAGAGAAGAGGGGTGGCTCAGTATTATAATGATCTGAGACGGCAGAGGCATGAATCTTAATTGAAGAGAAGGATAGGCCTTTGTGGAACATTTCTGTTAAGTAATCTAGTATATGAGGTAAGCTGGGCACATTTGTGCCCATTCCTTGAGACTGGCTCCAAGAACAGAGTCTTTTCCACTTTTCTGAATAGGATTTTCTAGTAGTAGGCCTTTTTGCCTCCAAGAAGACACCCAGCACCTGTTTACTGAGGGTTCAGGGGATGAACCAGGCTGCTAGGTTCAGGGTTTGTAACTGAGGATGCAAAATCTGGCCCTCCTGCTGGCACAGCAGGGAGGGGGTCTGAGGCAGGTGCCAAGGTGGCAGTACTGTCAGACTGCGCAAAGTTGGGTACCAGTGCTGGCGTGGCCAGTCTGGTGCAATCAGGATTGTCCTTCGCTTGTCCTGTTTGATCTTTAGTAGAACCTTCGAGAGGCGGGGCAGAGGGGGAAAGGCATAGATTGAGAGATTTTCCCATGTAAAAGGACAGAGCATCCACTTTCCATGCTTGGCTGTGGGGAGTTCTGGTGCAATATTTGCTCAACTGAAAGTTCTGAGGGGTAGCGAAGAAGACCACCTCTGCTGCCCCCTACCTGTGGACCAGCAGCTTGAACAATTTGGGTTCCAGTTTCCACTCGTGCGGGTCTATTAGTTTTCTGCTTAAGTCGTCTACCAGTGAATTTATTTTGCCTGGCAGGAATTGAGCTTGTAGGTGCACTTGGTTACTGAAGGCTGTGTCCCACAGAGCCATGGCTAACCTGCAGAGTGGGTAGGAATGGGTTCCCCCCTGCTTGTTTATGTACCACATAACTGTGGTGTTGTCTGTCTTTATCAATAGCTGCCCTGGAAGAATAAGGCGTTTGAAGGCTGTCAGAGCATTCTGTACAGCTAACATTTCTTTTTGATTGATATGCAGGTGCATTTGCTTTGTGCTCCATTTGCCTTGAATACCATGTCCTGCCATGTGAGCCCCCCATACATAGTCTGATGCGTCTGTTAGGGTTTGGGTGGCAGGGGGTAGAGTGAAAGGGAGTCCTTTGTTGTGGTAGCAGGCCTCTGCCCACCAAAGAAACTCTGCCCTTAAGCAATGAATGATATGAATCATTGTTTCCAGGTCCTGAGAAAGTTGACGCCAGAGACTTTTTAAGTACCACTGAAGTTTCCTCATATGCAGTCTTGCATATGGAATTAGCAGAATGCAAGAGGCCATGAACCCTACGGCTTGCAGTATTTTTCTTACAGATACCTGGGTTTTGGTGGCCAGTAAACTGAAGTAGTTTGTCAAATACATTTGTTTTTCTGGAATGAGGAATGCCATCTGGGAAGTTGTGTTCAAGCTTGCGCCCAGGAATACAATCTGTTGGCTGGGTACCTTATGTGATTTCTTTTCGGTGATGGTGTACTCCAGTGAAGTTAGAAGTCCATTTACAAATGTCAGGTGCTGGAGTAGCAATTCCTGACAGTCCGTCTGAATTAGGCAATCATGCAAGTATGTGTAAATTTGAATCTTTCTCTGCCTGCAATATGCAATGGGTGGAGCTAGGCATTTTGTGAATACACTGGGTACAGTAGATAAGCCAAAGGGAAGTGCAGAGGATTGATAATGTATAGAGCCTGCTCTGAAACATAGGTATTTCCTGCAAGATTCCCTTATGGGGATGTGCAGATAAGCTTCTTTTAAGTCTAGGGTGGCTAGCCAGCAGTCCTTTGCTAGCATAGGAAGCAGCTGTTGGACAGTAAGCATCTTGAACCTTGGAACCACCAGGAAGGTATTGAGAAATTACAGTTTTGTACCTACCATAAATGTAGATGTCCGATAGATATGCAACTGCAGTCCTGACATATGGGTTGTCCTGCCTCAGGCAGCCCTTCGGTCGGCCGGATTCCAAAGTCTGGGTCCGGCGTCGGCTGTTGTCGCCTCCTCCCCGACGTCAGAGCGGCTGGAGTATAAAGGCATCCGCCGACGCCATCTTCTTCAGTGTTTCTTGCCCCAGATGCCAGGTGCCCTCCAAGGAAGGCTAAATTTTGTGAATGGATAAGCAAAAAATTCCAGACATGCACAAAAGTAATAAACAGATACACCATAACAGATATCCCCAGCTAAAAAGGAGAGAGGGTATGGACCCAAGGAAAAAAGCAGAGGGTAGGAGGGAGGGAAAACCTGACTGCAGTCGCATATCTATCGGACGTCTACATTTATGGTAGGTACAAAACTGTACTATGTCCTTCAAGAATGCAACTGCAGTCCTGACATATGGGTTGAATACCATAGCCAAGCTGGGGGTGGTAGGATCTAAGCAAGGGATGGTGTAGCTAAAAGACCCTGCAGGACTGCAGAAGCAAAGCCTGCTCGGGATCTGGAGTATAAAGGCAGGTTGTAGTGTTTGGTAAATGTATGCACGGAACTCCATGTAGCAGCCTCTAGAATGTCCTTTGTAGCCACTCCTCTTAGAAAGGCTGTGGATGTGGCTATAGCTCTGGTTGAGTGTGGCCTAATACTGGCTGGCACACCCTTTCCATGGAAGGAGTAACAGAATCTGATGCAGTGTCCAATCCATTTTGAAATTGTTTGTTTGGAGACTGCCTTTCCTTACACTCCGGCAGCATAGGCTACAAATAGTTGGTCAGACTTCCTGGTGGTCTTTGTTCTGTCCAAGTAGTAGCGTATTTGTCTGTGTATGTCTAAAGTATGCAGCAGCTTTTCCCCTTTATTTTGAGGATTGGGAAAGAAAGTAGGCAGGTGAATTGCTTGATTTAGAGACACCCTGGATATCACTTTTGGCATGAATGAAGGATTGGTCCTTAGAGAAACTCTGCCCTGATGAAAACTGAGAAAGGGAGGTACTGCCATGAGGGCCTGTATCTCCAAGACTCTTCTTGCTGAGGTAACTGCCAACAGGAAGACAGTTTTCCAGGACAGAAATTGCATTTCTGAAGATGCTGCTGGTTCAAAAGGAGGAAGAGTTAATTTTTCCAAGACGTAGTTGAGATCCCATTCAGGAACTGGTGTTTTTCTGGGAGGTTTGATATTCTTTATCCCTCTTAGAAACTGTCTTAGCAAGGGATGCGAAAACACAGGTGGGTCACAGTTGTAATTTGCTGAGATTGCTGAAGCGTGAATTTTAATGGAAGAATATGAGAGGCCACTATGAAACATTTCTGCCAAGTATTCTAATATCTGAGGTATGCTCATCACTGATGCATCCTGGCCCTTTTTGGCATTCCAGATGATGAATCTCTTCCACTTGGCCGAATAGGTTTTTCTGGTGGAAGGTCTGCGTGCTTCCAGCAAGATTTCCTGAACCTTTTCGGAGAGAGGGACATGGGTCAAAGTCATGGAACCCTCCAAGCTGTCAGTTGTAATGTTTGCAGGTTTTGATGAACAGTCCTGTAATTGTGTTGAGTTAGGAGCAGAGGCCATTGGGGCAAGGGCCATGGTTTGGTGTGAGTTATGCTCAGTAGCAAGGGATACCAATGCTGCCTCGGCCAGTCTGGAGCTATCAATATTCCTTTTGGTTGCTCTGCTTTGATCTTCAGTAACACCTTGGTCAGTAATGGTAGAGGAGGGAATGCATAGATTTTTAGGGTATTCCAGCTGAAGGAGAGAGCATCCGTTCTCCAGGCTAGAGGATGGTGTGTCCTTGAGCAGAACCTGTCCAGGTGGTATTGAGATGAGAAGCAAAGAGATCTATGTCCGGTCTTCCCCATGCAGTTGTTATTTGTGAGAAAATGTGTGGATGCAGCATCCATTCGTGCGGATCCACGAAATTTCTGCTCAACCTGTCCGCCAGAACATTGTCCTTGCCCGGAACAAACTGGGATTGCAAATGGATGTTCAGTTTCAGGGACTTTTCCCAAAGAGCCATTGCTAGTCTGCAGAGAGGATACGAGTGAGTGCCTCCTTGTTTGTTTATATACCACATGACAGTGGTGTTGTCTGTCCTTATTAGCAGATGGCCTTGTTGAAGAGATTTTCCAAAGGCTTCTATTGCATGTATCACTGCCAACATCTCTTTTTGATTTATGTGCAGAGGCATTTCCGTGGGAGTCCATTGACCTTGAATGCATCTGTCCTCCATGTGTGCCCCCATCCATGATCTGAGGCGTCTGTTGTAATGGTTTGACTTGCTTGAACTTTGTTGAAAGGCATGCCTTCGTTTAAATGGCTTGCTTGAGCCCACCACAAAAATTCCCTTTGCAGGCATGGAATGAGTGGTATTACGTCTTCTAGGTTGTGGCTGTGTTGAGACCATAAGCTTTTTAGGTACCATTGTAGCTTTCTCATGTGTAGTCTTGCCAGAGGGATCAGAAGAATGCAAGATGCCATGAAACCCAGGGCCTGCAGGATCTTCCTTGCGGTCAGCTGGGTAAGTTTTGCTAGGCTTTTGAAGTAATCTGGTAAATGCTGTTTCTCCTCTGTGAGGAAAGCCATTTGTGATTGTGTGTCCAGTTTTGCTCCTAGAAAAATAATCTTTTGGGATGGCAATAGTCTTGATTTTTGAATGTTGACTGTGTATCCCAAAGCCTGTAGCAACTGAATGACATAGTCCAAGTTTTTTATCAAGGTTTGTTTGCTGTCTGCTTGTATGAGGCAGTCGTCCAGGTAAGGGTATATTTGAATCCACTGGAGTCTGCAATGTGCAACTACTGATGCCAGGCATTTCGTGAATACTCTGGGCGCAGTAGATAAGCCAAACGGCAATGCTGAGAATTGATAATGCTCTGTTCCTGCAAGAAATCTGAGGTATCTTCTGCAGCTGTGTCTGATTGGGACATGCAGGTATGCCTCCTTGAGGTCCAGAGTAACCAGCCAAGACCCCTTGCCCAGCATGGGAAGGAGTTGCTGTAACGTCAGCATTTTGAATTTTTGGCACAATGAGAAAGGTGTTTAGAACGGACAAGTCCAGTATAGGCCTCCATTGCTTTTCTTTTCTTGGAACAAGGAACAGTCTTGAATAGAATCCCTGGCCTTGTTCCCGAGGAGGAACCTTTTCTATAGCTTTTATTTGTAACAGCTTTGAAACTTGTAAGAGAGCCTCTGCCCTTTGATTTTGTGGCAGGCTTGGCATGCCTTGTCTCGTTGGTAAGGTGTGGAAGTGGAACCTGTAACCTCTGTCTATTATGTCCAGAATCCATTTGTCCTTGGTTAAAATGTGCCAGTTCTTTGAGAATAAGGATAATTTTCCGCCTAGAGGTGCTTCTCTTTGAGCCTTGGTAGGCGGAGGAAAGTCAAGTCATTGTGATTGTCCCTGTGGTGCAGGTGAACTCCTGCCACTTCTCTGATTGGTGGTTGCCATTGGCCCCTGTAGGAGCCTCGGTATTGCCCTCTACCTCGAGCACGCCTGTTTTTTCCCCTTTGAAACTTGTCTGAGTCTGGAAAGGACCAATTCTTTGAAGGCCAATTCCTGCTGAATCTGGGAGGCTGAACCTGGAGGAAATCCTTGACAGTCTGTACTGATTTTGCCTTTTCCTCAATAGACTTCAACACATCCTGTGCATTAGCACCGAAAAGCTTCTGTTTTTCCAGAGGTGCATCCAGGAGCTTAACTTTAACATGGTCTGGCAGTGGCTGTTCTTTCAACCAAGCATGTCTACGTATAACGGCCCCTGTCATGGCTGCCCTACATGAAGCTTCCAATGCATCATAACCACACTGAAGAAAATGATTGCTAACCTGCTGAGTATTATGAACCAAATCCTGCAATGCCTTTCTATCTAAAGGCTCAGGAGAGGCTAACTTTTTCTGCAAATCATCCATTAAGTAATCCTGGTACTGAAACATATGAAAAAGACAGTTGAGTGACCTCATGGCAAGGGTGGAAGAGGTATAAACTTTTTTGCCCCATCTCTCCAGGGACCTAGCTTCCCTGTCAGCGGGCAGAGGGTTTTTGGCCGAGGAAGTAGCCACTCCTTTGGGGCCCTGTGAAATAGTTTCTAGATCCACAGAGTGGGCCTTAAAGAGATGCTTATGGGTTTCAGGGACCCTGTAATATCTGTCAGGCTTGACAGAAGCAGGAGGGAGAGAATCAGGCGAAGCACTGGAGTCCGAGTATACATCATCAAGGACATCCAACACTGGAGTAATAGCTAAAGGTCTGTGTTGGGGTAGCTTAAGGAAGGTACGTAGCCTTTTCCTGGAGTCAGAAAATTCCTGACCCTGCCACTGAAAATGTTCTCTCATGGAGTGGAGAACTTCACCAAAAGAAATATCCTCTGGAGGGGAGGCAGAGGGAATTGAATCCTCAGCATCCGAGTCCTCATAGGCCTGGAAGGATTCTTCCTGGGTATCTGAGTGCTCTGAATCCCCAGAGGCTTCATCTGAAGAGAGGGTGTCTGTCTGCTCAGTTCTAGGCCTTTTATCTGCAGGCGGCTGAGAACCTCTGTCTGGGTGCGGCTGAGAACCCCTGATAAGAGAGATTAGATCTGCAGCAAGAGTCATGCTCTGTCTATCAGAAGAGGGGCCCTGAGAAGTAGATTTAGGATGGGCCTTGGCCTGGCTGGCAGCCTTAGCACATGCAAAGGCCTTGATGGACATGGATACTGGAGGCCTAGCTGCCCCACGTGCAGGGGTAACCTTGTCCACAGGAATGGTGTCGGGTAAATCTAGAGCTTCGGTTTCTGGAGGAAAATCAACAACCGGCACCGTTGAAATCTCCGGGACCGAAGAACGCGTTAAAGCGGTGTCGTCGGCCTGGGGCGGTTGAAGTACCGCTTCCGAAGGGACCGATGCACTCGCGGAGGGCTTAGGCGTGGTATCGGTGGATGACGCGGGCCAAGGATGTCGGTCCCGGTCCTTGCGTTTTTTGGTAGACTGTGTTGTCTGTTATTCCGACGGCATGATACAAGCGAAAGATTCGCCAAAAAAGTCTTCGGCAAATTCTGCCCAGCGCCAGAGTGTGCGCTTATTAAAGCAAGCACAGGCCGAGACGTCGTGGTCTGGGCCCAGGCAAGGGAGGCAGTAAGAATGGAAGTCCTTATGAGGTATTTGTTTACCACAAGACAAACAATTATTAACTTTTTCAATTTTTTCTGACATCGGCTGAGGCAAGAAAAATGTTCCCAACGGGTACTTAGCTTTTAGATGACTTCGGTAACTGAAAACACAGGAGCTGACCGACCGGCACTTGCGAACTGCTTCTGCTTCGGGCAACGCGCGGCAAGAAAGACTGAAGAAGATGGCGTCGGCGGATGCCTTTATACTCCAGCCGCTCTGACGTCGGGGAGGAGGCAACAACAGCCGACGCTGGACCCAGACTTCGGAATCCGGCCGACCGAAGG
The DNA here is from genome assembly GCF_019279795.1 of Protopterus annectens. Classification (NCBI taxonomy): domain Eukaryota; kingdom Metazoa; phylum Chordata; order Ceratodontiformes; family Protopteridae; genus Protopterus; species Protopterus annectens. The sequence continues at coordinate 556,012,878 of NC_056741.1, read as the reverse complement.
GCTGCCTGAGGCAGGACAACCCATATGTCAGGACTGCAGTTGCATTCTTGAAGGACATCAGACAGATCCAGAGTTGGGCACCAAGAGTTTTCTTTCCTGGGGACCAGAAACAGCCTGGAGTAAAAACCTTGTCCCCTATGCTCTGCTGGGACAGGTCGAATAGCCTTGATACTGAGAAGAGAAATTACTTGCTTTTGGGCCTCTGTCCACTGGTTTGGAGGAAGGTCTGGCCATTCGTTTGGGGTTGGCAGTAAGTGGAAGTAGAATCTGTATCCCTGGGATACAATGTTCAAGACCTATCTGTCCTGGGTGATGCACTCCCAGTTTTTTGCATATAGGGCAAGTTTTCCTCCTAAGGGTACAAGTACTTGGACAAGGCTTGGAAGAATTAAGGATAAGTCATTGTGAGATTTTACCATAAGATGTTGGCTTACTACTCCCGGTTTTAAAGGTGGGAGCACTCCATTACTTAGATATGTGCATACCCTGAAACTGTAATTGTGGTGGCATGTTGCCTCTGGGTGAGGACTGAGAAGATCTGGGAGGGACTGGAAAGGACCAGTTTTTTGAAGGCCAATGTCTACTGAATCTAGGTGGCTGTACCTGTAGTAAATACTTAACAGTTTGCATAGATGCTTTTTCCTCCATCTTTTTTAGGACTACTGCTTTATTGCCAAACAGGCGTTCTTGATTTAGTGGTGCATCTAGTAATTTTGCTTTGACATAGTCTGGCAAGATATGTTCCTTAAGCCAAGCATGCCTTCTAAGAACAGGCCCAGTGACAGCAACCCTGCAAGATGCTTCTAAGGCATCAAAACCAAACTGCAAAGTATGTTTTCCAACTTGGTTAGCAGAATGCATTAACTCTTGTAAATCTTAACGTCCTGCACAATCAGGAATCAACATTATTTTCTGTTTAATTAGCTCCGTAATATGTTGCTGATACTTTAACATATGAAAAGTACAGTTTTGTACCTACCACAAATGTAGATGTTAGAGTGTTGATACTGCTGCAGTCATTACACTTGGGTTATCCTGCCATCAGGCGGTCCCGCAGTCGGCCAGAGTTCCAAAGTCTTGGTCCGGCGTCAGTTGCTGTCGCCTCCTCCCTGACGTCAGTGCGACAGGGGTATATAAAATGCAGCCGACGCCATTTTCTTCAGTTTTTCTTGCCCCAGATGTCAGGTGCCCCCAAATAGGTAGGCAATTCAAATTGCTAGTAAACCATACCAAAGAAAAGCAAACAACCATTTTTAGTTACCAGCAAATACGCCCCATAGGTAATAAAGGGTAGATGCCCTAGGCAAGTACCAGAAAGTATGAGGGGAAGGAGGGAGGGTAACCTGGACTGCAGCAGTGTCAACACTCGAACATCTACATTTATGGTAGGTACAAAACTGTACTATGTTCGTGTTACACTGCGGCAGTCATTACACTTGGGTGTAATCTCAAAGCTGAGGTAGGGAGGCTGGATCTATAAGGCATTAGGGGTGGCTATAAGGCCCTGCAGAACAGCAGTGGCAAAGCCAGCTCTGGATTTGGAGTATAAAGGCAAATGGTAATGTTTGGTGAAGGTAATGCACAGAACTCCATGTTGCTGCTTCCAAAATATCCTTGGTACTCTGAGGTAGGCAGTTGAAGTGGCTGTTGCTCTGGTGGAGTGAGATCTAATGCTGCTAGGTACAGGTTTCCCATGGTGGGTATAGCAGAAACGTATACAGTGTCCTATCCATTTTTGAAATAGTCTGCTTTGAAATGGCTTTTTCCTGTGCTCCTGCAGCGTATGCTACCAATAATTGCTCAGACTTTCTGAAAGCTTTGGTTTTGTCCAAGTAGAAGCGTAGCCGTCTGTGAATGCCCAAAGAATGTAGTAGTCTCGCCCCTTTGTTCTGTGGTTTTGGATAAAAAGTTGGCAAGTGAATTGTTTGGTTTAGAGCCACACTTGATACCACCTTTGGCATAAACGTAGGGGTTAGTTCTTAAAGACACCCTGTCCTGGCAGAAGATGAGGAAAGGTTCCACTGCCATTAGTGCCTGTAATTCTGAAACTCTTTGTGCTGATGTTATTGCCAGTAACACAGCAGTTTTCCAAGAGATGTATTTTAATTCTGTTGTGTTAGCTGGCTCAAAAGGAGGTAAAGTTAATTTTTCCAAAACAAAGTTGAGGTCCCAAGTTGGTGTAGGTGCTCTACGGGGCGGTCTTATGTTTTTAGCCCCTCTGAGGTATTGTTTGAGCAAAGGATTAGAAAAAAATGGTGGATCTGTGTTGTAATGAGCAGAGATAGCTGAGGCGTGGATCTTGATGGATGAAAAGGAGAGGCCCTTGTCCAGCATCTCAGTTAAGTATTGTAGTATCTGAGGAATGTTTGGGACAAGAGGGTCAAGGCTGTGCGCTTGGTTCCAGGCACAGAATCTCTTCCATTTATCCGAGTATACTTTCCTGGTGCTAGGCCTTCTGGCCTCCAGAATGACATCCATAACAGCTTTGGAGAGAGGCACTGTTTGCTTGACTAGGGAATTTTCCATGCAGCTAGGTTTAAGGTCTTTAGTTGGCTGTGAGGTATCTGATTGTTATGCTGTGTCAGCAACTGTGGGATTTGAGGTAAAATCCACGGTGGTTCTTGTGCTAAGTTCTTTAAGATTGGGTACCAGTGCTGGCGTGGCCAGTCTGGTGCAATCAGGATCATTTTTGGCTCTTCCTGCCTGGCTTTTATGAGTACCTTTGGAAGGAGAGGTAAAGGAAGGAAAGCGTATACTTGTAGTTTTTTCCAGCTAAATGAGAGGGCATCCACTTTCCATGCTTGTGGATGGCAGCTCCTTGTGCAGAATTTCTGTAATTGGCAGTTCTTTGGGGAAGCAAACAGATCTATGTCTGGGCTCCACCATTTTTGTGTTATCATTCTGAATATTTGTGGGTTCAGTTCCCATTTGTGTGGGTCCATAATGTTTCTGCTTAGGTTGTCTGCCAGTGTGTTTTTCTCTCCTGGCAGGAATTGTGCTTGCAGATGAACTTGGTAGTTTAGAGCTGTGTTCCACAAGGTCATGGCTTGTCTGCAGAGGGGATAGGAGTGTGTGCCCCCTTGCTTGTTTATGTACCACATAACTGTGGTGTTGTCTGCCTTTAGTAGTAATTGTCCTGGATGCAGTAGGTCCTTGAAAGCTATAATAGCATTTTGAACAGCTAGCATCTCTTTTTGATTGATGTGGAGATGTCTTTGCTCTGTGGGCCACTCGCCCTGGATACATTTTCCTACCATGTGTGCTCCCCAGGCGTAATCCAATGCATCTGTTGTCAGTGTCTGTCTGGCTGTGGGTTGAGTGAAAGGCTGTCCATTGTTGAGGTGACAAGCTTGTGCCCACCATCGAAACTCCTGTTGTAAGTGGTATAACGGTTTCCAAACTTTGACAGTGTTGAAACCATACGCTCTTTAGGTACCACTGTAGTTTCCTTATATGCAGTCTGGCATATGGAATTAGTAGTAAGCAAGATGCCATGTAGCCCAAGGCCTGCAGAACTTTTCTTGCAGGGAGTTGGGTCTTTGTTGCCATTAATTGAAAATATTGAGTCAGTTGTCCTTGCTTGTCTGGCGTGAGATAAGCCATCTGGGCCGTTGGGTTCAAGCTGGCACCCAGGAATATTATCTGTTGTGAGGGCACTAGTTTTGATTTCTTTTCGTTTACTGTGTACCCCAGGCAATTTAATAACTTTTTTATGTACGCCAGATGCTTTAGTAAAATGTCCTTGCTCTCTGCTTGAATCAGGCAATCGTCCAGATACGGATAAATTTGAATTCCTTTTTGCCTGCAAAATGCAATTACTGGTGCCAGGCACTTTGTGAAGACCCTGGGCGCAGTAGATAAGCCAAAGGGCAGTGCAGAGAATTGATAGTGCGTTGAACCAGCTAGAAATCTGAGGTATCTTCTGCAGTTTTGTCTGATAGGGACATGCAGGTATGTCTCTTTGAGGTCCAAAGTCACGAGCCAAGCTTTCTTGCCCAGCATGGGAAGAAGCTGCTGTAGTGTCAACATCTTGAATTTCGGAACATCCAGGTAAGTGTTTAGTGTAGAAAGGTCCAGAATGGGTCTCCAGGCTTTGTCCTTTCTGGGAACCAGAAAGAATCTTGAGTAAAATCCTTGTCCTTGTTCCTGTGGTGGACCTTTTGAATAGTTCTCATGTCCATGAGTGCTGTAATTTGTTTTTGAGCCTCTGCCCATTGATTTGGTGGCAGATTGGGCATTCCTTTTAGCCTTGGCAGGGTGTGAAAATGGAACCTGTAACCTTGAGATACAATGTTGAGAACTAATTTGTCTTTGGTAATGCAATGCCAGTTGTGATAGAAAAGTGCCAGTTTTCCTCCTAAGGGGGCTGCCAAGAGAGTTATGTTTGTCAGCTGTAGTGGAAAGTCATTGAGGCTGTTTTTTATAAGGTTGAGGCCTGTCTTCCCCTTCTTTCCGGCCTGGTGTGCCCCATTGTCAAGGCCTGTAAGGGCCTTGTGTCTGACCTCTACCTCTTGGACGTCTCTATCGGCCCCTTTGAGGTCCATCTGTGAGACTGAAAAGGACCAATTCTTTGTTGGCCAATTTCTGCTAAAACGAGGAGGCTGAACCTGTAAGAAATCTTTCACCGTTTGCATAGATTTTGCCTTATCCTCCATCTTCTTTAATACCTCCTCTGCCTTAACTCCAAACAGCACATCCCGCTGCAAAGGTGCATCCAATAATTTAACCTTAACATGATCTGGTAACGTATGTTCTTTTAGCCAAGCATGCCTTCTAATGGCAGAGCCTGTAACTGCTGCTCTACAGGAGGCCTCTAAGGAATCAAACCCACATTGCAAAGTATGTTTTCCCACTTGTTCAGCTGCATGCAATAAATCCTGCATTTCTTTTAAGTTAGGAGGATCTGAATCTGGAAGCATCTTTTGTTTCAACTGAGACATCAAAAATTGCTAATATTTTAGCATGTGAAAATGGCAATTCAAGGCTCTCATTGCTAAAGCTGCAGATGTATTTACCTTCTTTCCCCATCTGTCTATTGCTCTGGAAACTCTGTCAGAGGGAACTGGGTTTAGTTTCAGGGTCAGCAACAGGGCTTTTGTACAGAAATTTGTGAGAGTCAGGAGCTCTAATATCTATCAGGTTTTACTGGGGCTGGAGGTAAGGAGTCAGGGTTCAAACTGGATTCAGAGTACACATCATCCACAATGTCTAAAACTGGCGGGACCGCAAGGGGTCTGTGTTGAGGCAATAAAAGGAAGTCTCTGAGTCTTTTCTTGGATTCAGAGTAATCCTGACCTTCCCAATGGAAATGCTCCCTCATGGTATGTAAGGTCTCCCCAAAGGAGTAATCCTCAGCTGGAGATGCTGATGGAATTGATTCCTCAGCATCAGAATCCTCATAAGGGGGTAAAGAATAACCTAGGTCTGAGGAAGAGTCTGAGGAAATGGACACCTGGTCAGAAGATTCATAGCCTGCATCCTGTCTGGGCCTTTTATCATGAGGGGGATGGGATCTCCTGATCAGGGTGATTAGGTCCTCGGCCATTTTTAACATTTCTTAGGCGTGGAAGCCTGTCCTGGATAGAGTTGTGTCTGTTTCTTTGCTTTTAAGGGAGGCTTAGACTTAACAGAGGGTTTAATGGTTAACTGGGTAGGTCTGAAAACACCCTCTGTAGCTGTGGATTTCTCAGCTACTTCGGTTCCCTCTGTAGGTTTAGGATCGGTAAGCTGAAGACCAAGTGCGTCCGAAGGCCCAGCCAGCTCTACGTGGGAGTCTGAGGCGGTCTGTGGCTCTGTAGAAGCTGTTGTCAGGGGCTGCATAGGCGCCTCGCTGAAAACCGGAGAACCGGTGACCGGCCTAGAAGAGGCCTAGTCATCAGTTTTGGGCCTCGGATGCCTGTCCTTGCGCTTTTTAAGCATTGCGGTCGTCGGAATTTCCGACGGCATGGTGTAATTGAATTTTCTACCGAAATAATGTCGGGCAAAATCAAACCGACGTTTAATAGTGCGCTTGTTAAACCTAACAGAAAACTGACAACCAGTGATGTCGTGATCAGGACCTAGGCATGGAATACAGTAGGAGTGGAAATCCTTATGAGGTATTTGCTTCCCACAAGAAATACAGTTATTAACTTTTACTGACATTGGTCTGAGGCAAGAAAAAGTTTGCCCAATGGGGTACTTATCTCTTTTAGAAGACTTCGGTTCTGGATTCGGAAGGAAAATCTCAGGAGTGGGCCGACCGGCACTTGCAAACTGCTTCTGCTTCGGGCACCGCGCGGCAAGAAAGACTGAAGAAAATGGTGTCGCTGCATCTTATATACCCCTGTCGCACTGACGTCAGGGAGGAGGCGACAGCAACAGACGCCGAACCAAGACTTTGGAACTCTGGCCAACTGCGGGACCGCCTGACGGCAGGATAACCCAAGTGTAATGACTGCAGCAGCGCAACACGATGAAAATCTGGCAATTTAAAGCCCTGATGGCAAGAGTAGCAGTGGTGTATATCTTCTTACCCCATCTATCTAAAGCCCTGGAGTCCCTTGTCCGAAGGGGTAGGGCTTTTTGCTATTGTAGCCTTAATGCCTTTAGATCCCTGGGAAATGGTCTCCGTATCCACAGTAGGATTCTTAAAGAGAAACTTGTGGGAGTCAGGTACTCTGTAGTACCTGTCAGGTTTCCTGGCCGCTGGAGGCAATATCAGGGGTAAGGCTGGATTCCAAGAAGACATCATCTACAATCTCCAGAACAGGGGGTATAGCTAGAGGCCTGTGCTGAGGCAAGTCTAAAAATTCTCAGAGTCTCTTTTTGAACTGTGGGTAGTCCTGGCATTCCCAGCAGAAATGCTCTCAAAGTATGCAAGATTTCACCAAAAGAAAAGTCCTCTGGGGGGGAGGCAGAGGGGATGGAATCCTCCGCATCTGAATCCTCATAGGTAGGTGAGGGAATATCCTGGTAATCAGAGGGATCAGAGTCATCAGGTTCACCATCTGTAGAATCAGAAGGAAAATCAATCCTTTGTCTAATAGAGGGGGAAGGCTGACTTCCCTTAATTAAAGCTATTATGTCTTCAGCCATTCTAAGCATTTGTTTCCGTGGCATGGCAGCTTGAGCATGCGCTTTGGTCATCGGTTTCTAGGCGAAGTGCAAACTCTGGGCCTGAGAAACTCGGTACTTTTAGTCAAAAATGAAGATGTCGGTTTAATACGATCAGTAGGTTGGAATACACCCTCAGAAGCTGGTGCCTGCACAGCGGCTCTGGACCCATCCAAGGTAGAGACATCCGCAGGTTCCATAGTCGAAGAAGCAACTCGCGGCAACTCCGCAAAGGTATCAGCAGAGACCTGCAAATCTGTAGCAGCGTGCATCAGGGGCTGCGAAGGCACCCCACTGAGTACCGGCCTATGCGGTCTGTCTTTATCCTTACTTTTTTTGCAAGATCGGTAGTCAGATGGCTTATTGAAGCCATTTCGGAATACGGAGAACGAGAGAGAAATAATTTAGTGACAAAAATAGCCCGATGAATAGTTTGGGTGTTGAACAAGGTACAAAACCGACAGCGAGGAACATCGTGGTCTAGGCCTAAACAGATGGTGCAGTAAGAATGAAAATCTCTGTGAGGTATTTGCTTTTTACAGGCAAGACAATTATTAACTTTTTCTGAAATCAGTTAGAGCAAGAAAAAAGGATCCCCAACAGAGTACGTATCTTTTAGAAGGCTTCAGGTCTGAAACTCGAAATACGAAAATTTCAGGAGGTGGCCGGCTGGCACTTGCGAACTGCTTCTGCTTCGGACACTGCACGGTAAGAAAGACGGATGTAATGGTGTCGGCTGCATGTTTTATACCCATGATGTCCTGACGTCATGGAAGAAGTGACAGCATCCGATTCAGAAATCCCAAGACTCTGGTATTCAGGTCGACTGAGGGTTACCTGCAGGCAGATAACCCAAATGTGATGACTGTAACAGTGAAACACAAAGAACATCTGTCATTACGGTAAGTACATAACTTCTGTATCAGGTATTCTCTTTTCTATCTTCGTTCAACCTGTGGGACAGAGTCCCCAGCCATGTAACACACCCCAGGGTGGTCTCCTGGAAGAATACTGTGCAATATGGTGGACCAAATGAAGCTCTAGACCTCAAATGGATATCCAATTTGTCATGGGAAATGGACATGTGATAACTCACCCAAGTTGCAGGTGCAGAAATGTCATCCAAAGCAGCTTTGGAGACAAAAGAAATCTGTAGAAGTAGCCACAGTTCTGGCAGAATGACTCTTGGGTCTGTGACACAAAGATTTTCCTTTTAGACAATACCCAAAGGAAATACAATCAGAAAGCCATTTGGACACTACAGTCATGTAAAACTTTACCATAAAGATAGATGTCCTTCTCTTTGCTGTTGCAGTATTCAGTACAATAGGGATCCCCTGGCAAGGGCGGTCCAATGTCCAGTCAGTGTACCAAAGCCTTTAGGTTGCTTTAAAGGTATGCCGTATGTCGCACGTATGCTCCTCGCGTAACTAAGGCATAAAGATAACATCTGGATATACCAACCTCAGAACTGAGAGCCACAGTAGGAACGCTAGTCCAGAGAGTAGAGAGGTTATAAGTATATCCATAAGAGAAATGGACAAAGGGGAGTTGGAAGAGAGTGAATACTGCGATAGTGAAGAGAAGGACATTTAATGTTATGGTAAGACTTTACACAACTGTACTATGTCCTTCCATTTCACTGCTGCAGTATTCATTACAATAGGGAGAGTGACAAAGCTCAGGAAGGAGAAAGGGAGGATGAAGGACCAAGCAGTTCTCTAGGAAGCCATGAAGAATGCCCCTAGCAAAGCCAGCCCTAGCTCTGGATATCACATCCAACTTGGAGTGCTTGGTAAACGTATGCACAGAAGTCCAAGTAGCTGCCTCAAGAGTAGAGTTAGATCTAAACTCTTGAAAAAAGCACCAGAAGCCACAGCCCTAACAGAATGAGCCTTAACAGAAGAAGAAAGGCCCTTACCATGAAAGGAATAAAAAATAAAATGGCTTTAGAAATCTAAGAAGAAACAGTTTTGCCTGAACACAGCAAATTCTAATGACTTAGATAAAAGAAAACAAAGAGCTGATCACACTTACAAAAAGTCTTAGTCTTATCCAAATAAAATCTGAATTGTCTATACACATCCAACATATGCAAAACCATCTCACTATCAGATTGTGGAGAACGGAAAAAAGTGGGCAAATTAATAGACTAATTAAGGGACAACCCAATTCTCCAGATTGGGCATAAAAGGAGAATTGGTACAAAGGGTCATCCTGTCCTTATAAAAAAGCAAAAAAGGAAGACAAGCCATAAGGGCTTGAAGCTTAGACAACCATCTGGTAAAAGTAAGGACTAACAAAAGTACCATCTTCCAAGAGCAACAATGAAATGAAGATGAAGTTGCAGGCTCAAAAGGAACCTGGGTCAATTTTCCAAAACAAAGTTAAAACCAGGGAGAAGGAACAAGCTTTCTTGGAGGCCTGATATGTAGGACTCCTTTAAGAAATTGTTTGGCTTCTAATCTTGAAGCTAAAGAAAGCAATAAAGGCAGACACAGAGATAGCTGACAAGTGGTCCTTAACAGAAGGATAAGCCAACCCAGCATTCAGCAGTCCACACAGATAAGAAAGAACCAAAGGAACATCCATAGAAAGTGGATCCAGGCTACGAGGTAGACATCAAACACATGACCTCTTCCACTTAGATAAGAAGATTTCCAGGCCTCTTGCAGAACCCTAAACACATCCTCAGAAAAACTATGACGAATAAAAATCTTATCACCCACAGTGTCAGTTGAACAGTGGACAGGTGAGGACGGATGAGAGATCCCTTGTCTCCTGTGAGTAGGTCCATCCTGTGAGGTAACTTGTGAGGACTGCCCTTGGGTAAATGCAGAAGAGGAAGGAACCAATGCCATCTTGACCAAAAGGGAGTCACCAACAAGATTTTTGGAGCATCCTGTTGAATTATGAACAGAGTTTCTGGAATGAAAGGAAGGGGAGGGAAGACAAAGAAACCTCCCCTTCCAAGAAAAAAAATAAGGTGTCCACCTTCCAAACCAGAGGCCCTAGGACTCTGGCATAAAACACAGAAAGCTGTCTATTCAGAAGGGGAGGCAAAAAGATCCATTTCAAGAGTAACCCACCGGTGGACAATGTCCAGTCCATTTGTGGGATTGACTTATGGACTGCTCAGAGAATCTGCCACAATGTTTTGACTAGAGGGAATGCAAACTGCCTGAAGACTCAGTTGATACTGGATAGCAAGTATCCACGCTCGCACTAACAACTGGCAAAGAAGACAGGACTTTGTCCCCCCATTTGTTTACATACCACATCACTGTGGTATTGTCTGTAAATACCCTGAGAGGCCCTGGGAAGAAGAGAGAGTAAAAAAACTTGTAAAGCCAGCAGAAGAGCTCATTTCTTTGACACCGATGTGTTCTTCCTGTTGATGAGGTGCCCAAGCCCCCCTGCATTTTTAGGGAACCATTACTGCTCCCCACCCCATGTCTGAAGCGTCTGTGAACGGGTCTACATTATGAAATCGAAACGGCAAAACATGAACAGCTGTTTCATCGACCCTAAAATACCGAACTACAAGTTATGCGAATAGCCAGATCACAGAGCTTTTTCCTAGGGGAAAAAAATAAGTAGGCCAACCAGACATGGTACACCACTTCAAACACTGCAAAGTGGGGGGCTGTGCCCCCCAACTAAATATCTCAACTCAGAGATCGCACTACAGTGGGGAAAAGGGCAAATTCATAGTGACAGCCAACCAATGTTTTTCCCTAGGAAAAAACTCAGATCTGGCCGTTTGTGCAACTTGTAGTTCGGTATTTTGGGGTCAATGAAATGGCTGCCGATGTTTTGCCATTTCAATTTCGTAATACAGACCCCTGTGAACACCTCCTGAGATGGAAGAGGTGGATGACAAGGGAGTCCTGGATTGAGAGTCAACTGGTGAATCTACCACTGAAGTTCCTTTTTCAGGAACTACAAATTCGAGGGGAAGGGCACGTTGAAGCCAAACTAACTGCAGAAATCAGTGAAACTTTCTCATGTGGAGTTTGGCCAGAGGGAGCATAAAAACAGTAGAAGGCATGAACCGCAGAGCTCTTAGAAATCCCCTGGCTGTTAATGAGGAAGAAGGGAATGAAAAAAGGAAATGACAGTTGGGGCCTTAGCAGGAGGCAGGGACGCCAGCATAGGCACAATGTTGATCCTGCACCGCAGAAAGACATGATCCCGAGAAAGATTTGAAAAGGACTTTTTAAATTTATACTGAAGCCCTGGCTTTGCAGAAGGGGAAATGGCAAAATGAAGAGTTTGCAATAAGGCGTCTGGAGAAGATGGCTGAAACAGTAAGTCGTACAAGTAGAGAAAGGCCTGGATCTCCTGTAACCTACAAAAGGCAATCACAGGAGCGAGGCATTTGGTGAATACCCTTGAAGAAGTAGAAAGGCCAAAGGGCAAAGCAGAGAACTGAAAATACCAGGAAGCAACAGAGAAACGTAAAAACCTCTTGAAAAGTGGATGAATTGGAATACGGAGGTAAGCATCCTTCACATCTAGAGATACCATATAAAAGCCTTAGGAACTAAAAGAGGGAACAATGTCTCAAGGGACAACATTCAAAGAACGAAACTTCAGAAATGTACTTACAGAACAGAGAGAGATCTAAAATTAGTCTCCAAGTACCTTCTTTCCTAGGTACTAGTAAAATTCTGAAGTAAACTCCCTCCACCCTTTGGAAAACTGGGACTTCCTGAATATTACCCTGAAGCAAGACATCCTGAACCACCCCTGGAAAGGCCAGCTGTTCCTGAGGGGGCTAAGGAATTTCCACAAAAGAGGGAAGAGAGTTCCAGACCATGAAATACTCTTGCCGGATAATAGACAGAACCCAGAAGTCCTGGATAATCTTTAACCAAACAGGGAGAGAGAGAGATAAAGGCAAAGAGAATAGGATAGACAGACAGCACCTGGTTTATCTACACAAGGAGACTTCTGGGGCACAGAGTCTGAGTAGTTTCAGCAGGAGAAGCCCGCTTCCCACCTTTCCTGGCCTTTGGGGGCCAGCAAAATTGCCTACAAACCAAGGCTGGCTTATTGGGGGTAATTTCTCTGAAACCTGCGTACAAGAGAAACAAACACGTGTTTAAGTTCATGTAAAGCCTTGCCCTTACCCTGAAGAAACAAAGCAGCAGCTTCACCAAACAAGTGTTTAGTATCCAGAGGAGCATCTATCAACTTAGCCTTAATATAATTAGGTAAAGGTTGAAGACAAAGCCAAGAATACCTCTTCATCACCGACCTAAAAGCAGCAGCCCTAAAGGAATCATCTGCTGCATCATAACTACACCTGAAGGAATGACGAGCCACGTGGGAGGAAATCCTTAACAGGAAAAGCACATAAGAAATTTTCCTTCAGGGTCTGGAAGATACAAATTTACCCGACAGGCCTAGGAAAGTGGTAACAGATGGCCTTAAAAGCTAAAGTAGCAGAGGAATAAACCTTTTCCCCTAACTTTTCCATGGTTCTGCTATCTTTATCTGAAGGCAGGCAGTAACTTAAGAAAAGACAGCAAATGAGATAGCTTGTCAGAAGCCACAGACACCAGCTAGGGGTCAGAAGAAGGGCACTTGTAAATAAATTTACAGTCCTCAGGCACCCTATAAAACCTATCAAGTTTCTTGGGGACAGGGGCTGGAAGTCAGGTGCCTTAGAAGCATCAGAAAAATAATCTAATGAGGCAGCCAAAACAGGAGGGACAGCAGGTCTGGCAGAATCCATCTGCAAGAGCTCATAAAGTACAGTTTTGTACCTACCATAAATGTAGATGTTCGAGTGTACACCCTGCTGCAGTCATCACACTTGGGTTATCCTGTCGTCAGGCGGTCCCGCAGTTGGCCGGAATTCCAAAGTCTTGGTCCGGCGTTGGTTGCTGTCACTTCTTCCCCGACATCAGTGCGCCAGGGGTATATATAATGCATCCAACACCATTTTCTTCAGTTTTTCTTGCCCCAGATGTCTGGTGCCCCCAAAAAGGTGGTCAGTAATTAGTACCAATTTATGAAGTTTTAGCACAAACACAAAATCCCTCCAGCTATAAGCAAATACATCAGGAAGGTTTTGTAGAGATTTAGCCAGTTAGGTCAGAGAGGATGGCGGGAGGGTAACCTGGACTGCAGCAGGGTGTACACTCGAACATCTACATTTATGGTAGGTACAAAACTGTATTATGTTCCTCGTGTTACCCTGCTGCAGTCATCACACTTGGGTAGAATCCCAAAGCTAAGTATGGGTGGAGGAGTCATAGAGAGTTAGAGGAGGCTAGAAGGCCCTGCAGAACTGCAGTGGCGAAGCTAGCTCTAGTCTTAGAGAAAAGTGGTAAGTGATAGTGTTTGATAAAGGTGTGTACTGAACTCAAAGTTACAGCTTCCAAAATCTCCTTGGTTGGAACCCCCCTGAGGAAGGCTGTAGATGTAGCTGTTGCCCTGGTAGAGTGGGGCCTAATGGTAGCAGGAACTGGTTTTCCATGATGGGTATAGCAGAAACGAATGCAATGTCCTATCCATTTGGAAATGGTTTGTTTTGATATAGCCTTCCCTTGTGAAGCTGTAGCATAGGATACAAAGAGCTGGTTGGATTTTCTGAAAACCTTAGTTTTATCCAAGTAGTAACGAAGTTGCCTGTGAATGTCCAAGGAATGCAGGAGTCTTTCTCCTTTGTTCTGTGGATTTGGGAAGAAGGTGGGTAAGTGGATGGTTTGATTTAAAGCCACACTGGAAACTACTTTAGGCATGAAGGAAGGATTAGTTCGTAGAGAAACTCTGTCTTGATGGAAAATGAGGAAAGGTTCCACTGTCATTAATGCCTGCAGCTCTGAGACTCTTCTAGCTGAAGTTATTGCTAGCAGCAGGGCAGTCTTCCATGATAGAAACTGCAGATCTGCACAGAAAGTTGGTTCAAAGGGAAATAGTGTAAGTTTTTCCAGAACAAAATTGAGGTCCCATGTTGGTGTGGGTGCTCTCCTAGGGGGGGGGTCTAATGTTTTTGCCCCTCTGAGGAACTGCCTTAGAAGTGGATGTGAAAATAAGGGTGGATCCGTGTTGTAGTGGGCTGAAATAGCTGATGCATGGATTTTAATGGAAGAAAAAGAAAGTCCTTTGTGCAACATCTCATTTAAATACTGTAGAATCTGAGGCATTCATGTGAGGCTGAAGTGTGTTTTGGCCTTTAGTTTGGTTCCAGGCGCAAAATCTTTTCCATTTGTCCGAGTAGGCCTTCCTGGTGCCGGGCCTCCTAGCTTCCAGAATAACATCCATAACTGCTTGGGAAAGAGGAACTCGCTGGATGCTTAGGTGATTTGCCATGCAGCCAGATTTAAGGTTTTGAGCTGGCTGTGTAGAATCTGATTGTTTTGCTGTGTGAGCAAATGAGCAATTTGTGGCAAAATCCAAGGTGGGCCCTGGGCCATATTCCTTAATAGTGGGTACCAGTGCTGGCGTGGCCAGTCTGGGGCTATGAGAATCAGTCGTGGTCTCTCCTTTCTGACTTTCAGAAGCACGTTTGTGAGGAGAGGCAATGGAGGGAAGGCATATACTGTCAGGTTTTTCCAACTGAATGAGAGTGCGCCCACTTTCCAAGCTTGATGGTGAAGTGTCCTTGTACAAAATTTTGTTAGCTGATAGTTTTGGGGGCTGGCAAACAGGTCTATGTCTGGAAGGCCCCATTTTTGAGTTATCATTGCAAACACTTGTGGATCCAGTTTCCACATCCATGATGTTCCTGCTCAGGTCGTCTGCTAATGTGTTCTTTTTTCCTGGCAGGAATTGAGCTTGTAACTGAACTTGGTAAGCCAGTGCTGTGTTCCACAAGGTCATTGCTTGCCTGCATAGAGGGTAGGAGTGTGTACCCCCTTGTTTATGTACCACATTACTGTGGTGTTGTCCGTAATTATTGTAAGTTGTCCTGGATGCAATAGGTTCTTGAAGGCTGTCAGAGCATTCTGTACAGCTAGCATCTCTTTTTGATTGATGTGCAGATTTCTTTGATCTGCAGTCCATATGCCTTGAACGCACTGTCCTGCCATGTGTGCCCCCCAGGCGTAGTCCGATGCATCTGTTGTCATAGTTTGCCTGGCTGGGGGCAAGGTGAAAGGCTGACCCTTGTTGAGGTGACATGCCTGTGACCACCATAGAAACTCCTGTTGTAGGCAAGGAATGAGAGGTATCATTGTGTCCAAGCTGTGGCTGTGTTGAGACCATACGCTTTTTAGGTACCACTGTAATTTCCTCATATGCAGCTTTGCAAATGGTATTAGTAGTATGCAAGATGCCATGAAGCCCAAGGCCTGCAGAATTTTTCTTGCAGGGAGTAGGGTCTTTGTTGCCATTGTTTTGAAATATTGAGTCAGTTGTAGTTGTTTGTCTGGCGTCAGATAAGCCTTCTGGGCCGTTGTATTCAAGCTGGCACCCAAGAATGTCATATTTTGTGAGGGTACTAGTTTTGATTTCTTTTCGTTTACTGTGTACCCCAGGCAACTTAGAAGATGTTTTACAAAAGCCAGATGTTGTAAGAGGATGTCCTTGCTTTCTGCTTGTATGAGGCAGTCGTCCAGGCATGGGTATATTTGAATTCCTTTTTGTCTGCAGTATGCAATTACCGGTGCCAGGCATTTTGTGAAGACCCTGGGCGCAGTAGATAAGCCAAAGGGCAGTGCAGAAAATTGGTAATGGGTTGAACCTGCAATGAAATGGAGGCATCTTCTGCAACTTTGTCTGATAGGGACATGCAGGTATGCCTCCTTGAGGTCCAACGTTACTAGCCATGCTTTCTTGCCCAACATGGGAAGAAGCTGCTGTAGTGTTAGCATCTTGAATTTGGGTACTTGTAAGAAGGTGTTTAGAATTGAAAGGTCCAGAATTGGTCTCCAGGCATTGTCCTTTCTGAGGACTAGAAAGAGTGTTGAGTAAAATCCTTGGCCTTACTCTCGTGTAGGTACCAGTTGAATGGCTCTCATGTCCATGAGAGCTGTAATTTGTTTTTGTGCCTCTGCCCATTGATTTTGTGGCAGGTTTGGCATTCCTCTTTTCATTGGCAAGTTGTGGAAATGGAATCTGTATCCTCGTGAAATTATGTATAGGACCCATTTGTCCTTTGTGACAATGTGCCAGTTGTCTGAAAAAGGTGCGAGTTTTCCTCCCAAGGGAGCTGCCAAGAGAGTGTTGCTTGGCCAGATGAGGTGCAAGTCATTGAGTTTGCCTTCTGGTAGTTTAGGACCTGTCTTCTCCTCCCTTCTGTGTTGCAGTGCCCCATTGTCGAGGTTTGTATTGGGCTTGTGGTTGTCCTCTACCTCTTGGACGTCTGTATTTACCCCTCTGTGGTCTGTCAGTAGCTGGAAAGGACCAATTTTTAGTTGGCCAATTTCTGCTGAAGCGAGGGGGGTGTACCTGTAGAAAATCTTTGACTGTCTGCATAGATTTTGCCTTATCCTCCATTTTCCTTTAAGACTTTTTCTGCCTTAACTCCAAATAGAACATCCTGCTGTAAGGGAGCATCTAGAGGCTTTGCTTTAAAATGATCAGGCAAAGTTTGTTCCTTTAACCAAGCATGTCTACGTATAACAGACCCAGTGACAGCTGCTCTGCAGGAAGCCTCCAAATAATCAAAACCACATTGTAAAGTATGTTTGCCCACCTGTTCAGTTGCATGCAACAGATCCTGAATTTCTTTCAATTCAGACTGCTGAGGGAGTGTGCTCATTTTTTGTTTTAGCGGAGACATTAGAAATTGCTGATATTTTAGCATGTGAAATTGGCAATTTAGTGCTCTCATAGCTAGAGTGGCTGAGGTGTAAACCTTTTTCCCCCACCTGTCTAGTGCTCTGGAGTCCCTTTCAGAGGGTACAGGATTTTTTGCCATAGAAGCCTTAGCCCCTTTGGGACCCTGGGAGATAGTCTCTGGGTCAGCAACAGGGCTTTTATAAAGGAATTTGTGGGAATCAGGCACTCTATAGTATCTATCTGGTTTGGCTGGAGCAGGAGGCAGAGAATCTGGGTTCAAACTAGATTCTAAGTAAACATCATCCACAATGTCTAAAACTGGGGGGATGGCAAGTGGTCTGTGCTGGGGGAGTAAAAGAAACTCTCTGTGCCTTTTCTTTGAGTCAGAGTAGTCCTGACCTTCCCAGTGAAAATGTTCCCTCAGTGTGTAAAGTTTCCCCAAAGGAGTAGTCTTCAGGAGGAGAAGCTGAAGGAATAGAATCCTCAACATCAGAATCTTCATAAGGGGAGAAGGAGTAATCTTGGTCCTCAGAGAAGCCTGAGGAAATAGACACTTGATCAGAGGAGGCATAATCTTCCTCTTGTCTAGGCCTTTTGTCGGGTGGGGGTTGGGAATCCCTGATTAAAGAGATCAAATCTTCAGCCATTTTAAGCATCTGTTTCTTAGGCATGGGGCCTTGAACTGGAGACTGAAGTGCAGTCTTTTTAAGTTTAATACGAGTCTTAAGTTTTGGATACGTTTTTATGGTGAGTGTAGTCGGTCTGAAGACGCCTTCAGAAACGAAAGGTGTTTCTGCAGCACCGACATCTTTTTCTGCAGAGTCGTCGGTAGGGGCTAAACAAAATGGCTGCGTCGGCCTAGCACTCTCCGCCAAAGGCTCCGAAGCGGTCTCGGGTTCCAAATCTGCGGTAGTCAGGGGCTGCGTCGGAGCCTCACTGAAGACCGGTGAACCGGAGACCGGTCCAGCTGAGGCCTCGGAGTCTGGCTTGGGTCTAGGTTGCCTGTCCTTATCCTTTGCGTTTTTTGTGCATGCCTGTAGTCGGTTGATCCGATGGCATTGTGTAGTTAAATTTTCTACCGAAGTAGTGTCATGCGAAATCAAAGCGTATTTTATAGTACGTTTATTAAACCTAGCACAAAAACGACAACCAGTGACGTCGTGGTCTGGGCCTAGGCAAGGTATGCAGTAAGAATGAAAATCCTTATGAGGTATTTGCTTCCCACAAGAAATACAATTGTTAACTTTTTGTGACATCGGTGTGAGGCAGGAAAAGTTTCCCCAGTGGGGTACTTAGCTTTATTGAAGACTTCGGATCTGAAATTCGATTTCGAAAAACTCAGGAGTCCGCCGACCGGCACTTGCTAACTGCTTCTGCTTCGGGCACCGCACGGCAAGAAAGACTGAAGAAAATGGCGTCGGATGCATTATATATACCCCTGGCGCACTGACAGAAGAAGTGACAGCAACCGATGCCGGACCAAGACTTTGGAATTCCGGCCGACTGCGGGACCGTCTGACGACAGGATAACCCAAGTGTGATGACTGCAGCAGGGTAACACGATGAACATTACCTTTTCTGCACTTCAGAAACTTGAGCACAATCCCATTTAAAAAAAAAAAAAAAATCCATCATTCTAAAGATTGTAACCCAAAAAAATATTCTTCAAAAGGAATACCAGGACTAGTAGATTCCTCTTCCTCTGACCCACAATCTAAAGGCAAAAGAATCTTGGATGAGTGTGATGATGTGAGGTAGTGGCAGCTATGCCAAGAGAAGTAGGGCAGTGGATATGTAACATATTCCAGCATTGCTAGCTGGAGTTTTGTAAAGAATTATATCATTTGGATATCAATCTGATTTGTACAGACGTTTGTGTTGAAAATGTATTTTTGTAAAGCTGCTTCTGCTAAAAATGTACCAACAGTGAGTCTTACTGGACAAAAAAGAAGTACACCTGTATATCAGACTGCACTGTAATTGTTGAAATGAATACACTAACAGAGGATACTGAAAGAGACGAGATTAATCTCAGTCCAGCTAACTATGAAAAATTGTCTGAAATTAAATTACCTGGTTTAGGCCATAAAAAATTCTATCCTACAGTTCTGATTTAAGCCAGAGACAAAGTGTCTGTGAAAACGAGGACTAGGAATCCTACGTGAACTAATTGCTACCCTGGAAGGGTGGAAGTTTTTGAAATGGTTTTACAGTTTCCAGACGCTGTAACACATCTTAGCAAAGCTGTGTGTGCATATTATGACACATATGTGCTATATTCTGGTTCAGTTTCTAGTAAAGGGGGTAGTGTTGGAACCACAGTCAGATGGCCAGATGTATGTGATCTCATTCTTTAATCTAGCACCAAAATAATGCTTAAATAGTAGATGAGACACAGGTCTCAGTGCAGTCTGTTTTTGAAACCTGACCACGAAGGAAGGGCATTTACCTACTTCAACGCAAGATGAACTACAGAATAGTAATTCTTTACATCAGTCAGGAAAATATAATGAGATTAGTTGAGTAGTTTTTTTTTGTATATGTGTGAATCTTTCCATCTGTGTTATTTTTAATATTGTAAAGATATTTGATATTTTCATGTTCTTTTATTTATTATTAAATATATTTAAACTTTTCATTGTGGCTAGCCTTTTAAAAAATATTTTAATCTTTGAGAGTACTTATATTTACTTGGGGACCATGTGGCTGCTCATGAAAGCCTTGCTGCAGCGGTCAAACACTATCATTTGTATTAGTATTAATTTTGCTCAGTATAATTGGATACCCTTGTAAGGGCCTTAGAGTAGCTGACTTTGGAAGGTTCTGGTGGCAGTACCGACTTTACAGTCTGGGCAGAGGGGCATAGCTGGTAAATCTGTGCCAGCCTTTTCCAGGTGTGTGGGTGTGTGTGAAAAATCAAATCTCAAAGACTGTGTGTGTCAGCTACTTGAAGAGCAGGGACACAGCACTGGTTTCACAGAGAGGGTGGTGGAGGACTTGGCTTGGAACACTCGGCTGAGGACTCGACTCTACCACTGTGTCAGTGGGGAGTCTTATTAGGGGGCCTTGAGAGACAGAGAGGGAAAAGTACAGTTGTATACACTTACCATAAACGTAGATGTTAGAGTGTATTCACTGTTGCAGTCATTACATTTGGGTAGTCTAATGGCAGGTCGCCCTCAGTCGGCCTGATTCACAAAGTCTTGGGTCCTGTGTCGGTTGCTGTCCCTTCTTCCAGGATGCCAGGAGTATAAAACATGCAGCCGACGCCACTACATCAGTTTTTCTTGCCCCAGATGTCAGGTGCCCCCAAAATAGGGAGCCAAATATTTAAGTAATTAACACAAAAATATATACATCCAAACAAAAGCAAATACACCAAAAAGGCTTTTAAACATAGTAAAGGAAAGTAGAGGTATAGTAAGAGAAAAACAGGGGGTTGGAGGGAGGGTAACCAGGACTGCAACAGTGAATACACTCTAACATCTACATTTATGGTAATTGTACACAACTGTACTGTGTTCATGTTTCACTGTTGCAGTCATTACATTTGGGTAGATTCCCAAAGCTATGGTTGGGAGGATGGATTTATACAGCATTAGGACCAGCTATAATGCCCTGCAGGACAGCAGTGGCAAAGCCAGCTCTGGATTTAGAGAAGAAAGGTAAATGGTAAAGTTTGGTGAACGTATGAACTGAGCTCCAGGTAGTAGCTTCTAGAATGTCTCTGGTAGGCACACCTCTGAGAAAGGCTGGAGAAGTAGATGCAGCCCTGGTGGAATGAGATCTGATCCCCTGGGGGATAAGTTTCACCATGGTGCACATAGCAGAAACAAATACAATGGCTTATCCATTTGGAAATAGTCTGCTTTGAAATAGCCTTTCCCTCTACCCCTGCAGCAAATGCCACAAGTAGTTGTTCAGATTTTCTTAGAGATTTTGTCCTGTTTAAGTAAAATCCAAGTTGCCTGTGTACATCCTATGAATGCAGAATCAGCTCCCCCCTTGTTCTGTGGATTGGGAAAGAAAGTTGGCAAATGAATGGTCTGATTAAGAGCCACACTGGATACCACCTTAGGCATGAAGGATGGATTGGTCCTGAGAGACACCCCGTCCACATGAAAAAAAATGAAAGGCTCCACTGCCATAAGAGCCTGTAATTCGGAAATCCTTCTAGCTGAAGTGACTGCTAAAAGGAAAGCTGTTTTCCAGGAAAGAAATTTTAAGTCTGCAGTAGCAGAAGGCTCGAAAGGAGGGAGAGTGAGTTTTTCCAACACAAGATTGAGGTCCCAGGCAGAGGTTGGAGCTCTCCTGGGTGGTCTTAAGTTTTTGGCCTCTCTGAGATGCTGCTTTAGCAGAGGATGAGAGAAGAGGGGAGGTTCTGTGTTGTAATGAGCTGAAATTGCTGAGGAATATATTTTTATGGAAGAAAAGGACAGGCCCTTGTGAAGCATCTCAGTTAAGTACTGTAAAATCTGAGGAATATTGTGCACTGCTGTGCTTATCCCTTGTGATGGATTCCAGGCACAGAATCTTTTCCATTTGGCAGCATAAGGTTTTCTAGTACTAGGCCTTCTTGCCTCCAAAATGACATCCCATCACAGGCTTGCTGAGGGATGCTAAGGGTGAATTTAGGTGATTAGCCACGCTGCAAGATTCAAAGTTTGGAGCTGAGTGTGCAGAATTTGGTTGTTCCGCTGAGACAGTAAGTAATGTGTCTGAGGCAGGTGCCACTGTGGAAGGTGTGACACATTGCACAGGAGTGGGTACCAGTGTGGGCGAGCCCAGTGTGGAGCAATCAAAATCATTTTTGGTTTGTCCTGTTTGACATTTAGTAGAGCTTTTGAGAGCACAGGCAGAGGGGGAAAGGCATAGACTGATAGATTTTTCCAGCTGAACGATAGAGCATCCACTTTCCAGGCTTTTTTGTGATGAGTTCTTGTGCAGAATTTGTCCAACTGATAGTTCTGGGGTGAGACAAAAAGATCTATGTCTGGACTCCCCCATTTGTGTGTCAACATGTTGAAAATCCGTGGTTCCAGTTGCCATTTGTGTGGGTCCATGAGATTTCTGCTTAGTTCGTCTGCCAGAGTATTCAGCTTTCCTGGCAGGAATTGAGCTTGTAGTTGAACCTGATAGGTCAAGGCCATGGTCCACAATGCCATGGCTAGTCTGCAAAGGGGGTAGGAGTGTGTACCCCCCTGCTTGTTTATGTACCACATAACTGTGGTGTTGTCTGTCTTTATCATTAATTCTCCTGGATGAAGGTAGTCCTTGAAGGCTGTCAGTGCATTCTGTACAGCTAGCATCTCTTTTTGATTGATATGAAGGTGCATTTGTTTTGGGCTCCATTTGCCCTGAATGCACTCCCCTGCCAGATGAGCCCCCCCAAGCATAGTCTGATGCATCTGCAGTTAGGGTTTGGGCAGCAGGGGGTGGAGTGAATGGCAGTCCCTTGTTTTGGTGGCAGGCCTCTGTCCACCATAGGAACTCTAGTGGCAGGCAAGGTATGATAGGAATCATTCTTTCCAGGTTGTGACAATGTTGACTCCATAAACTTTTTAAGTACCACTGAAGTTTCCTCAAATGCAGTCTTGCATATGGAATTAGAAGAATGCAGGAGGCCATGAACCCCAAGGTTTGCAAAATTTGTCTTGCAGATAGCAGGGCTTTTGTGGCTACCTGTTTGATTAAGTTACCAAATGAATTTGCTTTTCTGGCGTAAGGTAACCCATCTGGGCAGTTGTATTCAAGCTTGCACCCTGGAATGTAATTTTTTGAGAGGGTACCAGTTGTAATTTCTTTTTGTTTATGGTGTAGCCTAGACAAGTTAGAACCCTTTTTACAAACGCCAGATGTTTTAGAAGAATGTCTCTGTTTTCTGCCTGAATTAGACAATCGTCCAGGTATGGATACTTTTGAATATTTCTTTGCCTGCAAAATGCAATTACTGGAGCCAGGCACTTTTTGAAGACCCTGGGCGCAGTAGATAAGCCAAGGGGCAGTGCAGAGAAAGTACAGTTGTGTACACTTACCATAAATGTAGATGTTAGAGTGTATTCACTGTTGCAGCCATTACATTTGGGTAATCCTGCTGGCAGGTTGCCCTCAGTCGGCCTGAATTCCAAAGTCCCGGGTCCTGCGTCGGCTGCTGTCGCCCGTTCCCTGACGTCAGGTCGTCAGGGGTATAAAAGATGCGGCAGACGCCATTTTCTTTAGTTTTTCTTGCCCCAGACGTCAGGTGCCCCCAAAAGAGTAGCCAAAATTTATATACATATAAATACATGCACCAATATAAACTTTACCTTAATCTACAAGCAAATGCACCACATAGGTTGTATAAATCAGAGAAGGAAAGTTCCATCAGAAGAAAGGGGGATGGTGGGTGGGTAACCTGGACTGCAACAGTGAATACACTCGAACATCTACATTTATGGTACGTGTACACAACTGTACTGTGTTCTTCGTGTTTCACTGTTGCAGTCATTACATTTGGGTACAGTCCCAAAGCTATGGATGGGAGGCTGGAGCTAAACAGCATTAGGAGCGACTATGAGGCCCTGCAGAACTGCAGTGGCAAAGCCTGCCCTGGATTTAGAGTAGAGTGGCAGATGATAGTGCTTTGTAAAGGTGTGCACTGAACTCAAGTAGCAGCCTCTAAATTGTCCTTGGTTGGTATTCCCCTGAGAAAGGCTGCTGAAGTGGCTGCAGCTCTGGTTGAATGTGGCCTAATGCCCTTAGGCACTGGTTTGCGATGGTGTAAGTAGCAGAAACGAATGCAGTGGCCTATCCATTTTGAAATAGTCTGCTTTGAGATAGCCTTTCCTTGTGATCCTGCAGCATATGCCACTTTTAAATGCTCTGTCTTTCTGAAAACTTTGGTTCTGTCCAAGTAGAATCTAAGCTGTCTGTGTACGTCCAAAGAATGCAGAATTCTCTCCCCCTTGTTCTGTGGATTTGGATAAAAAGTTAGCAGATGAATAGTTTGGTTAAGAGCCACACTGGACACCACCTTTGGCATAAATGTTGGGTTTGTCCTCAGAGAGACCCTGTCTGGATAAAAAAATGATAAAAGGTTCCGCAGCCATGAGTGCCTGAAGCTCTGAAACTCATCTTGCAGAAGTTATTGCTAGGAGCAGAGCTGTTTTCCAAGATGAAAACTTTATATCAGCAGTAGCAGCTGTCTCAAGAGGAGGCAGGGTGTGTTTTTCCAAGACATAGTTGAGGTCCCATGCAGGCATTGATGATCTCGTTGGAGGCCTTACATTTTTGGCTCCGAGGTACTATTTTAATAAGGGATGAGAAAAAATTGGTGGCTCTGCATTGTATTGAAAAAGATAGACCTTTGTCCAGCATCTCAGTTAAGTATTGCAAAATCTGAGGAATATTTGGCACAGCTGTATCAGTTCCTTGTGCCTGGTTCCAAGCACAAAATCTCTTCCATTTTCCAGCATAAGATTTTCTAGTACTAGGCCTTCTGGCCTCCAAAATGACATCCATCACAGCTTTACTGAGAGGTGTGTTTTGTATGACATGACTACATTATCCGCCATGCTGCCAGGTTTAAAGTCCTGAGTTGGCTGAGCAGGATCTGATTGTTTTGCTGGGACGGTAGAAGAGGTATTTGAGGTAAGGTCCAAGCTGGGCATTGAGACAAGTTCTTTAGGACTGGAAACCAGTACTGGCGGGGCCAGTCTGGGGCAATCAGAATAATTTTTGGCTTCTCCTGTCTGACCTTTAGGAGTACCTTGGGGAGGAGAGGCAGTGGGGGAAAGGCATATACTGATAGGGCGTCCACCTTCCATGCTTGTCTGTGATAAGTCCTTGTGCAAAATCTTTTTAGTTGGTAGTTGTGAGGGGAAGCAAATAGATCTATGTCCGGGCATCCCCATTTCTTTGTTATAATGCTGAAGATTTGTGGATCCAGCTGCCACTCGTGGGGATCCATGAGGTTTCTGCTTAGTTTGTCTGCCAGAGTATTTTTCCTTCCTGGCAGGAATTGTGCCTGCAGATGTACTTGGTAAGTTAATGCTGTGCCCCACAAAGTCATGGCTAGTCTGCAAAGGGGGTAAGAGTGTGTGCCCCCTGCTTGTTTATATACCACATGACCGTGGTGTTGTCCATCTTTATCAGTAGTTGTCCAGGATGAAGTAGGTCCTTGAAGGCTGTCAGGGCATTCTGAACAGCTAGCATCTCTTTTTGATTGATATCTAGATGCATTTGGGTGGAGGACCATGTGCCCTGAATGCATCTTCCTGCCATGTGGGCCCCACAGGCATAATCTGATGCATCCGTTGTTAGTGTCTGCCTGGCTGGGGGTAATGTGAATGGCTGTCCCTTGTTTTGGTGACAAGCCTTTGCCCACCATCAAAACTCCTGTTGTAGGCAGGGAATGAGAGTAATCATTGTTTCCAGGCTGTGGCAATGTTGAGTCCAAACACTTTTTAGGTACCACTGAAGTTTCCCCATATGCAGTCTTGCATATGGAATTAGTAGGATGCAGGATGCCATGAAGCCCACAGCCTGCAGAATTTTCCTTGCAGATAACTGGGCCTTTGTTGCCAACATTTTGAAATAGGTAGTCAGTTGCCTTTGTCTGGCGTGAGATAAGCCATCTGCGCAGTTGTATTCAAGCTTGCACCAAGGAATATTATCTTGAGAGGGTACTAGTTTTTTATTTCTTTTCGTTGACTGTGTACCCTAGGCATGTTAGAAGTCTTTTCACAAACGCCAGATGCTGTAGAAGAATGTCCTTGTTCTCTGCTCGAATTAGACAGTTGTCCAAGTAAGGATATATTTGTATTCCTCTGTCTGCAGAATGCAATTACTGGTGCCAGGCATTTTGTAAAGACCCAGGCCGCAGTAGATAAGACAAAGGGCAGTGCAGAGAATTGGTAATGCATTGAGCCAGCCTTGAATCTGAGGTATCGTCTGCATAACTGTCTGACTGGGACATGCAGGTATGCCTCTTTTAGGTCTAGAGTTACCAGCCAAGCGTTCTTGCCCAGCATGGGCAAAAGCTGCTGCAAAGTCATCATCTTGAATTTTGGTATATACAGGAATGTGTTCAGAATAGATAGGTCCAGTATTGGTCTCCAGGTCTTGTCCTTTCTGGGTACCAAGAACAGTCTTGAGTAAAATCCTTGTCCCTGCTTTTGCTCTGGTACTTGTTGAATGGCCCCCCATATCCATGAGGGATGAGACTTGTTTTTGTGCCTCTGCCCATTGATTTTTTGGCAGATCTGGCCAGCCGTTTGCCTTTGGCAGGGTATGGAAATGGAACTGGTACCCTTGGGACACGATATTTAGAACCCACTTGTCCTGGGTTATAATGTGCCAATTTTGAGAAAAAAGTGCTAATTTTCCCCTAAGGGAGCTGCCAGGAGATAAGTGCTTAGTGCAGGCAGGGGGAAGTCATTGGGACTGTTTCCTGTATGGTTGTGATTTGTCTTCTCCAACTTTGGAGATAGAAGCACCCCATTGCTTTGACCTGTAGGAACCTTGCGGTTGGGATCTGCCTCTAGGGCGCCTGGATCTGCCCCTTTGAGGTCTGTCTGACACAGAAAAGGACCAATTCT
Source organism: Protopterus annectens (assembly GCF_019279795.1). NCBI lineage: Eukaryota > Metazoa > Chordata > Ceratodontiformes > Protopteridae > Protopterus > Protopterus annectens. Next base: position 555,986,467 of record NC_056741.1, on the reverse strand, counting down.
TTGTAGGCCAGTGTCTACTAAAACTAGGTGGCTGTACTTGTAAAAAATCTTTGACAGTTTGCATAGATTTAGCTTTGTCTTCTATTTGCTTTAACGCCTCCTCTGCTTTAACACCAAACAAAGTATCTTACTGTAAAGGTGCATCTAATAACTTAACTTTGACATGATCAGGCAGATTTTGTTCCTTTAACCAAGCATGCCTCCAAATTACAGAACCCGTAACTGCGGCCCTGCAGGAGGCCTCCAAAAAATCAAAACCACATTGCAAAGTATGCTTTCCAACTTGTTCGGCTGCATGCAATAAATCCTGCATTTCCTTGTTTTCTGCACATTCAGAGTTTAATAACATTTTCTGTTTAAGCAATGCCATGACATGTTGCTGATATCTGAGCATATGAAACTGACAGTTTAAGGCCATTATAGCCAAGGTAGCAGATGTGTAAACCTTTTTTCCCCATCTATCCAGTGCTCTAGAATCTCTGTCAGAGGGGGTAGGGTTTTTTGCAGCGGAAGCCTTAACTCCTTTGGGACCCTGTGAAATAGTTTCTGGGTCAGCAGCAGGGTTTTTAAAAAGAATTTATGAGAGTCAGGAACCCTGTAATATCCGTCAGGCTTAACAGGGGCTGGAGGTAAGGAGTCAGCGGTGAGACTACACTCCAAAAGCACATCATCTATAATATCTAACAGGTGGAATGGCTACTGGCCTGTGTTGAGGAAGTAAAAGGAAATCCCTAAGCCTCTGTTTAGATTCTGAAAAATCTTGGCTCTCCCAGTGGAAATGCTCCCTCATGGTATGCAATGTTTCCCCAAAAGAATAGTCCTCTGGAGGAGAAGCTGAAGGTATGGATTCTTCAGCATCAGAATCCTCATGGGGGGGAAGAGAATATTCCTGATCAGAAGAGGAATCAAAAGAAATAGAAACCAGATCTGAAGATTCATAGTCAGTCTCTTGCCTAGGCCTCTTATCAGGAGGGGGATGGGAACTCCTGATGAAGGTAATTAAGTCTTTGGCCATTTTGAGCATCTGTTTTTTGGGCATAGAGACCTGTCCACGTGGCTCTTGAGTTTGTTTCTTTGCTTTAGAAGGTGCTTTAGTCTTTGCCTTTGAAGCTGAGGTTGGTTTAATGTAAAGATGTTTAGGTCTGAATACACCCTCAGAAGCTGGTGCCAGCTCAGCGGCTCCGGACCCATCTGAAGGAATAGTATCCGAGGCTCCAATACCTTGAGTTTCCAGCGGCATGGCCGACTCCACGTGGGAGTCGGTAGCAGCTTGCGACTCTAAAGTAGCGGGTGTCAGAGGCTGCAAAAGCGCCTCACTGAGAACCGGCGACTAGCTTAGGAGAAGCTTTGTCATCAGTTTTGGGCCTCGGCTGTCTATCTCTCTCCTTTTCTTTGTGTTTTTTGTTAACTCCAGTAGTCGGATGGCTATCAGATGACATTTCTGGATAATTAAACCGGCATCCAAAATAGTTTAAAGCAAAATCATACCGATGCTTAATAGTGCGTTGGTTAAATCTAGCACAAAACCGACAACCAGCAACGTTGTGATCAGGGCCTAGGCAAGGAATACAGTAAGAATGAAAATCCTTATGAGGTATTTGCTTCCCACAAGAAATGCAACTATTAACTTTTTCTGACATCTGTCTGGAGCAAGAAAAAAGTTTCCCCAACGGGGTACTTAGCTTTATTGAAGGCTTCGGATTTGAATCTCTAACACGAAAATTTCAGGAGTCGGCCGACCGGTACTTGCAAACTGCTTCTGCTTCGGGCACCGCATGGCAAGAAAGACTACAGAAAATGGCGTCGGCCGCATCTTTTATACCCCTGACGACCTGACGTCAGGGAAGGGGTGACAGCAGGACCCAGGACTTTGGAATTCAGGCCGACTGAGGGCAACCTGCCAGCAGGATTACCCAAATGTAATGACTGCAACAGTGAAACATGAAGAACATCCGGTAATGCAAGTAGCCTGCTTTGAAGCGGAGGTATCTTCTGCAAGATTCCCTGACTGGGATATGCAGGTAAGCTTCTTAAGTCTGGAGTTACCAACCAGGCATCTTTGCCTAGCATAGGAAGCAACTGATGAAGAGTCAGCATCTTGAATTTTGGAATGTCCAGAAATGTGTTTAGAGTAGATAAGTCCAGAATTGGACGCCACGATTTGTCTTTTCTGGGTACCAGGAAAAGTCTTGAATAGAAACCTTGCCCCCTTTTGGTACTGGTTGAATAGCCCCCATGTTCATGAGGGACAGTACTTGTTTCTGGGCCTCTGCCCACTGATTTGGGGATAAGTCTGACCATCTGTTTGGGATTGGCAACGTGTGGAAATGAAATCTGTATCCCTGGAATACTATATTTAAAACCCATTTGTCCTGGGTTATAAAGTTGCCAGTTTCTTGCATGAACTGCCAGTTTTCCCCCCAAAGGTGCGGCTAAAAGGTAAGTGCTTGGTAAGTGTAAAGGGAAGTCACTGCGACTGCTTATCATAGGGAGGTGCCTTGTTGTTTCCAGATTTGGAGGAGGAGGCACCCCACTGTTTTGTTCTAAAAGTCCCTTGTGACTAAAACCTGAAGCCTTTGGAGTGTCTGGGTTTGACTTGAGTGGCTCTCGAAGGAACTGGAAAGGACCAGTTCTTAGTAGGCCAGTGCCTACTAAAACTTGGAGGTTGCACTTGTAAGAAATCTTTCACAGTTTGCATAGATTTAGCTTTATCTTCCATCCTTTTTAAAAACTTCTTCAGCCTTATTACCAAAGAGACGGTCCTGTTGTAAAGGAGCATCCAACAATTTTGCTTTAACATGATCAGGCAGAGTTTGCTCTTTGAGCCAAGCATGTCTTCTTAGCACAGACCCAGTTACAGCAGCCCTGCAAGAGGCCTCCAAAGAATCAAAACCACATTGCAAAGTATGTTTTCCAACTTGTTCAGCTGAATGCAATAAATCCTGTAAATCTTTATTTTCCACACAGTCAGAAATTATCACCATTTTCTGTTTAAGCAGTCCCATGATATCCTGTTGATATTTAAGCATATGAAATTGACAGTTTAAAGCCCTGATTGCCAAGGTTGCAGAAGTGTAAACCTTCTTACCCCATTTATCCAGCGCCCTGGAATCTCTGTCAGAAGGGGTAGGATTTTTAGCAGTAGAGGCTTTAATGCACTTGGGACCCTGAGAAATGGTTTCAGGATCTGCAATAGTTTTTTGAAAAGGAATTTGTGGGAATCAGGAACCCTGTAGTATCTGTCTGGCTTGCAAGGAGCCGGAGGCAGAGAATCAGAATCCATACTTCTTCTTTCAGCTGCTCCCGTTAGGGATCACCACAGCAGATCAACTGTTTCCATTTCTTCCTGTCCTCTGCATCTTGCTCTGTCACACCAACCACCTGCATGTCCTCTCTCACCATATCCATAAACCTTATCTTGGGTCTTCCTCTTTTCCTGGTACCTGGCAGCTTCATCCTTAGCACCTTTTTCACAATATACTCTGCATCCCTCCTCAGCACATGTCCAAACCAATGTAATCTTGCCTCTCTGGCTTTGTCTCCAAACCTTCCAACCTGGGCTGACCCTCTAATATACTTATTCCTAATCCTGTCCATCCTCGTCACACCCAGTGCAAATCTGAACATCTTCAACTCTGCCACGTCAAGCTCGGACTCCTGTCTTTGTCAATGCCACTGTCTCCAACCCATATAACATAGCTGGTCTCACTACCCTCTTGTAGATCTTCCCTTTCACTCTTACTGGTACTAGTCTGTCACAAATCACTCCTGACACTCTTCTCCACCCACTCCATCCTGCCTGTACTCTCTTCTTCACCTCTCTTCCACACTCACCATTACTCTGAACGGTTGATCCCAAGTACTTAAACTCAATCACCTTCGCCACCTCTACTCCCTGCATCCTCACCATTCCTCTAGCCTCCCTCTCATTCACACACATAATCAGGAGCCATACTAGATTCTGAAAAAACATCAACAATGTCTAGAACAGAAGGTATAGCCAAAGGCCTATGCTGAGGAAGAAGAAGAAAATCCCTAAGTATTTTTTTAGATTCAGAAAAATCCTGACTTTCCCAGTGGAAATGTTCCCTTAAGGTATGTAAAGTTTCCCCAAAAGAAAAATCCTCAGGGGGAGAAGCAGAAGGAATGGAACCTTCTGCATCAGAGTCCTCATAAGTAGGTATAGACAAATCCTGTTCATTAGAAGAGTCAGAAGAAATAGAATCCTGTTCAGAAGATTCATAATCAAAGTTTTGCCTAGGCCTCTTAGAAGGGGGGGGGGGGGGGGGAGTGGCTACCCCTGATCAGAGTAATTAAATCTTCAGCCATTTTGATCATTTGTTTTTTAGGCATAGGAGCCTGCACATGTGGCCCAAGCGTCATTTTTTTAGACATAGATTTAGATTTTGGCCTTAGTTTTGAAGATGGCATCAGTCTAATATACAAATCTGTACGCCTGAATACACCCTCAGAAGCCGGTGCCTGCACAGCGGCTCCAGACCCATCTACGGTAGAGACATCCGCGGGTTCCATAATTGAAGCATCTCATGGCATACCGGACTCCGAATGGGTCTCAGTTGAGGCCTGAGAATCATAAGTGGTGGGTAATCAGGGGCTGCAAAAGCGCCTCGCGAACTGGTGACTGGCTTAGGAGAACCATTGTCGTCAGTTTTGAATCTCGACAGCCTGTCTTGGTCTTTTTCTTTGGATTTTTTTGGTATTCCGGCAGTCGGATTGCTAACCGACGACATTTCTGGATAATTAAAGCGTGAGCCAAAATATTTAGAAGCAAAAATATACCGAAGTTTTAATAGTGCGTTGATTAAATTTAGCACAAAACTGACAGCAAGGTATGTTGTGGTCAGGGCCTAGGCAAGGAATACAGTACAAATGAAAATCCTTATAAAGGTATTTGCTTCCCACAAGTAATGCAATTATTAACTTTTACCGACATCGGTAAGGAGCAAGAAAAAGTTTCCCCAACGGGATACTTAACTTTTAGTTGAAGACTTCGGTTCTGAAACTCGAAAATGAAAATTTCAGGAGTTGGCCAACCGGCACTTGCGAACGGCTTCTGCTTCGGGCACTGCACGGCAAGAAAGACTGATGTAATGGCGTCAGCTGCATGTTTTATACCCCTGACGACCTGACGTCATGGAAGAAGGGACAGCAACCGACGCAGGACCCAAGACTTTGTTAATCAGGCCGACTGAGGGCAACCTGCCAGCAGATTACCCAAATGTAATGACTGCAACAGTGAAACACTAAGAACATCCCACCCCTAGACTGTGTGTGTTCCCTGTGTGCTCTTGAGGGAAATTGCGCTTGATGCAGAGAGAAGCATCTGGAAATATTGTGTGTATCTAGTTTTGTTCCAATCAAACATCCCTCTCCAGTGTTAATGGTGAGGATTAGGCTCCTTGATTACTGACCCAGAGCAGGGACATCACAAGGAGTAAGCAAGGGATTCCTCAGAGGAATCCTGTTCCCAGAATCTTTTAAGGGGAGTACAGGACCAAGGAGGAGCTGGAACAGAAACTCACTGAGGAGGTTTTAAAGCCATCAAAGCATTAAACAACACCCCCCAGTAAAATTTTGCCATTCACTCTGTGGGTCATTAGGAGGTGGAACATGTTTAATCTTCTGCTTTTTTCTTAAGGGGATATCCACCTTATGAAATGTAGAAGTCTCCAACCCCTGGACGGCATTCAACAATTGTAGTAGGAACAACTTCTCTGACCAAAATTAAAAAGCAACCCTAGGCCCCTCAGAAATCAGTAGCAGTTCTCCTGAAAGTCAGATGTGGATGCCTGCAAGGCCTCCAAGGACATGCCTCAGGTCAAATCCCTGCCAGCCTTCAAACCGGTCATGGCCAAAGAAGCCAACGATGGAGCCGGGCGAATCTCCGGGCTTTCACTCGCCTTGGGAGAGATGACTGGCGGAGGCTGTACTGCAGAATAATCCAGGCTAGATTTTTTGGCCTCCTTCATGGACGGCTGCCCCTCAGAACCGGAAGTTCCTTCCATCATGTCTTTAGCCAGGAACTTAAGACTTTGATTCTCCAGATACAAACCCAAAGAAGAAAGCCTACTACAAAGGGTCTTGAAAACAAAGAACTGACAGACTGAACAGGACGTATAGTCATTGGAAGCACCAAGGCAAAACAAGCACTGCACATGGTCTTTATGGGGAATCTACCTCCCACACTGGCATTTATCCCTCCTGGATGACACAAAACCCCATCAAGCAATAACAAAATAAAAAGATAAGATACAATAAACCTCAATGGATTATTTATCTGCAACGACTTGGCAAACCAACAATGGAATGGGCATTCAAACCAATGATCAAGAGATGACATTCGGACTGGAGGCAAAGAAGTTCTGAGGTTGGTATGTCTAGACGTCACCTTGATGTGTGACGTACGGCATACCTTAAAGCAACCTAAAGGCCTTGGTATACTGGCTGAATGTCGGGCCACCCTTGGCAGGGGATCCCTATTGTAATAAATACTGCAACAGTGAAATGGAAGGACAGCCTTAGATGCAGGAGCACCCAACTGAGACTTGGAGGAAAAGATGAACGACTAATTAGACTGTCTAAAGGACTTCATCCTATCCAAATAAAACCAAAATGACCTATGGACATCAAGACAATGCAACAGATATTCCTCCCTATTGGAAAAATCAGGAAAAGATGATTAGCAGACTAATGGACTGGTTCAAATTACTCTCAGACACCACCTTAGGCAGAAAAGCAGGATCCGGGCAAAGGGACAGGTTGTCTCGATGAAGATCAAATAAAAATGGGCAGCAGAGAGGGCCTGCACCTCTGACACACATCTGATGAAAGTAACGGCAAAAAAGTCATCCATGACAATTTCAAAACAACAGTAACAGAAGGCTCAAAAGGAAGTGCTGCTAGCACCCAGAGAATAAAAGGAAAGTGGAACAGATCTCAGACAGGATAATGAAGTAAAAGGGTTCCTTTAAGAAAGGTCTTTGAGATCTTAAGGGCAGCCAAAAGCACATTATCCCTATCAATGTGAAAATTGGATATAGCTGCCAACTGCAATGTAATGATCGAGTAGCTAGACCCAGAATTAAACAAATCCAAAATAAAGTCCAGGAACTGGAGAAACTAAGTGGTTAACCTGTGTATTTGATGGTTGGATGGATGCAGACCTGCCAGGTAAGAAATAAGATCTGGAAAGGGATCCAGGACCAATGGAGGGTACCTAAGATGAGACCAATGGAAGAGGAACCACAACTGACAAGACCAAAAGGGAATGACGAAGATTAGTCGCTCTGTAACGAGTCACTTTCTGAAGAAGCTATTATCAATGGGGTTGAAGGATATGCATATAGAAGACCCAGGGGCCAAGCATACACCACAGCATCCCTACTAAGGCATAATAGCTGCTGTACTCCATGTTGGACAGGTAAGCAAACAGGGTGCAAACACAAGAATTCAGCAGCACAAAAAAATTTGAGCAGCATCATGCTGATATGAAGATCACCCACGAGGAAAAAATGTTCCCGCTCAAACCGTCTCTGAAGAGGCTGAGATACCTCTGGGATGTGCACTGCCTTCAGAAACTGATGAGTTGAAATCATCCACTGCCACATGCTCATGGTCTCCCAACAAAGGGTGTAAGAACAAATTCCCTCCTGTTTGTTCATATACCAGACCAGACATACTGTCTGTCTGAACAGAAATTACAGCCTTGTGGAGAAAGTCCTGAAGAGCCTACAGCATAGGAAGACCGCTCTCATCTCCAAGACGTTGATGTGCAGGTTGGCCTCAGCAGCAGACCTGGTCCCTGGATAGTCCTCCCTTCGAAATGCATCCCTCACCCCAGAAGACAAGCATCAATCGTGACTGTGGCCTAAAGAGTGGATAAACAAATGACTTCCCACCAAAGAAGACTCCAACCACTACTTGATCCAATCTCAACAAACAGTGGTCAGAAGAACTGGAAAGTCCATCGGATACAAGTATGACCACTGTACAGCCAGAGTCCAATGCAATGCCCTTATGTGATACCTTGCAAAGGGACCAAACAAATGTCAGCTGCCATGTGACCCAAGGGCCTGAGAATAAGATAAGCCAGAGTTTTTGTAAGACTTCAAAGAACCTGCGAGATCCTGAAGGTTCAATATTCTGGACAGTGGAAGCTTGGGCGATATAGGATTCTACATCCAAATGGCAAACTATAAAGTACAGTTTTGTACCTACCATAAATGTAGATGTCCGATAGACATGCAACTGCAGTCATAACATATGGGTTGTCCTGCCTCAGGCAGCCCTCGGTCGGCCGGATTCCAAAGTCTGGGTCCGACGTCGGCTGATGTCGCATTTCTCTCCGACGTCAGAGCGGCTGGAGTATATAAGCATCAGCCGACGCCATCTTTTTCAGTGTTTCTTGCCCCAGATGCCAGGTGCCCTCCAAGGAAGGCTAAAATCAAATTTGTAAAACAAAAATAGGTTTCCAGACAAATAAGTAAGCAATAAACAGATACACCATAACAGATATCCCCAGCTAAGAATAACAGGGAGAGGAGTGGACCCAAGGCATAGAGGGGAAGGAGGGAGGGAAAACCCGACTGCAGTTGCATTTCTATCGGACATCTACATTTATGGTAGGTACAAAACTGTACTATGTCCTTCAAGAATGCAACTGCAGTCATAACATATTGGTTGAATACCATAGCTTAGCTGGGGGAGGTGGTATGCTCTAGGAAAAGGATGGTGTAGCTAGCAATCCCTGCAGGACTGCCAAAGCAAAGCCTGCTCTGGATCTGGAAAATAAAGGGAGGTTGTAGTGTTTGGAAAATGTATGCACGGAGCTCCATGTAGCAGCTTCTAGAATATCCTTTGTAGGCACCCCTCTTAAGAAGGCTGTGGAGGTGGCTGTAGCTCTGGTAGAGTGTGGTCTGATATTGGCTGGCACACTCTTTCCATGGAAGGAATAACAATATCTGATGCAATGTCCAATCCATTTTGAAACTGTCTGTTTGGAAATTGCTTTTCCCTGTACTCCAGGAGCGTAAGCTACAAATAGCTGATCGGACCTCCTACTGATCTTGGTTCTGTCTAGATAGTAGCGAAGTTGTCTATGTATGTCCAAGGTATGCAACAGTCTTTCCCCTTTGTTTTCAGGATTGGGGAAGAAAGTAGGCAGGTGAATTGCCTGATTTAGAGAGACCCTAGATACCACTTTTGGCAGAAAGGAAGGATTGGTTCATAAGGAGACCCTGTCTCGGTGGAAGATTATGAAGGGTGGTATTGCCATTAGTGCCTGTAATTCTGAAGCCCTTCTAGCTGAGGTAATGGCCAGCAGGAAAGCTGTCTTCCAGGACAGAATCCGCTGAAGCTGCTGGCTCGAAGGGAGGTAGAGTCAATTTTTCTAACACAAAATTGCGATCCCAAGCTGGTACTGTTGCCTTTCTTGGAGGTTTTATATTCTTGATCCCTCTAAGAAATTGCCTTAGCAAAGAATGTGAGAACACAGGTGGGTCAGTGTTGTATCTAGCTGAGATAGCTGAAGCATGTATTTTTATGGAAGAGTATGAAAGTCCCTTATTTAGCAATTCTGCCAAGTACTCCAGAATGAGTGGAATGCTCAGTACTGATGCATCTTGACCCTTGTTGGTATTCCAAATGCTGAAACGCTTCCATTTGGCTGAGTAAGCCCTTCTGGTGGATGGTCTGCGGGCTTCTGTTAGTATCCGCTGAACTTCCTTGGAGAGAGATAAATTGAGGTTATTTATGTGATCTTCCAAGCTGTTAGCTGTAGAGTCTGGAGGTTGGGATGAGCTGTCCTGAAGTTGTGTTGAGTCAACAGTTGAGGCCATTTGGGAAGGGCCCACGGTTTGTTGTGACATATGCTCCGTAGTAGTGGGTACCAGTGTTGTCTCGGCCAGTTCGAGCTATTAGGATTCCCTTTGGCTGCTCTGCTTTGATCTTTAGTAACACTGTGGTCATCAGTGGCAGAGGTGGAAATGCATAGATGACTAGGGAGCTCCAGTTGAATGAGAGAGCATCTATCTTCCATGCTTGTGGATGATTTGTCCTTGAGCAGAACTTTTGTAGCTGATGATTGAGTTGGGAGGCAAATAGGTCTACGTCTGGCCTGCCCCATGTCGAGGTTAGTTGTGCAAAGATGTCTGGATGTAACCTCCATTCGTGTGGGTCTAGGAAATTCCTGCTTAGACTGTCCGCCAGAACATTGTCTCTGCCTGGAACAAATTGGGACTGTAGCTGTATGTTGAGACTCAGTGATTTTTCCCAAAGATTCATTGTTATCCTGCAAAGGGGGTAACAGTGAGTACCTCCCTCCTTGTTTATGTACCACATCACAGTGGTGTTGTCTGTCCTTATTAGAAGGTGGCCTTGATGAAGTTGATGTCCAAAGGCCTCGATGGCATGCATTACTGCCAGCATTCCTTTTTGGTTGATATGCAGATGTTCTTCCTTTGGATTCCATTGTCCTTCAATACATCTGCCTTCCATGTGCGCCCCCATCCATGGTCTGAGGCGTCTGTGGTAATGGTCTGTGTTGTCTGAGGTTTTTTGAATGGCATGCCTGTATTTGACTGACTTGCTGAGGCCCACCATAGAAATTCCTTTTGAAGACATAGAATGAGTGGGATAATTGCTTCTAGGTTGTTGTTGTGCTGAGACCATAAGCTCTTTAGATACCATTGAAGTTTTCTCATATGCAGTCTTGCTAGTGGGACCAGGAGAATGCAAGATGCCATGAACCCCAGGGCCTGTAGGAATCTCCTTGCAGTCAACTGGGAGAGTTTTGCTAAACTTTTGAAGTAATGAGTTAACTGCTCTTGCTTGTCTTCTGTCAGGTAGGCCATTTGAGAGGCTGTGTCTAGTTTGGCTCCTAAGAAAGTTATTTGCTGGGATGGTAGAAGTCTTGACTTTTGAAAGTTGACTGTGTATCAGAAAGCCTGTAGCAAGTGTATGACATAATTCAAGTTTTTTGTCAAGGTTAGTTCGTTGTCCGCTTGTATGAGGCAATCGTCCAGGTAGGGGTAGATTTGTATCCCCTGGAGTCTGCAATGAGCAATTACTGATGCCAGGCATTTCGTGAATACTCTGGGCGCAGTAGATAAGCCAAAAGGCAATGCTGAGAATTGATAATGCACTGGCCCTGCAAGAAATCTGAGGTATCTTCTGCAGCTGTGTCTGATAGGGACATGCAGGTATGCCTCCTTGAGGTCCAGAGTAATCAGCCAAGACCCCTTGCCCAGCATGGGAAGGAGCTGCTGTAAGGTCAGCATTTTGAACTTTGGTACTATGAGAAAAGTGTTTAAAGCGGACAAGTCCATTGATTTTGTTTTCTTGGAACAAGGAACAGTCGAGTAAAACCCCTGACCTTGTTCTTGTTGAGGCACTTTTTCTATTGCTTTGATCTGAGCCAGCAGAGAAATTTGCTTGATAGCCTCTGCCTTTTGATTTTGTGGAAGATTTGGCATGCCTTGTTTTCTTGGTAAGGTATGAAAATAGAACCTGTAACCATGATCTATAATGTCCAATATCCATTTGTCTTTTATCAGTTTGTGCCAATTTTCTGAGAACAGAGATAACTTTCCTCCCAAAGGGGCTTGTTTTTGCTCCTTGGTCAGAGAAGTTAGAGTCAAGTCATTGAGATTGTCCCTGAGTGACAGGGGAAACCCGTGTCACCTCTTTGGTTTGTTGGTTGCCATTGGTGTCCCCTGTAGGATCCTCTATATTGCCCTCTGCCACGGGCATGCCTGTTCTTGCCCCTTTGAAACTTTTCAGGATTAGGGAATGACCAGTTTTTAGAAGGCCAGTTCCTGCTGAACCTGGGGGGCTGAACCTGGAGAAAATCTTTGACTGTCTGAACTGACTTGTCTTTTTCTTCAATGGTCTTTAACACATCTTTAGCATTATCACCAAAAAGTTTGTTCTTTTCCAAGGGAGCATCCAGTAGCTTTGCCTTAACATGATCCGGTAAGGGTTGCTCTTTTAACCATGCATGTCTACGAATGACCACTCCTGTCATAGCTGCCCTACATGAAGCTTCCAATGCATCATATCCACACTGCAGAAAATGATTACTAACCTGCTGAGAGTTATGGACAGCCTCCTGCAAAGACTTCCTATCTAAAGGGTCAGGAGAGGCTAATTTTTCTGTAAATCATCCAACAGGGAATCCTGACATTGAAACATATGAAACAGACAATTGAGAGCTCTCATAGTTAAGGTAGTAGAGGTGTAAACGTTCTTCCCCATCTCTCTAAGGACCTTGCCTCTCTGTCGGAAGGCAAAGGATTTTTGAAGTGGTAGCAGAAACCCCCTTAGGCCCCTGGGAAATAGTTTCTAAGTCTACAGCATGGGCCCTAAAGAAATGAGAATGGGTTTCAGGGACCCTATAGTATCTGTCAGGCTTGACAGGAGCCGGGGGCAGAGAATCAGGGGTAGCACTGGAGTCAGAGTAAAGGTCATCCAACACATCAAGCACAGGAGGAATAGCTAAGGGTCTGTGTTGTGGCTTTTTAAGGAAAGTTTGAAGGCGCTTCCTGGAATCAGAAAATTCCTGACCTTGCCACTGGAAATGCTCCCTCATGGAATGCAGAACTTCCCCAAAAGAAATATCCTCAGGAGGAGAGGCCGAAGGAATGGAGTCCTCTGCATCCGAATCCTCGAAAGTCTGAAAAGGGGGTTCCTGGGATTCGGAAAGCACAGAGTCCCCAGAATCTTCATCTGAAGAAAGGGGGTCAGGAGATTCAACCCTGGGCCTCTTATCAGGAGGAGGCTGGGATCCTCTCTCTGGATGGGCCTGGGAGCCTCTGATCATAGAAATTAGATCTGCGGCCAAGGACATAATTTGAGCTTCAGGGTTAGGCTGAGGCAAGGTTTTAGCCGAGTGATGCTTGGCCTGGCTTGCTGCCTTAGCACGTGTGTAGGCCTTGATAGACATAGACATGGGAGGCCTGGCAGCCCCACGTGCAGGGGTAACCTTATCCACAGCAATGGTCTCGGGCATTTCCTTGGTTACAGTATCCGGAGGAAAATCAATAATTGGCGTCGGTGTGGCCTCCAGTGTCGGAGGTATTGGTAGTGCAGTGTCTTCGGTTCCAAGCGGTGGAATAACCGCCTCAGAGGGAACCGGGGCACTCGCGGTAAGTTTTGGCGTGGAGTCAGAGGAAGTCGCGGGCCGAGGAGGTCGGTCCCGGTCTTTCAGTTTTTTAGAAATATGTGTAGTCGGTTGTTCCGACGGCATAATGTAAGCAAACTTTTCGCCAAAAAAGTCTTCAGCGAACTCCGCCCGGCGCCTGAGAGTGCGCTTATTGAAGCGAGTACAGGCGGCACATGCCGAGACGTCGTGGTCTGGGCCAAGGCAAGGGAGGCAGTAAGAATGGAAATCCTTATTAGGTATTTGTTTACCACAAGACAAACAATTATTTACCTTTTCAGTTAATTCTGACATCGGCTGAGGCAAGAAAAGGTCCCCAACGGGGTACTTAGCTTTTTTGATGTCTTCGGTTTCGAAGAATACAGGAGCCGACCGACCGGCACTTGCGAACTGCTTCTCCTTCGGGCACCGCGCGGCAAGAAAGACTGAAGAAGATGGCGTCGGCTGATGCTTATATACTCCAGCCGCTCTGACGGAGAGAAATGCGATATCAGCCGACGTCGGACCCAGACTTTGGAATCCGGCCGACCGAGGGCTGCCTGAGGCAGGACAACCCATATGTTGTGACTGCAGTTGCATTCTTGAAGGACATCCTCCACGAAGTGAAACGGATGGAGACTAGACTTTTGGTAACTGACCGAGATCCCTAAGGAACAGCACAGCGGAAGTAAGGTGTCTCTGGTCCTGAATAGGGATGTTCTCATGGGGCAGTTAGTAACCAATCGTCCAGGTAGGAAAAGATATGACGCCCCTGCAACTTGGGCTAGACTGTTAATACTGCCATACACTTGAACACCAAGGGGGGCAGTAGTGAGACAGAATGGCAGCATTCTGAACAGGTAATAATTGGCTACCAGGCAGAAGTGCAGAAATCTCCTGGACCACCTCGCAATATTTATATAATGGTAGGTGCCCTTGAGATAGAAAAGTACAGTTGTGTACCTACCATAAATGTAGATGGTAGAGTGTATTCACTGTTGCAGTTATTACTTTTGGGTTATCCTGTTGGCAGGCTACTCGCAGTCGGCCAGAATTCCAAAGTCTAGGTCCGGCGACGGTTGCTGTCGCCTCCTCCCTGACGTCAGTGCACCAGGGGCACAAAAGATGCAGCAGACACCATTTTCTTCAGTTTTTCTTGCCCCAGATGTCAGGTGCCCCAAATAGGTAGGCTGAAAAATATATCAATAAGAAATGCATACATTCCTTCATCTACAAGCAAATACACCAAGAAGGTTGTATAGGATAGAGAGGTACAGATAAATCCCAGCAAAGAGAAGGGGGATGGTGGGTGGGTAACCTGGACTGCAACAGTGAATACACTCGAACATCTACATTTATGGTAGGTACACAACTGTACTATGTTCATCGTGTTTCACTGTTGCAGTCATTACTCTTGGGTTGAATCCCAAAGCTGAGGAAGGGTCGCTGGGCTAAATAGGATTAGGAGAGGCTATGAGGCCCTGCAGAACTGCAGTGGCGAAGCCTGCTCTGGACTTAGAGTAGAGAGGCAAGTGGTAGTGCTTTGTAAAGGTGTGCACTGAACTCCAAGTTACAGCCTCTAAGATTTCTTTGGTTGGCACTCCTCTGAGAAAGGCTGCTGAAGTGGCTGCTGCTCTGGTGGAATGAGGCTTAATACCCTTGGGCACTGATTTGCCATGTTGAGAATAGCAGAAGCAGATGCAATGGCCTATCCATTTAGAAACAGTCTGTTTTGAGATGGCCTTTCCTTGTGATCTTGCAGCATATGACACTAAAAGTTGCTCAGCCTTTCTGAAAGCTTTAGTTCTGTCCAAGTACAAGCGTAACTGCCTGTGTATGTCCAAGGAATGTAGAATTTTCTCACCCTTGTTCTGTGGATTTGGGTAAAAGGTAGGCAAGTGAATGGTTTGATTGAGGACCAAACTGGACACCACCTTAGGCATAAATGTAGGGTTTGTCCTCAGAGAAACCCTGTCTGGATAAAAATGATGAAAGGTTCCACAGCTATGAGTGCTTGTAACTCCGAGACTCGCCTTGCAGAGGTTATGGCTAGGAGCAGAGCTGATATCCAGGATAAGAATTTAATATCCGCTGTTGATGCTGGCTCAAAAGGAGGCAGTGTGAGTTTTTCCAAAACAAAATTGAGGTCCCAGGCCGGAATTGGTGCTCTCCTTGGAGGCCTAATGTTTTTGGCCCCTCTGAGGTACTGCCTTATTAAAGGATGAGAAAAGACAGGTGGTTCCGTATTGTAATGTGAAGAAATGGCAGAGGCATGAATCATAATTGATGAGAAAGAAAGGCCTTTGTTCAGCATCTCAGTCAGGTATTACAAAAACTGAGGAATGTTTGGTACAGACGTGTCAATGCCTTGTTCCAAGCACAGAATCTCTTCCATTTTTCTGCATAAGTTTTTCTGGGCCTCCTGGCCTCCAAGATAACATCCATAACAGCTTTTGAAAGAGGAGTGTTCTGAATGGCTACATTATCCGCCATGTTGCCAGATTTAAGGTCCTGAGTTGGCTGTGCAGGATCTGATTGTTTTGTTGGGTCAGCAAATGAGAAGTTTGAGGCAATATCCATGGTAGACCTTGAGACAAGCTCTTTAGGATTGGGTACCAGTGCTGGCTTGGTCAGTCTGGTGCAATCAGAATCATTTTTGGCTTCTCTTGTCTAACCCTTTAGGAGTACTCTGGGAAGGAGAGGTAGTGGGGGAAAAGCATATACTGTTAGATTTTTCCAGCTGAATGATACGGCGTCCACTTTCCATGCTTGCTTGTGGTAAATCCTTGTGCAAAATCTCTGCAGTTGACAGTTGTGAGGGGAGGCAAATAGATCTATGTCTGGGCATCCCCATTTCTTTATTATCATCCTGAAGATTTGTGGATCCAGTTTCCATTCGTGGGGATCCATGAGGTTTCTGCTTCGTTAGTCTGCCAGAGTATTTGTTTTTCCTGGCAGGAATTGTGCTTGCAGGTGAACTTGAAAGGCCAATGCTGTGTCCCATAAGGTCATTGCTGGTCTGCAGAAGGGGTAGGAATGAGTACCTCCCTGCTTGTTTATGTACCACATGACCGTAGTGTTGTCTGTCTTTATCAGTAATTGTCCTGGATGAAGTAGGTCCTTGAAAGCTGTCAGGGCATTTTGAGCGGCTAGCATCTCTTTTTGATTGATGTGAAGATGCATCTGGTTTGCAGGCCATGTGCCCTGGATACATTTTCCTGCCATATGGGCCTCCCAGGCATAATCTGATGCATCGGTTGTCAGTGTCTGTATGGCTATGGGTAAACTGAATGGCAGACCCTTGTTGTGGTGCCAGTCTTCTGCCCACCATCGAAACTCATGTTGTAGGCAGGGAATGAGTGAAATTACTGTCTCCAGGCTGTGGCAATGCTGAGTCGAAACACTTTTCAGATACCATTGTAGCTTCCTCATATGCAGTCTGGCATATGGAATTAGTAGAATGCAGGATGCCATGAAACCCAAGGCATGCAGGATTTTCCTTGCAGATAAGTGGGTTTTTGTTGCCAATTTCTTGAAGTAAGTAGTCAGTTGTTTTTGCTCGTCTGGCGTGAGATAAGCCATCTGGGCAGTTGTATTTAAGCTTGCACCCAGGAATATTATCTCTTGAGAGGACACTAGTTTTGATTTCTTTTCATTTACTGTGTATCCTAGGCCAATTAGCAATCTTTTTACAAACGCCAGATGCTTTAGGAGAGTGTCTTTGTTCTCTGCTTGAATTAGGCAGTCGTCCAAGTAGGAATATATTTGAATTCCTTTTTGTCTGCAAAACGCAATTACTGGTGCCAGGCATTTTGTAAAGACCCTGGGCGCAGTAGATAAGCCAAAGGGTAGTGCAGAGAATTGGTAATGCACTGAGCCAGCTATGAATCTGAGGTATCTTCTGCAAGACTGTCTGATTGGGACATGCAGATATGCCTCCGAGGGCCAGAGTTACTAGCCAAGCCCTCTTGCCCAGCATGGGTAGTAGCTGCTGAAGAGTGAACATCTTGAATTTTGGAACTTCCAGAAACGTATTTAGTGTAGACAGGTCCAGAATCGGTCTCCAGGTTTTGTCCTTCCTGGGTACTAGGAAAAGCCTGGAGTAGAATCCTTGCCCTTGTTCTTGTTGTGGTACTTGCAGAATGGCCCTCATGTCCATAAGCGCTGTAATTTGTTTGTGTGCCTCCACCCATTGATTGTGTGGCAAGTCTGGCATGCCCTTTGACCTTGGTAGTGTGTGAAAATGGAACCTGTAGCCTTGGGACACTATGTTCAGAACCCATTTGTCTTGGGTAACCATTTGCCAATTTGATGAAAAAAAGTGTTGGTTTTCCCCCTAAAGGGGCTGTCAAAAGAAAACTGCTTGGAACTGGTAGAGGAAAGTCACTGGGACTGTTTCCTGTAAGGCTTTGATTTGTCTTCTCTGCTTTTGGAGGTAGGAGCACCCCACTGTTTAGGCATGTATGAGCCTTGGGGCTGAGATCTGCCTCTGGGACGCCTGTATCTGCCTCTTTGTGGTCTGTCTGAGACTGGAAAGGACCAATTTTTAGAAGGCCAGTTCTTGCTAAACCTGGGTGGCTGTACCTGTAAGAAATCCTCGACTGTCTGCATTGATTTTGCTTTATCCTCCATTTTTTTCAACACCTCCTCTGCTTTAGTACCAAACAAAGTATCATGCTGTAATGGTGCATCTAATAATTTTGCTTTAACATGATCAGGCAGATTTTGTTCCTTTAACCAAGCATGCCTTCTAATAACAGAACCTGTAACAGCGGCCCTGCAAGAGGCCTCCAGTGAATCATAACCACACTGCAAAGTATGCTTTCCCACTTGTTCAGTTGCATACAATAAATCCAGCAATTCCTTGTTCTCTGAACATTCAGTATTTGTCAACATTTTCTGTTTAAGTAATGACATTAAATATTGCTGATATTTAAGCATATGAAATTGACAATTTAAAGCCCTTACAGCCAGGGTGGCAAAAGTGTAAACTTTTTATCCCCATCTGTCCAGAGCTCTAGAATCCCCATCAGAGGGGACAGGGTTTTTTGCAGTGGAAGCCTTAACCCCCTTGGGACCCCCCAGAGATATAGTTTCTGGGTCAGCAGCGGGGTTTTTATATAGGAATTTATGAGAATCCGGAACCCTGTAGTATCTGTCTGGCTTAGCAGGCGCAGGGGGTAAACAGTCAGGGGACAGTCCGGACTCTGAAAACACATCATCTACAATGTCTAGAACAGGTGGAATGGCAAGGGGTCTGTGCTGAGGAAGAAGCAGGAAGTCTCTGAGCCTTTTCTTAGACTCAAAATATTCTTGACTCTCCCAGTGGAAATGCTCCCTCATAGTATGCAGTGTTTCCCCAAAAGAATAATCCTCAGGAGGAGAGGCTGAAGGAATGGATTCTTCAGCATCAGAATCCTCATAGGGAAGCATGGAGTAATCCTGTTCAGAAGAGGAATCAGAGGAAATAGATACATGATCAGAAGAATCATACTCTGTCTCTTGCCTAGGCCTCTTATCAGGAGGGTGATGGGAGCCCCTGATCAAAGTAATTAGGTCTTCGACCATTTTGAGCATCTGTTTTTTAAGCATGGAAGTCTGAATAGGAGAATGCTGTACTTGTTTCTTTGTCTTTAGAGCTGCTTTAGTCTTTGTCTTTGATGCTGAGGATGGCCTAATATATAGTTGTGTAGGTCTGAAGACACCCTCAGAAGCCGATGCCTGCTCAGTGGCTCCGGACCCATCTGAAGGATTGATTTCCGAGTGTCCAATACCTTGAGTTTCCAGAGGCCCAGTCGGCTCCACGTGGGAGTCAGTAGCGGCCTGTGGCTCTGAGGTAGCGGGCGCCAGGGGCTGCAAAAGCGCCTCACTGAGAACTTGTGAACCAGCGACTGGCCTAGAAGAGGCTTCATCATCAGTTTTGGACCTCAGATGCCTATCCTTGTCCTTGCGTTTTTTGTAAACTCCGGTTGTCGGCTGTTCCACCAGCATTATGTAATTAAATCGTCGGCCAAAATAATGAAATGCAAAATCGAACCGACGCTTGATAGTGCGTTGGTTGAATCTAGCACAAAACCGACAGCTAGCAACGTTGTGATCAGGGCCTAGGCAAGGAATACAGTAAGAGTGAAAATCATTATGAGGTATTTGCTTCCCACAAGAAATACAATTGTTAACTTTTTCTGACATTGGTCTGGAGCAAGAAAAAGGTTTCCCCAACAGGGTACTTAGCTTTAATGAAGACTTCAGTTCTGAAATTCAGCTTTGAAAATCTCAGGAGTCGGCCAACCGGCACCTGCGAACTGCTTTTGCTTCGGGCACCGCACGGCAAGACAGACTGAAGAAAATGGCGTTGGCTGCATCTTTTGTGCCCCTGGCAGACCGACGTCAGGGAGGAGGCGACAGCAACCGACGCCGGACTTAAACTTTGGAATTCTGGCTGACTGCGGGTAGCCTGCCAGCAGGATAACCCTAGAGTAATGACCACAACAGTGAAACACGATGATCATCATCCAATCGTTCTTCCTCACAGGTAACATGGACTGCACCGTGACCACCAGAGAGTACAGTTTTGTACCTACCATAAATGTAGATGTCCGATAGGTATGCATCTGCAGTCATAACATATGGGTTGTCCTGCCTCAGGCAGCCCTTCGGTCGGCCGGATTCCAAAGTCTGGGTCTGGCCTCGGCTGATGTCGCACTTTCCCCGACGTCAGAGCTGCTGGGTTATAAAGGCATCAGCCGACGCCATTTTCCTCAGTGTTTCTTGCCCCAGATGCCAGGTGCCCTCTAGGAAGGCTAAATTTGGATAAAAGTTGAAAATTCCAAACAGAAGAAAAAAAAAAAAAAATATATATATATATATATATATATATATATATATATACACACAGATATACATACAAACAAATACACCATAATAGATCCCCCCAGCTAGCTGAAAGAGGGGTAAGCACCCTAGGAATACCACAGAGGGGAAGGAGGGCGGGTAATCCTGACTGCAGATGCATACCTATCGGACATCTATATTTATGGTAGGTACAAAACTGTACTATGTCCTTCAAGGATGCATCTGCAGTCATAACATATGGGTAGAATACCATAGCCAAACTGGGGGAGGAGGTACTAAGACAAGGATGGTGTAGTTAAGATCCCTTGTAAAACTGCAGTTGCAAAACCTGCTCGGGATCTGGAGTATAAAGGTAGATTGTAATGCTTGGCAAATGTATGCACGGAGCTCCAAGTAGCAGCTTCTAAAATGTCCTTGGTAGCCACCCCTCGTAGGAAAGCTGTAGTGGTGGCTGTGGCTCTTGTGGAGTGAGGCCTGATATTTTCAGGAGCTGTCTTTCCATGAAAAGAGTAGCAGAAACGAATGCAATTTCCTATCCATTTAGAAATTGTCTGTTTGGAAATTGCTTTTCCTTGCACTCCAGTTGCATATGCTACTAGAAGTTGGTCAGTTTTTCTGCTGGTTTTAGTTCTGTCCAGATAGTAGCGTAGTTGTCTGTGTACATCCAAGGTGTGCAGTAGTTTTCCCCCCCCTGTTCTGTGGGTTAGGGACGAACGTAGGCAAATGAATAGCTTGGTTCAAGGATACCCTGGATACCACCTTTGGCATGAAAGTAGGATTGGTTCTCAGAGACACTCTATCCTGGTGAAAAATAAGGAAAGGCTGTACTGCCATTAGTGCCTGTAACTCGGATACTCTTCTTGCTGAAGTGATTGCTAGAAGGAAAGCAGTTTTCCAAGATAAGAACTGTAAGTCTGCTGATGCTGCTGGTTCAAAAGGGGGTAGTGTTAATTTTTCCAGCACAAAATTGAGATCCCATGCAGGCAGAAGGGGTTTCCTTGGAGGTTTTACATTTTTGATCCCTCTTAAAAATTGTCTGAGGAGAGGGTGAGAGAAGATACCATGTTGTATTCTGCTGAAATTGCTGAAGCATGAATCTTAATGGAGGAATAGGACAGGCCATTGTGGAACAGTTCTGCTAAGTATTCTAGGATGTGTGCTAGGTTTGCCAGTGTGACATTTGTACCCTTTGATGCGCTCCAAATGAGGAATCTCTTCCATTTAGCTGAGTATGTCTTTCTTGTGGAGGGTCTGCGAGCCTCCAGGATTATGTCCTTGACCCTCTGAGATAAGACAGTTTGGTTTTGTTTTAGGCAATTTTCCAGGCAGTCAGCTGCAGTGTTTTCAAGTTTGGATGCAGGGTCTTGAAGTTGTTCTGCGTTAGAAGTAGAGGCCATAGGGGTAGAGGCCATGAGTTCGTCCGAGACATGCTTCTCAGTAGCAGATACCAGTGCTGCCTTGGCCAGTCTGGAGCTATCAGTATCACCTTTGGCTGTTCCTCTCTGATCTTCAGTAGAACTCTGTACATCAATGGGAGTGGTGGAAAAGCATACACTGTTAGGGCATTCCAGTTGAAAGAGAGGGAGTCCACCTTCCAGGCTTGTGGGTGGTATACTCTTGAGCAGAATTTCCTCAGTTGGTTGTTGAGTGGGGAGGCGAACAGGTCTATCACTGGCATTCCCCATTTGTTTGTTATGATTTTGAAGATGTCTGGATGCAGCATCCATTCGTGAGCATCCGTGGTAGTTCTGCTTAAGCTGTCTGCTAGTGAATTCTCTTTTCCTGGTACGAATTTGGCCTGCAGTTGGATGTTGAGATTCAGGGCTAGGTTCCACATCCGGCATAGAGGGTAGGAATGCGTGCCTCCCTGTTTGTTTATGTACCACATGACTGTGGTATTGTCTGTCCTTATCAGCAGATGTCCTTGCTGGAGGAATGATTTGAATGCCTCAATTGCATGCTTCACTGCCAGCATCTCCTTTAGGTTTATGTGCAAATTCAGCTGGTCTTGAGACCATAGGCCTTGGATGCACTTGTCTTCCATGTGTGCTCCCCATCCTAGGTCTGAGGCGTCCGTGGTGATGGTCTGCCTTGGTTGTGGTTTGTTGAAAGGCAACCCTCTGTTGGACTGTCAGGCCTGAGCCCACCACAGGAATTCCTTTTTCAGGCATGGAATGATTGGAATCATGGTTTCTAGACTGTGCCTGTGTTGAGACCATACATTCCTTGGCTACCATTGTAATTTCCTCATATGCAGCCTGGCATGCGGGATCAAGATTATGCAAGATGCCATGTAACCCAGGGCCTGCAGGACTTTCCTTGCAGTGAGCTGAGTTTGTCATGTCAAAGCCATGAAGTAGACTGGGAGTTGCTTTTGTTTTTCTTCTGTGAGAAAAGCCATCTGAGTTATTGTGTCCAGATCCGCACCCAAAAAAGTTATCCTTTGGGATGGCACTAGTCTTGACTTCTGGATGTTGACTGTGTATCCCAAGGCCTGTAACAGGTGTATGACATAGGCCAAATCCTTTATTAGTCTTGTCTTGTTCTCCGCTTGTATTAGGCAGTCGTCCAGGTATGGGTAGATTTGAATTCCCTGAAGCCTGCAATGTGCAATTACTGATGCCAGGCATTTCATGAATACTCTGGGCGCAGTAGATAAGCCAAAGGGCAATGCTGAGAATTGAAAATGCTCTGATCCTGCAAGAAAACTGAGGTGTCTTCTGCAATCTGGTCGTATAGGGACGTGCAGGTATGCCTCCTTGAGATCTAGAGTCACCAGCCAAGACTCCTTGCCCAACATGGGAAGAAGTTGCTGTAGGGTCAGCATTTTGAATTTTGGCACAATGAGATATGTGTTTAGTGCGGACAAGTCGAGAATAGGCCTCCATTGGGTTTCTTTTCTTGGTACAAGGAATAGTCTGGAGTAAAATCCTTGGCCTTGTTCCATAGATGGTACCCTTTCTATTGCTTTCATCTGAAGTAAATTGTTGATTTGTCTTAAAGCCTCTGGCTTCTGGTTTGGTGGAAGGTTTGGCATTCCGCTCCTTCTTGGTAAAGTGTGGAAATGAAACCTGTATCCTTTGTCTATTGTTTGCAATGTCCATTTGTCTTTTGTAATGCAATGCCAGTTTTTTGAGAATAAAGCCAATTTTCCGCCCAAGGGTGCTTCCAGTTGTTCCCTTGTAGGCGAAATCAGAGTCAAGTCATTGTGTCTGTCCTGTGGAAGTGGTTGTAGTTGCAGCTGTGGCAGTACTCCTCTGGTTGGCAGGTTGCCACTGACGACCCCTGTAGGCACCCTTTGATTGACCTCTGCCTCTTGGCGTCTATTCCTGCCCTCTGTGCTTTGGAGGTGTCTGGAAAGGACCAATTCTTTGAAGGCCAGTTTCTGCTGAACCTCGGAGGTTGGACCTGCAGAAAATCCTTAACTGTTTGCACAGATTTTGCTTTTTCATCCACTTTCTTTAGAATCTCCTGTGCAGGGGAGCCAAATAAACTTTGTTTCTCCATTGGAGCATCTAGGAGTTTAGCCTTGACATGGTCCGGCAAGGATTGCTCTTTTAGCCAGGCATGTCTTCGAATTACTGCCCCAGTCATAGCTGATCTAAATGAAGCTTCCAGTGCATCATAGCCACATTTTAAGAAATGATTACTGACCTGCTGAGAGTTGTGTACCAAATCCTGAAGGGCCTTACGGTCTAAAGGTTCAGGAGAAGAAAGCTTTTTATTCAGCTGATCTAACAAATATTCCTGGTACTGTATCATATGGAATTGACAGTTTAAAGCCCTGGCAGAAAGAGTAGCAGATGTATAAACCTTTTTTCCCCATCTCTCTAATGCTCTTGACTCCCTTTCAGAGGGTAGTGGGTTTTTGGCAGTGGCAGCTGCAACACCTTTTGGGCCCTGAGAAATAGTTTCTGGGTCTGCAGCATGGGCTTTATACAAGTGGAAGTGGGAATCCGGGACCCTGTAGTATCTGTCAGGTTTGGCAGGGGCCGGGGGAAGTGAATCAGGGGCAGAGCTGACATCATTATATGCATCATCAACTACAGTTAGCACAGGTGGTATGGCTAAAGGCCTATGGTGTGGCAAGTGTAAGAAAGTCCTTAGTCTTTTTCTAGAATCAGGAAATCCTGACCCTGCCATTGAAAGTGTTCCCTCACAGAGTGTAAAGTCTCCCCAAAGGAAAATTCCTCTGGAGGGGAAGCAGAAGGGATAGAGTCTTCTGCATCTGAATCCTCATAAGGTGAGTATGGCCCTTCCTGATGGTCTGACAAATCAGATCCATCCGAGGAGTAATCAGAGGAGAGAGGTTCAGGGGGTTCAGTCCTAGGCCTTTTGTCAGGAGGAGGTTGGGAGGCCCTGTCTGGGTGAGGTTGGGAACCCCTAATCAGAGATATAAGGTCCTCAGCAAGACTGAGAATCTGGGAACTTGAGGAAGGTCTCTGAGAAGTTGATTTTGCAGGTAAAGCTTTTGTAATTTTAGCTGCTTTAGCCCTGGAGAAAGCCTTAATAGACATAGAAGCAGGGGGCCTAGCTGCCCCACGTGCAGAAGTAGAAATGTCCAAAGGAATGGTGTCGGACAATTCTTGTGCGCTTGCTTCTTCGGTAGGGATTTCTGTAGCCGACTCAGCCGGGGCCTCTCTGGCCTCGGTTGTCGGAGGTATGATTTCGGCAGAAGGTAGAACCGAGGCCTCTGTTTCAGCCGAAACCGAGACACTCGCGGTAGGCCTAACCGTGGTTTCAGCCGAAACCGCGGGCCGCGAGTGTCAGTCCTTTTCCTTGCGTTTTTTGGCTAAATGTGTAGTCGGAGTCTCCGATGGCATTTTATATGCAAAAGCGGATCCAAAAAACTCTTCTGCAAACTCCAACCGATGTCTAAGAGTCCGTCGGTTAAGGAGGCACAGGCTAAACAAGCTGATACGTCGTGGTCTGGGCCTAAGCAAGGAAGGCAGAAGGAATGGAAATCCTTATGAGGTATTTGTTTCCCACAAGTTAAACAATTATTTACTTTGTCTGACATCGGCTGAGGCAAGAAAGAGTCCCCAACGGGGTACTTAGCTTTTTAGAAGTCTTCGGTAGCTGAATCTCTGGATCTGACTGACCGGCACTTGCGAACAGCTTCTGCTTCGGGCACCGCGCGGCAAGAAAGACTGGGGAAAATGGCGTCGGCTGATGCCTTTATACCCCAGCAGCTCGGACGTCGGGGAAAGTGCGACATCAGCCGAGGCCAGACCCAGACTTTGGAATCCGGCCGACCGAAGGACTGCCTGAGGCAGGACAACCCATATGTTATGACTGCAGATGCATCCTTGAAGGACATCATGGTCTGCCTCACAAACTGATTCAGCTTGCTCAAAATCCAGGACTGGTCTGAAGGCCTTAGTCTTAAGAACCAAAAAGAACTTTAAGTAGACACCAGATCCTCGCTGATCTGGCAGGACCTCTTGGAGGATTCAACTTGCTAACAACTTCTGAATCTTGATGGCTGTTGGCCATCTCTGAAGGAATGGATAGTCTGGAAGCCATTTGGGAGTGATACTGGGAACTTGTAAAAAATGGAACTGCATAGTTTCTGGATACAACTCTCAACACCCATGCGTCCGAGGTGATGGCCTCCCAAGCTTTCAGGTGCAGAGCCAATGAACCCCCTATTGCCTCCTGAGCAGGACAATCAGGCAACCCTTCAGGGTCTCTGAAAGGGCCTCCCGTAAAAACCCACTCAGAAGCTCTGGCCCTGCAGACTACCCCTGCCACAAGGGCAGCATCCATTAGGGCTGCCCCCCCCCCTGCACTGGTGAGGTACCACCAAAAGATTACCAAAAGAAGGGTCTTCGTGGGGGCTGTTGTGGGACCCCTCTCCTTCCCTCAACATCAGCCTCCCTAGTGAGGGCTCCTCAGATTAATCCAAGTGCTTCCTCTCGCACCACCTTTTACTAAGCACTCCCCACCCCAGAGAGAGAAGAATAGGCCACGGGTTCTACAAAGATGGCAGTTTGGAGACAACTAGGATTGAGCTGTCCTGGAGCAAGCTAAGTAAGAAGCAGTCACAGGCAGAGATGTGGAAAATAAGTGAGCACTGGCTGTACTCGACCATTCCATCTCCTAAAGAGAGAACATCCTTTCCAGGATGTCGTAAGCAGAGACAAAAGCAGGCTGATTAGACCCAGCAGACCTAGGGTCTAAACCCCCCCCCCCCACCAAGACATCACAGAATCTGCAGCTGTTCTGCCTTATCCCGATGCTGAGATGGGGTTGAACAGCAGAAGCCCCAGGCAGAAGGGACAAGCTGAAACTGGAACACACCCAACCCACAAACCCCTGCCTCGACCCGTTGGACAAGAGGTCTACCCAGCTCTGACACCGTAGGAGTTGAGGAAACCACAGCAGGGATCGTAATCGAAGGCAGTTAGGCCATCTACTCCAATTCTAAGGAATGGAAGACAACTACTTTCAAAGACCCCAAATCCTTACGGCCAGAGCGAGGAAACCAAAAAGAGCCAAAGCTTCTGGGAGAAGGCCTTGAGTCAATGGAATGAAGCCTAACTCCATCTGTGCCTGTAAGAAAGACGGCATCAACTGCTCCAATGCCGAAATCTTAAATCTCTAAACAGAATGAGATGACCGAATCAAAGAAGCCTCTAAGGGGGCCTGGAAGACCCCCCAAACAGGCAATGGCTCTGCCCTACAGGTCTATGCTGGGGAAGCTCAGATTTGAGGTGGAAACAAGGAGGACTCAGGTGACAACTCCCACAAAGTAGAGGGAGAAAAAGAAGAAAAGGTCAAACTTAAAGGAGCCCCCCTCCAACCAGGAAGGGGCTCAATACACTAAAGGCAGTGGAAGGTGCCTTGCCAGCAACTGGAGCCAAAGGAGACTGACTCAGAGTTAGAAAAGCTGAAGATGGTCTTTCAGGCAGCAGAGTCGAAGGAGACAAGACTCCAACACACCAACCCTGAAGGCATTCGGCTCCAAAAAGTGTCGCAACATACGCCAAAGCTAAGGCTGCCAAGGGATTCAAGGATTTGGGACTTTCAGATCTGGCAGGCCACTGACAAAGTGCAGTTTTGTACCTACCATAAATGTAGAAGTCCAATAGATATGCAACTGCAGTCTTGACATATGGGTTGTCCTGCCTCAGGCAGCCCTTCGGTCGGCTGGATTACAAAGTCTGGGTCCGGCGTCGGCTGATGTCGCCTCTTCCCCGACGTCAGAGCGGCTGGGGTATAAAAGCATCAGCCAACGCCATCTTCTTCAGTGTTTCTTGCCTCAGATGCCAGGTGCCCTCCAAGGAAGGCTAAATTTAGAGAATGGATAAAAATTCCAGACATGCACAACAGTAATAAACAGATACACCATAACAGATATCCCCAGCCAATTTGAAAAAGGGGGAGTGGACCCTAAAAAAGAGAATTACAGAGGGGTAGGAGGGAGGGAAAACCTGACTGCAATTGCATATCTATCGGACATCTACATTTATGGTAGGTACAAAACTGTACTATGTCCTTCAAGAATGCAACTGCAGTCCTGACATATGGGTTGAATACCATAGCCAAGCTGGGGGTGGTAGGATCTATGATAAGGATGGTGTAGCTAAAATGCCCTGCAGGACTGCAGAAGTAAAGCCTGCTCGGCATCTGGAATATAAAGGCAGATTGTAATATTTGGAAAATGTATGCACGGAGCTCCATGTAGCAGCTTCTAGAATGTCCTTTGTAGCCACCCCTCTTAGAAAGGCTGTGGAGGTGGCTGTAGCTCTGTGGAGTGTGGCCTGATATTGGCTGGCACACCTTTTCCATGGAAAGAGTAGCAGAATCTGATGCAGTTTCCAATCCATTTTGAAATAGTTTGGAAATTGCCTTTCCTTGTACTCCAGCAGCGTAAGCTACAAATAGTTGGTCAGACTTTCTGTTGGCCTTTGGACATACACAGGCAATTGCGCTACTACTTGGACAGAACAAAGTGTGCAGAAGCTATTCTCCTTTATTTTGAGGATTGCGAAAGAAAGTAGGCAGGTGAATTGCTTGATTTAGAGAAACCCTGGATATCACTTTTTGCATGAATGAAGGATTGGTTCTTAAAGAGACTCTTGTCCTGATGGAACATGAGAAATGGAGGTACTGCCATGAGGGCCTGTATCTCAGAGACTCTTCTTGCTGAAGTAATTGCCAACAGGAAAACTGTTTTCCAGGAGAGAAATTGCAATTCTGAAGATGCTGCTGGCTCAAAAGGAGGAAGAGTTAATTTTTCCAAGACGAAGTTGAGGTCCCATGCAGGCACTGGTGGTTTTCTTGGAGGTTTAATATTCTTTATCCCTCTTAGAAACTGTCTTAGCAAAGGATGTGAAAACACAGGTGGATCACAGTTGTATTTTGCTGAAATTGCTGAAGCGTGTATTTTTATGGAAGAATATGAAAGGCCATTGTGAAGCCCTTCTGCCAAGTATTCTAGTATCTGTGGGATGCTCATTACAGATGCATCCTGACCCTTGTTGGCATTCCAGATGTTGAATCTCTTCCATTTGGCTGAATAAGTTTTTCTGGTGGAAGGCCTGCGTGCTTCCAGTAAGATCTCTTGAACTTTTTTGGAGAGAGAGATATGGGGAGAAGTCATGGAACCCTCCAAGCTGTCAGTTGCAATGTTTGCAGGTTGGGATGAACAGTCCTGTAATTGTGCTGAGTTATAAGCAGAGGCCATTGAGGCAGGAGCCACGGCTTGGTGCGAGTTATGCTCCTTAGTAATGGATACCAGTGCTGTCTTGGCCAGTCTGGAGCTATCAAAATGCCTTTCGGTTGTTCTGCTTTGATCTTCAGTAACACCTTGGTCATTAATGGTAGAGGTGGAAATGCATAGATTGTTAGAGAATTCCAGCTGAAGGAGAGAGCATCCATTCTCCAGGCTTGAGGATGGTGTGTCCTTGAGCAGAACTTCTTCAGATGATGATTGAGGTGTGAAGCAAAGAGATCTATGTCTGGCCTTCCCCATGCATGAGTTATTTGTGAAAAAATGTCTGGATGCAACATCCATTTGTGCGGGTCCATAATGTTTCTGCTTAGACTGTCCGCCAGAACATTGTCCTTGCCTGGGACAAACTGTGATTGCAACTGTATGTTCAGTTTCAGGGACTTTTCCCAAAGAGTCATTGTTAGTCTGCAGAGGGGGTAAGAATGGGTGCCTCCCTGTTTGTTTATGTACCATATAACAGTGGTGTTGTCTGTCTACTAGCAGATGACCTTGCTGAAGAAATTTTCCGAAGGCCTCGATTGCATGAATCACTGCCAACATCTCTTTTTGATTGATGTGCAGATGCAATTCTCGGGGTGCCCATTGCCCTTGAACGCATCTGCCCTCCATGTGCGCCCCCCATCCATGATCTGAGGCGTCTGTTGTAATGGTTTGGCTTGCTTGAGGTTTGTTGAAAGACATGCCTTTGTTTAGCTGGCTTGCTTGTGCCCACCACAAAAATTCCTTTTGTAGACATGGAATGAGCGGAATAATTGCTTCTAAGTTGTGGCTGTGTTGAGACCATAAACTTTTTAAGTACCATTGTAGTTTTCTCATGTGTAGTCTTGCCAGTGGAATCAGAAGAATGCAAGATGCCATGAAACCCAGGGCCTGCAGGATTTTCCTTGCAGTCATCTGGGTGTGTTTTGCTAGGCTTTGGAAGTAATCTGGTAATTGTTCTTGTTTTTCTTCTGTGAGGAAAGCCATTTGTGAGTTTGTGTCCAGTTTGGCTCCCAGAAAAATTATTTGTTGGGATGGCAGTAGTCTTGATTTTTGAATGTTGACTGTGTATCCCAAAGCCTGTAGTAAGTGAATGACATAATCCAAGTTTCTTATCAAGGCTTGCTTGCTGTCCGCTTGTATAAGGCAGTCGTCCAGGTAAGGGTATATTTGTATCCCCTGAAGTTTGCAATGTGCAATTACTGATGCCAGGCATTTCGTGAATACTCTGGGCGCAGTAGATAAGCCAAAAGGCAATGCTGAGAATTGATAATGCTCTGACCCTGCAAGAAATCTGAGGTATCTTCTGCAGCTGTGTCTGATTGGGACATGCAGGTATGCCTCCTTGAGGTCCAGAGTAACCAGCCAAGACCCCTTGCCCAGCATGGGAAGAAGTTGCTGTAACGTCAGCATTTTGAATTTTGGCACAATGAGAAAAGTGTTTAGAGCGGACAAGTCCAGTATAGGTCTCCATTGCTTTTCTTTTCTTGGAACAAGGAATAGTCTAGAGTAGAATCCCTGGCCTTGTTCCTGAGGAGGAACCTTTTCTATTGCTTTGATTTGTAGCAGCTTTGAAACTTGTATGAGTGCCTCTGCCCTTTGATTTTGTGGCAAGTTTGGCATGCCTTGTCTTGTTGGTAAGGTATGGAAGTGGAACCTGTAACCTTTGTCTATTATGTCCAACATCCATTTGTCCTTTGTAAAAACGTGCCAATTTTTTGAAAATAAAGATAATTTTCCACCTAAAGGTGCTTCTCTTTGAGCCTTGGTCGGCGGTGTCAAAGTCAGGTCATTGTGATTGTCCCTGTGGAGCACTAGAAGTCCCTGCGCCACTTCTCTGATTAGTTGGTTGCCATTGGCGGCCCCTGTAGGAGCCTCGGTATTGCCCTCTACCTCGAGCACGCCTGTTTTTTCCCCTTTGGAACTTGTCAGTGCCTGGAAAGTACCAATTCTTCGAAGGCCAATTCCTACTGAACCTTGGTGGCTGAACCTGGAGGAAATCTTTGACTATTTGTACTGATTTAGCCTTTTCCTCAATTGATTTCAACACACCCTGTGCATTAGCACCAAATAGCTTGTTTTTTTTCCAGAGGTGCATCTAGAAGCTTTACTTTAACATGATCTGGCAATGTCTGTTCTTTCAACCAAGCACGTCTACGTATGACGGCCCCTGTCATAGCTGCCCTATCATAGCTGCCCTACATGAAGCTTCCAATGCATCATAACCACACTGAAGAAAATGATTGCTAACCTGCTGAGTATTATGAACCAAATCCTGCAAGGCCTTTCTATCTAAAGGCTCAGGAGAGGCTAACTTTTTCTGCAAATCATCCATCAAAAATCCTGATACTGAAACATATGAAAAAGACAGTTAAGTGCCCTCATGGCAAGGGTGAATGAGGTATAAACTTTTTTACCCCACCTCTCCAGGGACCTAGATTCCCTGTCTGCGGGCAAAGGAGTTTTGGCCGTGGAAGTGGCCCCTCCTTTGGGCCCCAGAGAAATAGTTTCTAGATCAACAGAGTGGGCCTTAAAGAGATGTTCATGAGTTTCAGGAATCCTGTAATATCTGTCTGGCTTGACAGGAGCAGGAGGGAGAGAATCAGGAGAAGTACTGGAGTCTGAGAACACATCATCCAATACATCTAACACTGGGGGTATAGCTAAAGGCCTGTGCTGGGGTAACTTAAGGAAAGTCCGAAGCCTTTTCCTGGAGTCGGAGAAATCCTGGCCCTGCCACTGAAAATGCTCTCTCATGGAGTGGAGAATTTCCCCGAAAGAAATATCCTCAGGAGGAGAGGCAGAGGGAATGGATTCATCAGCATCAGAATCCTCGTAGGCCGGGAAGGATTCTTCCTGGGAATCTGAATGGCCTGACTCACCAGAGGCTTCATCTGAGGAAAGGGTATCTGCCTGCTCAACCCTAGGCCTTTTGTCTGAAGGCGGCTGAGAACCTCTGTCTGGATGAGCCTGAGAGCCACTGATTAAAGAAATTAGATCTGCAACTAAAGTCATGATCTGTTTATCAGAAGGGGGACCCTGTGAAAAAGATTTAGGAGGGTGAGACTTAGCCTGGCTGGCAGCCTTAGCACGTGTGTAGGCCTTGATGGACATAGACACAGGAGGCCTAGCTGCCCCACGTGCTGGAGTAACTCTGTCCACCGGTATGGTGTCAGGCAAATCTTGGGCTTTGGTTTCAGGAGGAAAATCAACAACCGGCACCGGGGTAGCCTCCGGGACAGAAGTGTGCGGTAAAGCAGTGTAGTCAGCCTGGAGCGGTTGAATTACCGCCTCCGAAGAGACCGATGTACTCGCGGTAGGCTTTAGCATGGTGTCGGTGGAAGTCGCGGGCCGCGAATGTCGGTCCCGGTCCTTCCGTTTTTTGGAAGCATGTGCTGTCGGTAGTTCCGACGGCAAGATATAGGAGTAATTTCCCCCAAAAAAGTCTTCAGCAAATTCTGCCCGGCGCCTAAGTGTGCGCTTATTGAAGCAAGCACAGGCAGCACAGGCCGAGACGTCGTGGTCTGGGCAGAGGCAGGGAAGGCAGTAAGAATGGAAGTCCTTATGAGGTATTTGTTTACCACAAGACAAGCAATTATTAACTTTTGCAGTTTTATCTGACATCGGCTGAGGCAAGAAAAGGTTCCCCAACGGGGTACTTAGCTTTTTGATGACTTCGGATCTGAAAACACAGGAGCTGGCCGACCGGCACTTGCGAACTGCTTCTGCTTCGGGCACCGCACAGCAAGAAAGACTGAAGAAGATGGCGTCGGCTGATGCTTTTATACCCCAGCCGCTCTGACGTCGGGGAAGAGGCCGACGCCGGACCCAGACTTTGGAATCCGGCCGACCGAAGGGCTGCCTGAGGCAGGACAACCCATATGTCAGGACTGCAGTTGCATTCTTGAAGGACATCCACAGAAGACTGGGCTGACTGCTTATGGTCTCCTCTGGAAGTTTTGGGGTTCTTATCCTGCTTCAGATCCAACTTGTCCCCTTTGCTACACTTGGCCAACTAAGTCACACAAAACTCAGAAGGCCCTTAATTATACGTTTTGCCCTCCTCTCGTTAAAGGTGCAAGAACCATAGCCGTCACAAATAGCACAAGGGGGCTCCAGATGAGGATCCTCGAAGCAGTACTCATCGGTCATAAGCATCCTGAGCAGGAAGCTTTTGCACACACAAAATGCACTTTTTGAAATGTTTATCCATTGTCAAGATAACTTAACACCTACCTAAAATAACCCTAGAGCTCATACAGAATATATCACAACAAACGCCTTAAAGGCAGAAAAACACAACTTTACAACCTACTCTAACTACTAACAGCTAATCACAAGAAAAAAAAAAACAAAAAAAAAACTACACTATACATACAGTATACTGACAAGCTACGAGGAAAAAGGCAGGCAGAAAAAGCAAATACTCTCAAAGACCCGATTCACAAAGGATAAAGTGAACAGAGCAAATGACCAAACTATTGTTCAGAATCAGAATGGTGGCAAACTAGATCTGAGGAAGCTCTTATGGAGTGAGGGATTATTGGAGGTGGAGCTTGTTGTCAAGCTATAGTTTTTGGAAGTTGTATGGCACTAGACCTGTGTCAGATGCGATAACCCACAGGTTGAACACAGAAAAGAAAATGCTGAATCAGAAGTTATGTACTTACTATAATGACAAATCTGGATGGTCAACTAGTAGGACTTAATCCTGTATATAAAACTTCGCAAACAACAGGTCTCAATGATGCTCTGCAAAGAACCTTCTACAGATCTCAGTCAGTCTGCACTAAAGTCAAGCCAGCAACAAAACCACATAAGATGACAAGAGAAAACAGATTTTTGGCCCCTGTATGTCTGGACCGAGGCTACAGAAGGTGTGTAGAAGTGTTGGTGAAGATGGAACTCCCCATCCAAAAGAGCTAGCATTATGCTAGGTACACAAATTCTGCACCTGATGGAGACTTCATTTTCAGCCATTCTACAGCAGACCGAGGCTCATCCTCCTAGGAGATTTACCACGAGGACCGTCACCAACTGACTGCAGCTCTGAAGGAGAAACTAGACCTTGATCACATCCAGCTTACAGAGCTTCGCAAAAGTATTCAAGAATTTTAAACAGCTGTTGTACAAATACCATTCAAAGACACATTTATGGAAAAAAAATACATAACATAACCACTGCTCGGGTTTAATGGGCTTGAAGTCCAAAAGGTAAAGGCTGACAAATTCTGCTGATAGAAGTACAGCCATCTGACAATCTGGTAACCATTCTGAGGTAACTTCAGAAACTCCACAACCCAATACCATTTTGGAAAATTAAATGTAAACTGGGACTCTTCAGATGGATTTAGTTCTACCCAATTTAAAACCAGCACTTCCTCTGAACATCTGTACAATATTATGGATATTCTCACTCACTCGTTAGAATAATTTGGAAAGACAGCAGATTAATGAATTGGTTAAAGTCAGTTTCAATAATAATCATGGGTACAATTTGATGGCAAGGAATCTACCCTTATGAAATTGAAAAGTATGGACATGCAGAACATGCAAGCCTTCTTAAAAACTTCACAATTTCATAGGTAGGTACTAGACTATTGGCCCTAGGGCCTATATAAGCCTAGCCAAAAAGGTACCCTGGCTTTCGCCACCCAAGAAAATTATTATCCCGTGCCCCGGTCGAGCACAGCCAAAGAAGTAATCAGGAGCTTTGTTTGATATAGATAGGTAGTTTGTTCCAGAGTATGGGAAGTCTCTGGGACAGGAATCTATCCCTCCAGCATGTTCCGTTGATTGTGGTGACAAGGTTTAGGTCCCTAGAACGTGCAGCTCAGAGGGACTGGGATTTCTTTAAGTGGAGCATGTCCAACAGTTCTGGGTCTGACATAGCTTTGTATGTTAGGCAGAGATCGCCTCTGAGTAGACCATATGCAACGGAGTAAAGCTGGAGTTTTTGAGACTGTCTGCGTAGAGCATCTGTTTGAGGTCGGTAATCCACTTTGTGGAGTATTAGCAGTTCAGTTGTGGCGACCCCTAACTGGGAAAAGCTGAAAGGACAAACAACAAAAAAAAAAATCCACTTTGTGGGGTATTTCTACGGCCTTTCCAGTTGCTGTAGAAGTCTTGTGAGGTACATACCAAAAGGGACATTGTACCCTATTAATGGGTCTAATGAGTGATGAGTAGAGGGGAACAATTACCTCTTTTTTCCTGGATGACGAACCTTTTGTGATTAGGTATGCCACGTAGAAGGATTTCCTGACTACTGTGGCAATGTGATTTTCAAAGGAGAGACTACTATCCACCTGCGTCTCAAGGTCTCTATCATACTTTCGGTGTTAAGTAGACTACCGCCTATGTGGTAGTTCATGGGTACAGAGTTTTTACCAAAAGGGGTGACAATGCACTTTTTGGCATTGAGCTTGAGGCCATGGCTTTGACACCAGACATCTGTCTCAGTGAGGCCCTTTTGTAGGATGTCCACATCGTTAGGAGTTTCGGTTATGGCTCCTAGTTTGCAGTCAAATGCGAATTTCATTAGCCAAAGACCTTCTGTGTTAACCTGTACTTCAGAGAAGTAGATACCAAACAGGAGAGGTCCCAGGACTGAACCTTGTTGTACTCCACTTGTCACTGGTTTGAAGTCAGATTTGGAGTCTGCTACTTTCACAGTGTGGGCTCTGTCAGTGAGCCAGTTTGGCAACCCATCTTGTGACATAGGGATTTATACCTAGTTTAGTGAGTTTATATATACTTCCAGAGTGGGGGATGGTGTCAAAAGCCTTGGCGAGATCTAGATAGATGAGGGTAAGGTGGTTCACACAGCCTAAGGCTTTGGTGACAGCTTCAAAGAAGTCTATCAGGTTTAGGAGACATGATCTGCCTTTCACACACCCGAACTAGGTGGGGTCCAGAGTTTGGAGATTACCAATGTTCCATGATGATACGTTCCATGGCCTTACAGACCAGGCTCGTCAAGCTAATAGGGCAGTAGTTCCCGGGGTCCATGGTGAATCCCCCTTTGTGAAGTGGGATAACCATTGCTGTGCACCATTCAGTGGGCACAAAGCCTGAGGTGAGGCTATGATTGAACATGATACTTAGGTGGGGTGCCAGTTCGTTCTGTAGTTTGTGTAGAACGCAGCCTGGGATGTTGTCAGGTCCCACGGATGCTGTGTTCTTGGCTCTGGAAAGTGTTTTTTTTTTTTACTTGTGCAGCCGTGATTACAGGAACTTTTTCAAATCAACCCTAGCTGCTGGTTCAAATGAAGAGTACATTTTTCAAACACAAAGTACAAACAAGGCCCTTTGGAGAGGTAACTTTTAGGAAGTACTACAAATCAGAGTCAGCAACTGGCAAAAATCAGAGATACATACTACCAAATGGAGTTTGATGGATGTAGAACTTAAACCTGCAGCAGTAAATGGACACAGTTTTGGTTATAGCTCGAGTAGTAAAGTGTGTGCATTTGCATTTATAAGTTTTCCTGGCATCTGGTCTCTGCGAAAGAGTTTAAGAACTGGGACCACACAATCTGAGAAGGGAACCCAGCTACAACTCGAACTTTAGTACTCGGTTACTCAACTACACACATGCATTGAGCCTGGTAGCTGGTTTCACCATACAGCCACAGGTTTTCATAGTGTGTGTATGCATATGCAGATATAGATATACATATATAGATATACATATATAAATATATATATATATATATATATATATATATATATATATATATATATATATATATATATATATATATATATATATATATATATATATATATATATATATATATATATATATATATATATATATATATATATATATATATATATCAACCTCCTCTCTGACTTAAGAACTTGGGAATCAACTTGCCTGGTCTATAAAGGCTTCCATCTCATCTGCAACCCAAGACTCCTTTGTCCTGTGCTATAAATCCCTCCCTACTAAGGAACCAAAGAAACTCTCAACCTCCTCTCTGACTTAAGAACTTGGGAATCAACTTGCCTAGTCTATAAAGGCTTCCATCTCATCTGCACCCCAGGACTCCTTTGTCCTGTGCTATAAATCCCTCCCTACTAAGGAACCAAAGAAAGCACGTTTGACCCCTTGTTAAAACTGTGGACAGAATTGTTCTGCATTATTTTAAACCAAGTAGTGTATGTTTTAAATCGCCCTCCTGAGCCAGGTTCCCAGCAGCCAGTTCCAACTCTCTCCATTTTTTTCTCCCTAACCCTTCTCCTTTTGGTTCTATCAATCTACTCACCCCTTCCTCTCTATTTCTACCTAGCCAACTAACTGTTATTCAAGCTGTTGTCCACCAGGTGGCACCCTTAACTTGCCTTCTTTTTCTCCTTTCTCTCTTCACTAGCAAAACATCCCTCTTTATTTCTTATCTTCTCCACTTTTTATCCTCCTTTTTACTAGTACCCCCTCAGTTTAACTTATTCTCTTTCCCCTCTCTAATATCTTCTTGTTAATTGTCTATAGCACTACAACTCTACACTCACATGGAACTACCTAGAGCTCCTCCACAATCGGTAGCTTTCCTGATTGTCTCCAGGAGCTCATCTTTACTTGCTCTAACCCGCTCCGTTCGCCCTGCGGGCTCACTCCGCTCCCCTACCCTACCCCCAATTCCCACCCACCCCCAGGGGTCCTAACCTTATACCTATAACACCACACCCCCTCCCTATTTCCGCCAATCACAATTTCACTTCCATCACACTTTCTCACGCTTTCCCACCTTTTTAAAAACCGCACCCTATCTCACCAA
Source organism: Protopterus annectens (assembly GCF_019279795.1). Lineage (NCBI taxonomy): Eukaryota > Metazoa > Chordata > Ceratodontiformes > Protopteridae > Protopterus > Protopterus annectens. The sequence goes on along the minus strand of NC_056741.1, from coordinate 555,948,957 downwards.
TCTCTCATTTTTTCCTACCCTTCCTGACCTCACCTATTTTACCACTGCATAAAAAAAAATTATTTTTATCTACCATGTCTAGGAATAAACCCTACACCTTAATCTACTTACAAATGTTATTCACACTCACACTTCTACCCCCATTAACTCTTCTCTACTTATTAACCTCCTATGAGCAGCCTGTATACACAAACTTGTTAAATCCCACTAAACAATCTACCTCTTCTTCACTACCCTCTCACAATGACCATTTCAACGTTACATCCATACCCAACTATCTATTACCTAAATACCATAGGACAGTACACATTAGATATAGCTCCCCTAACCCCAGAAGATATCCAGTTCTTTTCAGCAAAATTACTAAGAATCTATATCAAACACTACTCCACTCCCTAAAAGACGGAGACATTCACCAAATCCTGGCCCAAACACCTTGAATAACAGTACCAATCAACTCAATAACCCAAACCCCTCTACCATTCACCCACTCATAAAATCTCCAAACTCACTCTTAATAGCTCACCTTAACACACGGAGCATTAATAATAAAATAACACAACTCCATGCTCTCTTGGAACTCTACTCATTTGATATTATATGTCTAACAGAAACCTGGCTAAAACCAACAACAAAAGACAATGAAATTTTACCACCTGGTTATAACATCATACGCCTTGACCGTTTAACCAAGAAAGGTGGTGGAGTAGCTGTTCTATTCAAATCTGATCTTCAAATAACCATCTTTAACCACAAACCTTCCCAAGAATCAAATGCTGAAATACTTATTACCAAGTTTCAGCTCAACCCAGCTAAGTCAATCTATATTATTAGTATTTATATTCCCCCAGGTAATAACATCACTACCATTGAAAACATACTTTGTTGGCTATCTCTAAACCTTCCCCAAGAAACCATAATCCTAGGCGATTTTAACATAGACTGGAATTCTTGCAATAACAACTGCCCCACGAGCCATATTAATCTTCATGGGTTCACCCAAACTATTACCTCCCCTACTAGAATAAACAAACTTAGCAAGAAAGAAAGCACCTTAGATTGGATACTTATTAATAGTCAACCTCAGACTTATGAAACCGGAACCCTCCCTGACGACATAAGCGACCACTCACTAACCTACATCATCAGACTAAAAACCAATCCACCCTATCAACCCATATATAGGGAAATTTGAAGCAAGAAAAAACTCAACACAGATATATTCCTTAGTGAACTTAAAGCATGTAATTGGTCCCCATTAAAATACCTTTCTCTTGATGAAGCTGTTGATTACTTTAATATTAATTTCCTAAACATACTCAACCATCATGCTCCTACCCGCTCTATCAGGATAAGAACAAAATCTGCTCCATGGCTTACTAGGGAAACCAAACAAAAAATCCATCTCAGAAATAAATTCTGGAATAAATCACGCTTAACTAAAAACCATACTGACATCCAAAACTACAAACAACTGAGAAATGAAACAAAAAAAGCTATAGTGTTGGATAAAAAAAATTACTATTTACAATTTCAGCAGACCTACCACAATAAACCCCAAAAATTCTGGTCAAGTATTAATCAATTATTACATCCAAGTCAATCTATCACGCCTAACCCACAAGGCACTGACAAAGACAATCCTAAACAAACTGCAAACACCTTAAACACCTTCTTTATCAAAGCAATTCAAGATCTTGCTTGTCAACTCTCTCCTCAAGACATAACATCCGATTCTGGCTCTAATCCACCTCCACCTTTTCTCTTCCAACCTGTCCCCACTGCATTTATTCTCACCCTTATCCAAAAACTGAAACCATGTACTCCTTCTGCTGACCAACTACCATCTGAATACCTACAGATAGCAGCCAAATCAATTGCTTACCCCATCTCCATCCTCATTAATAGAACCATCACTGAAGGATATATCCCCAAACTCTGGAAAGTCTCTCATATTATTCCCCTTCACAAAGGAGGAGACTCCACTGAACTTTCTATCGTCCCATAGCCATACTTTCTCCTCTATCTAAGATCATGGAAAGATGTATCCATAGGCAATTGCTAGACCATCTTCTCCAAAATAACCTGCTTTCCAACACCCAGCATGGCTTCCGACCTTCCCATAGCACAACTACTCCCCTCCTTTCCTTTATTGACACTATCAATAACAACCGAAACCTTAACATGCTCTCCTCTGCACTTTTCATAGACCTATCCAAAGCTTTTGACATGGTAAACCACACTATACTCATAAACATTCTCAAATCTCTCTCTCTTGACACACTAGCTATAAAATGGTTCCATTCCTACTTAAATAACAGACATCAAGCTGTACTCTGGAACAATGCTCTCTCTACTCAGCTACCTGTCAATATTGGAGTTCCTCAAGGCTCCATACTGGGCCCTCTCCTGTTCTCTATATTCATCAATGACCTGCACCTAGAAATTCCGCAAGCTACATGCATCCAATACGCAGATGACTCTACACTTATATGCACTGCTTCATCTGTATCTGAACTTCACTCCCTATCTCAAAACACATTTAACTCTGTAGAACTATGGTTTACAAAACGCTGCCTCTTATTAAACCCAAAAAAAACTAAACTTCTCCTTTTCACACCTACCAGTAAATCTCCACCAATAGACCTCTCTGTATCATCCCATGACGGTACAATCATATCCCAAGATCAAACTACTAGGTATCACCTTAGATAATAACCTAAACTTTGATGCCCATATCAACAACATTTTGAAAACTACCAATAAAAAAATAGGCTCTCTTTACAGAATCAAATCCTTCCTCACTCCTGCAACTAGAATTACCATTGCCCACACACACCTTATTTCCACCCTTCTTTATGCCTCACCCATTTTTACCAATCTGTCAAAAAATAACCTTAAAAAACTAGAAAACTCCTATAATAGCATAGCCAGATATGCCACAGGAAATCCTTACAGAACTCATCACTGTATTAATCTAAAGCACCTTGGATGGCTTGAATTTCAACAACGTCTAAAATATAATCAACTGACCATCGTCCACAAAATACTGTATCAACCTGACAAAACACCCATCCTATCAAATCTTATCCACCCCTATGAGAACCTTAAGTCCCTAAGATCATCACAAAAATCTCTTGTATACATCAACAAATCAAACAATAGAGCTGGAGACTCTCTGTTTTCTATTTCCATTGGAAAAACCTGGAACCTACTTCCCTCTGAACTTACCACACTTCCCTCAACTACTCTGTTTAAAAATAAGCTTAAGCTCTTCCTGAAAACACACTGGATGTGCCCCTGTTCTAAACCTGACTGACCAACTTATCCATTTTTACCTGAATGATTCTAGATTCTCATCTCTGAATCTATTTTCTTCTCTCCAACTTATTTTGCCTTCTCTTCTCTAATTCTATTTTATATTAAATACTACTATATTTCCTCTCCTGCACAGTCCTTGCTAGCACGGGATTCATTAAAGTGACTCATATTACTTCTAGATTTATTACCCAACTGCTTCTCCTTTTTCATTATCTTCCTTTATTACCTTTATTGACACTATTGCTTTCTTCTCTTCTCTCAACTAGTCTTTTTAATAACACTGAAATGTAACTTCTTATTATCTATGCTAAGTCTATTCAAATATGTGTAACCATAGTTATGTACTTGTAAACTTGCAGCCTCCTCTGTTTAAGAAAATGTATATGCATTCTAAATATGTATTTTCTGTAAATGTGAATTTTGTTTAAAATGTGTGGAGCTTTTCTCCCCAGGCCTCTACTGAAAATGGACATATATCCAGCTAGACTAGCCCGGTCAACAAATGTAAAATAAAATTATATATATATATATATATATATATATATATATATAGATATATATATATAGATAGATATAGATAGATATATATATATACATATATATATATATATATATATATATATACAAAGAAATTATATACTTGCATAACGTTCCATCTGAGAAGTTAGACTTCATTTGTCATCAATCTGTGGGCTTTGGATCAGAGACGGCAGTTTGAGTTTCACCAGCATCAGATCTGAGCTCCAAGCTCCTCCCCTTACCCATAATACCACTGCATCTCCTTCCTTCCCTCAGATCAAGTTGGTCACCCAACACATGAACCCAATCGGCAATACCTGACCCACAAGTAAAAGCAAGAGTGCCGCAAGGGTACTATCTCTTGGCTACTCAAGGCCAGGGGGAAGGAGGGAGGGATGGTTGATGACAAATGGTCTAACTACTTAGATGGAACGTTATGGTAAGTACACAACTTCTTCATCTGAAGTAGTTAACTTCATTTGGTCATCAACTCGTGGGACAGAGAACCCAGCTACCAAAACCTTGGGAGGCCTCATGGAAGGATATACCGGAGCACCGTGGAGCCAAAAGATGCTCTTCCTCTGGAAACCATGTCCAATTTATAATGAGAAATGAAAGTATCAGATGAGGACCAAGTAGCCACTGAACAAATATCATCCAATGATACTCTGGACCAAAATGCAACTAATGTAGCCATGGACCTGGTAGAATGGGCATGAACCCTCCCCGGAATAGGCATACCTTTATCTTTGTAAACCTACAGAATGCAAAGGGAAATCCACTTGGCAAGTGTCACCTTGGAAACTGGTATGCCTAGAAAATGTCTAGCGAAGGACACAAATTGGTCAGACTTGTGGAAGGGCCTAGTCCTGTGCAAGTAGAAATGTAACTGCCTATGCACATTTAACAAATGCAGTTTATTATTCCCCCGTTCTAAAAATTTGGTAAAAATACAAGTAGATTGACTGACTGATATTTGATGCTGAAGCCACTTTAGGCAAAAAAGAAGGATTAGTCCGAAGTGAGACCCTGCCTTTATGAAAAATCATACAAGAAGGATTAAAAGATAATGCTTGAAGTTTTGACACTCTCCTAGTCGAGGTGATGGCCACTAGTAAAGCCATTTTCCAAGACAAAAATTTCAAGTCCACAGAGGCAGCCAGCTCGAGGGGCACAGCAACTAACGCCTATAAAACTAAGGTAAGGTCCCAAGGAAGAGTAGGGTCCTTAACCAGAGGCCTTAAAAGAAAGATACCTTTAGTAAAGGTTTTGCAGAGTCTGGAGGAACCTGAAGACCCCATGTTTTCACCTACATGGAAATTAGAAATGGCAGCCAGTTGAACTTTCACTGTAGAAGAGGTGGCACCCTGCTGGAAAATGTGTGCTAAAAGTTTAAGAACCACTGGCACTGGAGCTGTAAAAGGATCTAAATCCCTCTGAGAAGCCCAGATAGAAAAATGCTTCCACTTACTACGGTAAACTTTTCTGGTAGACAACTTATGAGCTGCCACCAGAACAGATCTAACAGGAGAAAAAAGCCCGGGAGTCCTGGCAATCAATGGAACTGGAGCAGCCAAGCAGTGAGCTTCAGACTGCCCAGGTCTGGAGGGGGAATCCCCGATGGGTGCGAAATAAGATCCAGGATCGGATCCAAGGAGGAGCTACCAGATGAGACCACAGGCAGGGAAACCAGATTTGGCGATGCCCGAATGGGGCAATGAAGAGGACTCTGCTCCCCAACCAACGAGCCTTCTGTAAAAACTTTGTCATGAGAGGTAATGGAGGGTATGCATAAAGGAGACCGGGAGGTCAAGCATGGACCAGTGTCCCTGAGGGGGGATCAGAGCAAAGAACCTGCTACACTTCACGTTGGAAAGAGATGCGAAGAGATCGCATCAAGGCAGACCCCACTCGAGGAAGATCTGTTCCGCTACATAAGGATTCAAAGACCACTCGAAAGGCATTAGGACAGTCCTGCTCAATTTGTCCGCCAGTATGTTAGACCGACCCGGAATGTGAGTTGCTATCAGAAAACGGTTGGTGGAGATCACCCATTCCCACACTCTCATGGCCTCTCGACAAAGGGGGTAGGATCTGGTTCCTCCCTATTTGTTGCGGTACCAGACCACTGACATATTGTCAATCGCAAAAGTTCCCAGAGGAAGAAAGGCATGAAGGGCCTATAACGCTAATAAGACAGCCCTCATCTCTAGAACACTGACATGCAGACTTGTCTCATTCAGGGACCATGTGCCTTGGACTGTCCTGCCCGAGCAATGCCCACCCCCCACCATAGTCGGGAGGAGTCTGTGGTCACTGTGGCTTGGGGAGGGCCTACAACAAAGGAATGTCCCTCTACTATCTCCTGAAAGTGAAGCCACCAGAGGAGGGACTTCCTGCACGCCTCAATTATGCGAATTGGATTCGTCAATGGCCGATCCAGTAAGGACCACCAGACTGCCAATGTCCACTGTAGAACCCCCATGTGAAGATGAGCGCAAGGGCTCTTAACACCACTTCGGCTGGAGGAAAGGGATACTGTAAGATCGCGAGAATATAATTTAAACATCGAACCTTCTCTGGAGTCAGAAAGACTTTGGATTACAATCTGTCTATTCTTGCTGCTATGTAGTCCAGGACCTGAACAGGTTCTAGAAAGGACTTGGCTATATTTACTCTGATGCCCAGCAAGTCTGACAACTTCCGGAAATAATCCCTGGCTTAACAGACTAAATGCCTGGTGGGTGCAGAAAGGAGCCAATCGTCCAGGTAGAGATAGACCTGTATGCCCTGAAGCCTCAGGTGAGCCGCTACTGCTGCCATGACCTTGGTAAACACCCTGGGGGCTGTGGTGAGACCAAAGGGTAGGGCCCGGAACTGGTAGGGATTGGCCCCTAGCCAAAAGGAGAGTAACCTCCTGGAGTGTCTGTGCATCTTTATATGGTAGTACGCATCCTGGAGGTCTATTGAGAACATCGTCGTTTTCCTGCAGATAGGGCAGGATGGATGGACTGCAGAGTGACCATCCGGAATTTATCTTTAGCAACTGACAAGTTTAGAGCGGAAAGGTAGAAAATCGGCCTTAATTCCCCCATCTTTTCTGGCACCAAAACAAAACCTGGAATAGATGCCTGATCCGGACAGGCTGGATGGCCAGTTTGCTTTGCAGCTTTTCTACTTCGAGCGCTGCTGCCTCCCTTTGCGCGGGTGGAACGTCCGTGAGGTGGTTTGGGGGTAAGGATGCGTCACAGAGGGAATTGTGTAACCTCTGGATATTATTTGAAGCACCCAATGGTTTGCTGACATGGACTCCCATGCCGTAAGGTGCATCGAAAAACGGCCCCCCGACTGCCTCCAGAGCAGAGCAGAGCAGTCGGGCAATGACTCAGGGCTGCTGCGCGGGTTTGTTCGAGAACGGTGCTCGAGACCCAAAGTTCTTCGGACCCCCCCTACCTCTGGGCCGGCGTATGTCTCGTCTCCCTCTGCCTCTAGAGGAAAAGGAGTCCTGGAGACTTCCCGAACCACATCTTCTTTTGACTCCGCTGATTCCTGGAAAAGAATCTCTGTGGGTTAGAGAAGCTGATCCCGATGGCAGACAGTGTCTTCCCGTCCTTCTCACTCTGGACTAGTGTGGCAAGAACAGTCTTCCCAAACAAGGAAGAGCAGTCATAGGGAGCATTCGCAAAAGATGCCTTGAAGGGTTCTGCAAAGTTACATAGTCTGACCAGGGGTGTTGCCTCATGGCAACGCCGAACCCAGATACCGGCGCCGCTCCTTCGGTGGCATTTGAAAGGAGTTGCGTGCACGTGTTGGGAACTGCTTTCAGAATGGCCATTCATGAAGGGAAACTTGGTGTACTCTTATCAGGTCACCCTGAAGTCTGCTAAGGTGGGCCACATAATTCAACGCCCACATACAAAAGGTGGCTGAAGCACAAGTCCGCTTTCCCAGACGGTCCATCGTCCTGGACTCGGTCCAGAGGATGGACCGCAGAACTCTCCTGAGCTAATCCCTTATTCGTGGCGGCTGCTACCACCATGGCATCCACTGGAGACTTCTTGTTCCAGGTTGGTCTATCGACCGGGGGGGGGCTCAAAATTTTATCTGGACGCTTTGGAATTGGGTCCACGGTGTCTGGCTCTTTCCATGCCCTGGTGGTAATGAGGTCTACTAGGGGGTCTGCCAGGGGGGCACCCAAGAAGATGATGGGCCCGTGTAGAATGCCTCCAGAAACACCGACTCGTCCGAGGAAGGCTTGGGGGTGGACCAACCCCCCCTACCCCCCCCCCCCACTGATGCAGGATCTCCAGGATGTCTCCAAAGGAGACATCCTCAGGGGGGTGATCTAGGGGAGCCTTCCCCTTCCTCCAAGTCGGTATCCTCTGTGAGGGACTGGGGGGGGGGGCATGTGCCTCCTCTTGCACTTGCGTTTGTGAGGAACCTCTTCAGTGAGACTCTCTGGAGAAGACTCACGAACAGCTTGCGGTTCCTCGAAGGGATCAGTCTGGGGCATGTTGAGCACGGGCTGTCCCTGTATGGGCAGAATGGCAGAAGACACACACAGAAGAGAGGGGGTCGGTGCGGACTCAGAGGAGATGGTCAGGGGCCACGATCCATTAGAGAGAGCCCACTCCACCACGTCAAATGTAGAGGGGAAGTGAGTCTCCCGAGCCACTGAAAGAGAGGAAACTCTCCCTGGATCTGACACGGGAATCGGAGCCGTGCCCGAAGGCGCCGAGACACTGAGGGTAAGCCATGTCCTGACAAAGTCCGACCCGAAGGAGAAAAACCCAACTCCTCATATCCAACGCCCAGGCTACGGCTCTTGAGAGCTCAGATCCAACCCGGTCGGACCAGACACACTCAAGGTAATTGCTGGCAATGAGGCAGATGGTACCATCGTCACCAAACCTCTGACCCTGAAATCTCTCGGATGCAGGGACTCCAATAGTAGAGGACGGATCGGAGAAAGAGAAATCAGGTCAATCAACAGTAGTGAGCACCCCCCTCCAGAGGGAGAGGGTGTCAGCAAGACCCCCATCTGAAGCTGGGTGCGAATAAACCTTCGCATCATCCTGCCAATGTCGGCTTCCGATAAACCCTCTTCGACCTTGAAGAAGCCAGACACGTCGGCCGGGAAGGACGGTGAACGGATGCCCTAGATGGAAGCCGAACCTCCTCCGGCTCCGGGGAAAACCTCAGAGAATGGAGCAGAGGAGAAATCGGCCTGGTAATGACAGGTAGCTTAGGAGGAGGACCCGATGGATCCGAGCGTTCCAGGGAGCCCTTCCTTCCTTTTGCTCTCTCTCTCTTTTCTAGACACCCTTTCCCCAGGTCTGTGGTCAAAATGGCGAGTCACGGCCTGGGAGGGAAGGACACAACAGTCGTGGTAGAAACGGTCACAGCCATGACCGCAGAAACAGTCGCAATAGAAGACGAGGAGGCAGCCGCCTCCGTAGAGGGGAGAAGCCCCTTCAAAATCAACTTGGCCCTGCAGTCTTTCAGGGCCCTGGGGTTAAACCCCAGGCATATGGAGCAGTCGGTAGATAAGTGGGCTGCCCCCAAACACACAACACACAGAGTGTGACCATCCGCAGGTGACAACTTATGGCAACACTCTGTGCATTTTCTAAACATCAACTTTTGTTGATCTGACAAAATCAAAGCCAAATAGCTACAAGGCAGCAAAGGCTGACAACACACACACGCACACAGACACACACACACACAGACACGCACACACACAGACACGCACACAGACACGCACACACACAAAAGTACAGTTGTGTACACTTACCGTAAATGTAGATGTTAGAGTGTATTCACTGTTGCAGTCATTACATTTGGGTAATCTGCTGGCAGGTTGCCCTCAGTCGACCTGAAAACCAAAGTCTTGGGTCCTGCGTGAGTTGCGGTCTTCTCTTCCATGACTTCAGGTCGTCAGGGGTATAAAACATGCAGCTGATGCCATTTGTTTTAGTTTTTCTTGCCCCCGATGTCATACGTGTATATAAACATATCATCAATATAAACTTTACCTTCATCTACAAGCAAATACACCACATAGGTTGTAGGAGATGGTGAAGGAAAGATAAACTTCAGAATGACAGGGGGATGGTGGGAGGGTAACCTGGACTGCAACAGTGAATACACTCGAACATCTACATTTATGGCAAGTCTACACAACTGTATTAGGTTCTTCGTGTTTCACTGTTGCAGTCATTACATTTGGGTAGAGTCCCAAAGCTATGGTTGGGAGGATGGAGCTAAACAGCATTAGGTGCAGCTATAAGGCCCTGCAGCACTGCAGTGGCAAAGCCTGCCCTGGACTTAGAGAGGCAAATGGTAATGCTTTGTAAAGGTGTAACTCCAAGTAGCAGCCTCTAGAATGTCTTTGGTTGGTACTGCTCTGAGAAAGGTTGCTGAAGTAGCTGCAACTCTGGTGGAATGAGACCCAATGCCCTTGGGCATAGGTTTACCATGGTATAAGTAGCAGAAACGGATGCAGTGGCTTATCCAATTTGAAACTGTCTGCTTTGAAATAGCCTTTCCTTCTGATCCTGCAGCATATGACACTAGTAATTGCTCAGTTTTTCTTATTAGTCCTGCTCAAGTAGAATCTTAGCTGTCTGTGTACATCCAAGAAATGCAGAATTTTCTCTCCTTTGTTCTACGGATTTGGATAAAAAGTTGGCAGATGATCTGTTTGGTTAAGAGCCACACTGGAAACTACCTTAGGCATAAAGGTAGGATTTGTCCTCAGAGACACCCTGTCCGGGTAAAATATGATAAAGGGTCTATAGCCATGAGGGCCCGTAGCTCTGAAACTCTTCTTGCTGAAGTAATTGCTAGTAGCAAAGCTGTCTTCCATAATAAGAACTTTACATCAGCAGTAGCAGCTGGTTCAAATGGAGGCAGGGTGAGCTTTTCCAACACATAATTTTAAGGTCCCATGCAGGTAATGGTGATCTTCTAGGTGGCCTTACATTTTTGGCTCCTCTAAGATACTGCTTTAGTAAAGGATGAGAAAAGATTGGTGGCTCTGTGTTGTAATGAGCCGAATTGCTGAGGCATGGATTTTGATTGATGAGAAAGGTAGGCCTTCGTCAAGCATCTCAGTTAAGTATTGTAATATCTGAGGAATATTTGGTTCTGCTGTATCAGTTCCTTGTGCTCGATTCCAAGCACAGAATCTCTTCCACTTGTCAGCATAAGATTTTCTAGTACTAGGCCTTCTGGCTTACAAAATGACATCCATCACAGCTTTACTGAGAGGTGTTGTTTGTATGATTACATGATTAGCCATGCTGCCAGGTTTAGAGTCTGTAATTGCTTGTGCAGGATCTGATTGTTTTGCTGGGACAGTAACTGTGGTCTTTGAGGCAAGGTCCAAGCTGGGTATGGAGACAAGTTTCTTAGGACTGGGTACCAGTATTGGCAAGGCCAGTCCGGGGCAATCAATATCATATTTGGCTTCTCTTGTCTGACTTTTAGGAAGACCTTGGGTAGAAGAGGTAGAGGAGGAAAGGCGTAAACTGAAGGCTAGGACGTCCACTTTCCATGCTTGTTTGTGATAAGTCCTTGTGCAGAATCTTTTCAATTCATAATTTTGAGGAGAGGCAAATAGATCTATGTCTGGGCTCCCCCATTTTTCTGTTATGCTGAACACCTGTGGATTTAGTTTCCACTCGTGACGATCTATAAGGTTTCTGCGTAAATCGTTTGCCAAAGCGTTTTGTTTTTCCTGGCAGGAATTGAGCTTGAAGATGTATTTGGTAGGTCAAAGCTGTGTCCCACAGTGCCATGGCTGATCTGCAAAGGGGGTATGAGTGTGTGCCCCCTTGCTTGTTTATATACCACGACTGTGGTGTTGTCCATCTTTATCAGTAGTTGTACTGGATGAAGTAAGTCCTTGAAGGCTGTTCAGGCATTTTGAACAGCTAGCATCTCTTTCTGGTTGATATGTAGATGCATTTGTTTTGGTGCCCATATGCCCTGAATGCATCTTCCTGCCATGTGGGTCCCCCAGGCATAATCTGATGCGTCTGTTAAGGTTTGGCTGGCAGGGGGTAGATTGAAGGGCAGTCCCATGTTTTGGTGACAGGCCTTTGCCCACCATAGATACTCCTGTTGCAGGCAGGGAATGAGAGGAATCCTTGTTTCCAGACTGTGTGAATGATGACTCCATAAACTTTTTAGGTACCATTGAAGTTTCCTCATATGCAGTCTTGTATATGGAATTAGTAGGATGCAGGATGCCATGAAGCCCAGAGCCTGCAGAATTTGTCTTGCAGAAGACTGGGTTTTTGTTGCCATCAGTTTGAAGTAAAGTCAGTTGCCTTTGTTTGTCTGGTGTAAGGTAAGCCATCTGGGCAGTTGTATTCAAGCTTGCACCCAGGAATGTTATCTTTTGAGAGGGTACCAGTTGTGATTTTGTTTCGTTTCTTATGTACCCTAGGCATGTTAGAAGCCTTTTCACAAACGCCAGGTGTCGAAGAAGAGTGTCCTTGTTCTCTGCTTGAATGAGACAGTCGTCCAAGTAAGGATATATTTGTATACTACTTTGTCTGCAAAATGCAATTACTGGTGCCAGGCACTTTGCAAAGACCCTGGGCGCAGTAGATAAGCCAAAGGGCAGTGCAGAGAATTGGTAATGCATTAAGCCAGCCTTGAATCTGAGGTATCTTCTGCACAATTGTCTTATTGGGACATGCAGGTATGCCTCTTTTAGGTCTAATGTCACCAGCCAAGCATTCTTGCCCAGCATGGGCAAAAGCTGCTGCAAAGTCAGCATTTTGAATTTTGGAATGTCCAGGTATGTGTTCAAAATTGATAAATCCAGTATTGGCCGCCAGACCTTGTCCTTTCTGGGTACCAAGAACAGTCTTGAGTAAAAACCTTGTCCTTTTTTCCTGTTCTGGTACTGGTTGAATGGCGCCCATATCCATGAGGAACGGGACCTGTTTCTGTGCCTCTGCCCATTGATTTTTGGGCAGATCTGGCCAACCGTTTGCCATTGGCAGAGTGTGGAAATGGAATCTGTATCCCTGTGATACTATGTTTAGTACCCACTTGTCCTGGGTTATTAACTGCCAATTTTGAGCAAAAAGTGCTAATTTCCCCCCTAAGGGTGCTGTCAAAAGATAAGTGCTTGGTGTAGGCAGAGGGAAGTCATTGGGACGGTTTTCTGTAGGTTTGCACTTTATCTCCTCCTGATTTGGAGGTAGATGCGCCCCATTGCTTTGACCTGTATGAATCTTGCGCCTGGTATCTGGAACCCTTTGGGCATCTGGATTTGCCCCTTTGAGCTCTGTCTGACACACGAAAGGACCAATTTTTTTGTAAGCCAGTGTCTACTGAATCTTGGTGGCTGCACTTGTAGGAAGTCTTTGACAGTTTGCATAGACTTGGCTTCGTCTTCCATTTTTTTTAAAACCTCTTCTGCCTTAATACCAGAGAATCATGCTGTAAAGGTGCATCTAGCAATTTAGCTTTAACATGATCAGGCAAATTATGTTCCTTTAACCAGGCATGCCTCCTAATCACAGATCCAGTAACTGCGGCCCTGCAGGAGGCCTCTAAGGAATCAAAACCACACTGCAAAGTATGCTTTCCAACTTGTTCAGCTGCATGCAATAATTCCTGCAATTCTTTTTTTTCTGCACATTCTGAAATCAACATCATTTTCTGTTTCAACAATCCCATAACATGTTGTTGGTACTTAAGCATATGAAATTGACAGTTTAAGGCCCTGACTGCCAAGGTTACAGATGTATAAACCTTTTTTCCCCATCTGTATAGTGCCCTTGAATCTCTGTCAGAGGGGATAGGATTTTTTGCTGTTGAGGCCTTAACTCCCTTTGGACCCTGTGAAATGGTTTCAGGATCAAGCAGCAGGGTTTCTAAATAAAACTGTATGCGAGTCAGGGACCTTGTAATATCTGTCAGGCTTACTGGGAGCTGGAGGTAAGGAGTCAGGGGTCAAGCTTAACTCCGAAAACACATCATCCACAATGTCTAAAACAGGGGGAATGGCTAAAGGCTTGTGCTGAGGGAGAAGAAGGAAATCACTGAGCCTCTTTTTTGATTCTGAGAAGTCTTGACTCTACCAGTGAAAATGCTCCCTCAAATTATGCAAGGTTTCTTCAAATGAATAATCCTCTGGAGGAGATGCAGATGGAACAGACTCCTCAGCATCAGAATCCTCATAGGGAGGTACAGATAATTCCTGATCAGAAGAGGAATCAGAAAAAATAGAAACCTGATCTGAAGATTCATAATGAGTGTCTTGCCTAGGCCTCTTACCTGGAGGGGGATGGGTACACCCCTGATCAAGGTAATAAGGTCTTCAGCCATTTTGACCATCTGTTTTTTTAGGGATAGAGGCCTGTGCAGTTGGCTCATGCGTCATTTTTTTAGTTTTAGAAGTTGCCTTTTTCTTTGGTTTTACAGCTGTAGTCGGTTTGATATATTAATATTGAGGTCTGAATACACCTTCAGAAGCCGGTGCCTGCTCAGCGGTTACGGACCCATCCGAGGGAGATACATCCGTCAGTCCAATACCTTGAGTATCTTGCGACATGCCGGACTCCACATGGGTGTCGGTAGAGTCCTGTGACTCGAAGGTAGTGGGTTATCAGGGGCTGCAAAGGCACCTCACTGAGTACCAGCGAACCGGCGACTGGCTTAGGAGAAGCTTCGTCATTGGTTTTGGATCTCTACTGCCTTACTCTCTCCTTTTCTTTGCGTTTTTTATGTACTCCGGTAGTCGGATTGCTATCCGAAGACATTTCTGGGTAGTTAAATCTGTTTCCAAAATACTTTGATGCAGAAATATACCGACACTTAATAGTGCGTTGGTTTAGTCTAGCACAAAACTGACAGCCAGGCATGTTGTGATCAGGGCCTAGGCAAGGAATACAGTATAAATGGAAATCCTTATGAGGTATTTGCTTCCCACAAGTAAGACAATTATTAACTTTTTCTGACACCGGTAAAAAATCAAGAAAAAAGATTCCCCAACGGGGTACTTAGCTTTAGTGAAGACTTCGGTTCTGAAACTCAAACTCGAATATTTCAGTAGTTGGCCAACCGGCACTTGCGAAATGCTTCTGCTTCGGGCACCGCGCGGCAAGAAAGACTAAAGAAAATGGCGTCGGCTGCATGTTTGATACTCCTGACGACCTGACGTCATGGAAAAGAAGACAGCAACCAACGCAGGACCCAAGACTTTGGAATTCAGGCCGACTGAGGGCAACCTGCCAGCAGATTACCCAAATGTAATGACTGCAACAGTGAAACACGAAGAACATCTCTCACACTCACACACTATATAAAAAGTGTACACACCCCTGTTAAAATACCAGGTTTTTCTGTTATTAAAAAAGGAGAGACCACAATAAATCATTTCAAAACTTTTCTCACCTTTAATGTCACCTACAACCTGTACAATTCAATTGAAAAACAAACAAATCTGTTAGGGGAAAAAATATAAAAAATAAAAAATGTACAATCCAATGGTTGCATAACTGTGCACATCTTTAAAGGATTACTTTGTTGAAGCACCTTTTGATTTAATTACAGCATTCAGTCTTCTTGGGTATACACCTGCCATCTATTAAAGAGACTCTGATTAACCCAAAATAAAGTTCAGCTGTCCTAGTTAGATTTTCCTGACATTTACTCAGTTGCCTGCTACAGCAAAAGTCATGGTTTACAGACAGCTTACAAAGCATCAAAGGGATCTCACTGTTAAAAGGTATCAGTCAGGAGAAGGGAATAAAACAATTTCCACAGCACTGGATATACCATGGAACACAATGAAGAGAGTCATCAAAAAGTGGAGAAAGTATGGCACAACAGTGACGTTGCAAAGAAATGGACGTCCCTCCAAAATTGATGAAAAGACAAGATGAAAACTTGTCAGGGAGGCTGCCAAGAGACCTACAGCAAAACTGAAGGAGCTGCAGGAATTTCTGGCAAGTACTGGTTGTGTATTGCATGTGACAACAATCTCCCGTACTCTTCATATGTCTGGGCTATGGGGTAGAGTTGCAAGACGGAAGCCTTTTCTTACACAGCAAAACATCCAGGTCCTTCTAAAATTTGCAAAACAATACATCAAGTCTCCCAAAAGCATGTGGGAAAATGTGTTATGGTCTAGGAGACAAAGGTTGAACTTTTTGGCCACAATTACAAAAGGTATGTGTGGCGCAAAAAAAATAAGTTATGTACTCACCATAACGTTCCATCTGAGTAGTTCTACTTCATTTGTCTTCAACCTGTGAGTACCGGATCCGTATCAGATCAGAGCCGGCAAATTCACTAGCATCTGTACCGAGCTCCAAGCACCTCCTCTTACCCATAATACACCCCAACTACCTTCCAACCTCCTGATCGAGTTTGCTGACCCTTATACTGAGAACCCGACCTGAAGAATACTTTATGACCTAAAACTGCAGTCAACAGGCTGTTCATATTATAAGGTCAGGGGGAAGGAGGGAGGGACGGTTGAAAACAAATGAAGTAGAACTACTCAGATGGAGAGTACATAACTTCTTTACCTGAAGTACTTTACTTTATTTGGTCTTCAATCTGTGGGACAGAGTCCCCAGCTATTAAACTCCTGGGTGGCCCTCATGGAAGGATATTTCATAGCACCGCAGAACCAAAGGATGCTCTCCTTCTAGAAGTCAAATCCAATTTGTAGTGAGAAATAAAGGTATGAGATGAGGACCAATTAGCTGCAGAGCAAATATCATCCAATGAGACTCTAGATCAAAAGGCCGCAGAAGAAACCACTGACCTAGTGGAATGAGCTTTCACCTGACATGGAGGAGACAAACCTTTATCCTTATAGACCTGAAGGATGCACAAGGAAATCCACCTAGCAATAGTGACTTTGGAGAGAGGTTTACCCAAACAGAGTTTTGAGAAGGACACAAACAATTGATCAGACTTACGAAGGTTTTTAGTGTAAATAAAATCGTAACTGTCTATGAAAATCCAACAAGTGGAGTCTGTATTCCATTTTGTTAGCAAAAAATGGGAAGAAAACAGGTAAGGTAAAGGTCTGATTGATGCTAACTTGTAATGCAACCTTGGGAAGCAAGGACGGATTGGTCCAAAGGGAAACCCTTCTTTATGGAAAATCATATATGGAACTTTAATGGACAAAGCTTGCAGTTCTGAAACCCTTTTAGCAGAGATGATAGCGACTAGGAATGCTGTTTTCCAAGACAAAAACTTAAGATCTGTGGTTAAAGCAGGTTCAAATGACGGAGCGACCAAAGCTTTAAGAACCATAGTAAGGTTCCATGGAGGAATAGGATCCTTGACCAGGGGGCATAACAGGAAAGTACCTCTAATAATGGCTTTACACAGTCTGGAAGAGGCCAGACAGGCAGAATTCTCACCCAAGTGAAATGAGAGATAGTAGCTAATTGAGCTTTGATAGCAGAAGAGCTTGCTCCTTGTTGAAAAATATTGGCTAGGAAGTAGAGAATGGCAGAAACAGGAGCCATGAAAGGATCTAAACTCCTTTGAGAAGCCCAAAAGGAAAAACGTTTCCATTTGCTGCGGTAAATCTTCCTGGTGGAAGACTTATGAGCTGCCTCCAGAATAGCCCTGACTGAAGAGGATAATCCAGGAGTCCTAGCAATCATGGGAACTGGAGCAGCCAAGCTGTGAGCTTCAAACTGTCCAGGTTCAGATGAGGAACCCCCGATGGGTGTGAAATAAGACCCTGAATGGGATCCAAGATTCAAGGCGGAGCCAGAAGATGAGACCAAAGGAAGGGAAACCATACCTGGCGAGGCCAAAATGGGGCAATCAGGATCAGTTTGCTCCCCAGTCGACAAGCTTTCTGTAGTAACCTCGGAATAAGAGGTACTGGAGGGTAAGCATACAGAAGACCGCGAGGCCAAGCATGGACTAGAGCATCCCTGGGGGACTCCCCCAGCTGGGCGTTCAGAGTGAAAAACTCGCTGCACTTCGTGTTGGAAGGAGATACAAAGATCGCAGCAAGGCTGACCCCACTCCAGAAAGATCTGCTCCGCTACTGAATGATTCAGAGACCACTCGTAAGGCATCAGAATAGTCAGCCTTAACTAGTCCGCTAGAACGTTGGACCGTCCCGGAATGTGCATTGTTATGAGAAAGCGACTGGTGGAGATCGCCCATTCCCACACTCTCATGGCTACTGGGGGAGATCGCCCATTCCCACACTCTCATGACCTCGGGACAAAGGGGGTAAGATCTGATCCCTCCCGGTTTGTTGATACACCAGACCACCGACATGTTGTCTGACTGAATTGCAATGGTTCCCAGAGGAAGAAAGGCATGAAGGGCCTGCAGTGTCAAAAGGACAGACCTCATCTCCAGACCGTTTATATGCAAACTGGTCTTGACAGGGGACCACAGGCCTTGAACCGTCCTGCCCAAACAATGCCCCCCCCCACCCAAGTTGGGAGGCATCCGTGGTCACTGTGGCTTGGACAGGGGCTGGAACAAAAGGACCTGCAGACTCGACTGAGGTGTATTGGACACGCTAATGGAAGATCCAACAGGGACTATTGGTTCGCTAGTGTCCACTGTAGTACTCGCACGTGTAACCGGGTGCACGGAAGAAGCATTACGGTTACTGCCATAGAAGGCCCTCTGCACGGATTCTGCCGAGGGAGGATGAGAACGGTAGATCAGGGAAACATGCATCCTTAGGTTTCGCACTCTCTTCATGGTCAGGAAGATCTTGCACTGTAGTGTGTGTCTATCCATGCCCCAATGTAGTCTATCACCTGGACAGGATTTAGAAGTGATTTGGATACGTCGATTGTAATTACCAACTGAAGAGCAAGCTTTAAGAAATAATCCCTGGTTTGAGAAAGGAGACACCTGGTGGGATCAGTGAGGAGCCAAACGTCCAGGTACAGATAATGAATTCCCTGAAGCCTCAAGTAAGCCGCTACTACCACCATCACTTTGGTGAACACCCTGGTGGCTGTGGTGAGACCAAAGGGTAAGGCTCGAAACTGGTAATGATTGACTCCTAGCCGGAAACGGAAGAACCTCCTGGAGCATCTGTGCATCTTTATGTGATAGAAGGCATTCTGGAGGTCTAACGAGCAGATCCAGTCGTTCTCTTGCGGGTACGACATGATGGACTGTACTGTGATCATCCAGAATTTTTCTTTGGCTACTGACAGGTTCAGGGTAGATAGGTCCAGAATGGGCCTCAAGTCCCCCGTTTTCTTTGGTACTAAAAAGAACCTGGAGTAGATGCCCGGATCTGAACTGATCTGGGGGGACGGGTTCAATGGCTCGTTTCTCTAGCAGCTTGGAGATTTCCAGTGCTGTTGCCTCCCTTTGCGTGGGTGGTAACATCTGGGAAGTGTTTGGGAAGTTTGGGAGGAACCACAAAGGAGATAGAGTATCCTCTGGATATGATCTGAAGCACCCAGCAGTCTGATGTCATGGATGCCCATGCCGCCAGGTGCAATGACAATCAACCTCTGACTGCCTCCAGAGTAGCTTAGTCGGGCAATCCCTCAGGGTTGCTCTCCGAGCCTGTCCGAGAAACCTTTCTCGAGACTCAGAATTCCTCAGACCCCCTCTGCCTCTGGGCCGGCGTCTATCCTGTTCCCCTCTGCCACTAGGGGAATAAGAGTGTCCTGGGAATACTGTGACTTCCGGATCCACATCTTCTTTTGCCCTCTCTGATTAAAGGAAAAGGATCTTTGAGGGTTCGAGAAGCGGATTCCAATGGCAGACAGTGTCTTCCTGTCCTTCTCGCTCTGGACCACAGTCTCTTTGATGGTCTTACCAAAAAGAGTAAAGCCGTCATAAGGGGCACTGAAAGGTTCCAAAAACTGACAGTCTGAGCCAGGCATTGCTCCTCATGGACACGCCGGACCCAGCCGCCCTAGCCGCAACTTCGGTAGCATTTGAGAGGAGTCGCATGGCCATATTGGAGACTGCTTTTAAAGTGGACATCCTCGCGGAGAACGTGTCTCTGTCCTCCTCCGACATGGACTTAGGGGGAGACTCAGCCAGTTCCTTGACCAAGTCGCACTGTACCCTTGTGACGTGGGCCAGGTAGTTCAGCACCCTGACATAAAAGGTCGCTGATGCATAATTTGAACTATTAATAGCAGCAGTCTGCATTTAAAGTGTTAAGAGACAGCCTTACAAGACTATCTGCAAATATATAGAGCTGAGTATATTTTTCTGTATTATTCTGTATTATAGAGCTAAATTGTTGCTTAGATATCTGTTGTCTTAGTGTTCTGCAAATATACAGAGATCAGTATATATTTTTTTGGTTTTATAATTTGCACTCTGATTCCTCACATCTCTGTTGAAACCCCCCCCCCCCACCATCCCTGTTCTTGGTTGTAGTTTAAATTTGGTGGCTTTTGCAGTGCCCCCCCCCCACTGTAGATTTGATCTAGGACACTCTCACAGTCCCATCTCTTTACCGCATTCTACCTAATAAACCCTTTCTGCACTTGCTTTTAGTCCTATTTTAATTTAATTACATTTTTTCAAACTGTGTGTGGACTAACATTGCTACATACTCAAATGTGCCAGCTTGAACTGCATGTGAATTGTTTTTACTACTGTTTTTGCTACTTTTCTGAAAAAAAAAAAAGCCTGTTTCCTACCTTTCCTGTAATTAGTGTTCAAGATACAGATTTGCTGCATCCAGGACTATTTGTAAGCTTCTGAGCCCCCAAGCCTTTCTGTGTTGGAGGGAAGCCTTCTAGCTTATCAGTGGGAGTGGTAAGCACTAAGGTAACCTGTCTACCACATAAGGAGTGGTTCTGGCCCAGAATTTGTAGTTATTGGGCGTTTGGGCGGTCTTCCAGCTCTCTCAACTTTCTGATTTGAAGGCCTACATTTGCACTTCTTTCTGTCCTGTAACTCCTGGGCCCATCTCATTTGCTCACTCAAAAAAAAAAAAAAAAAAATCTGCTTTTACTGTATTTGTGTTTCTTCCTACTTTATTTTGCTTTTGCGTCATCTTAAAAGTACTCAATTGT
The DNA here is from genome assembly GCF_019279795.1 of Protopterus annectens. Lineage (NCBI taxonomy): Eukaryota > Metazoa > Chordata > Ceratodontiformes > Protopteridae > Protopterus > Protopterus annectens. The sequence goes on along the minus strand of NC_056741.1, from coordinate 555,928,078 downwards.
ATTTATTACTGCTTGGTGTAACTTAAGCACTTGGGCTTCAGACCAGTTGTTTTACATTAAGAAGGTTTGTGGTCTGCACTGTAGTGGCAGAACAGGTAGCTTACATCCTTCTAAGTTGGGAACTGCTGATTGAGGGCTCAGTGTCTGTTATACTAAAAGTGTATTAATTCTGGTTTAAGCACTTGGGCTTCAGGCCAGTTATTTTACATTAAAAGGGTTCGTGGTCTGCACTCTTGTGGGAGGAGAGGCTGGACTCTGCCCTTCTGAGCTGGGAATTTCTGGTTAAAGGCTTATAGTGCCTGCATATTTGAACTGCTTCTTACTGAAATTGGTACACCTTGTTTGCTGTAGCATAGACTAGATCCAGGCCTGCTGAATCTAGCTTTGTTTGTATAACTTGAGCACTAATCCAGGCATTCTTTAAAGTATTCGATTGTATTTATTATTGCTTGGTAGTAACTTGATTAAAGTGTAGCTATCATTCTAAGTCTTTTGGATTAAGCACTTGGGCTTCAGACCAGTTGTTTTACATTAGGAAGGTTTGCGGCCTGCACTGTGGTGGCAGGACAGGTAGCTTACATCCTTCTAAGTTGTGAACTGCTGACTGAGGGCTCAGTGTCTGTTATTCTAAAAGTGTATTAGTTCTGGTTTAAGCACTTGGACTTCAGGCCAGTTATTTTACATTAAAAGGGTTCGTGGTCTGCACTCTTGTGGGAGGAGAGGCTGGACTCTGCCCTTCTGAGCTGGAAATTTCTGGTTAAAGGCTTATAGTGCCTGCATATTTGAACGGTTTCTTACTGAAATTGGTACGCCTTGTTTGCTGCAGCATAGACTAGATCCAGGCCTGCTGAATCTAGCTTTATTTGTATGCTTGTTTGTTTGCTTGTTATTTCCCATGAAACGCTAAATCCACCTAAAATGTGGCTTTTCAGTGCTTCTGTGGATCCCTTAGTGATATCTGCATTGCTTACTGTTGCTTGTTTCACTTGAAAGAAAGTTACTGTTTGTCATTTTTCCATTTAAGTTACCTGTAACACATTGCATGCAAGTTACCTGGGACTTGCTCACTAAAGCAATTATATAAAAGTCAGCACTAAAATATTAAAAGCACTACACCCTCACAAACTCCCCTTGATTACCTCGTTCCCCACTGGCCCTTTTTTTCAATTATAAAGGAATTCCCAATACTATTCTAGCATGTCCAAAGGTCAGTTGTCAATCTCCTCTCCGGTCCAGCTGGTGAATCTGGGAATCTTGAGGCAATGTAACAACTGCCTCATGTACACAGACAACCCTCTCCTCCTCCCAACAAATTCCAACACATGTGAGAGATGCAACCATATAGCCATACTGGAAGTTAAGCTCTCTCAACTCAGTACTGGCGAAACCAGTCAAGAGGAGAAGGAAACCACACTCACTACAATTCCAGTCTCACATAGACCTACCACGACAGCAAACTAAACACATAAACACACAAAAACATACTCGGAGGCTCTAAATAAAAATCTGCCTAAGCAGCAGAGACCTCCAAAGCAGACACCCAAGCAACCGCTACCCCAAAACAAAACACGTGCAACACATAGCTCACAAAGCCAGTGTGCCGAACAGTCACAGCCCTTAAGGCTAAACAACACACCTGATACACTTGTAATAGGTGACTCTATCGTCAGGCACACTGACATCCCGCTCACCAGGCTGAACAAGGAGAATGTCACGGTGAGCTGCCTGTCGGGCGCTAGGATCCGCCACATAACACAAGCACTCAGGTCACTCCAAGACAAGTACAAATATGACTAAGTCATTGTCCATGCTGGTGTGAATGACCTGAGACGTACCTCCCTGGACTACATGAAGAGAGACATAGAGGAGCTCTCTGAGCATGTAGCCCAGGCCGGTATGACCCTGACCTTGAGTAGCATCTTACCCTCACTAAGAATGATGCCACAATATGAAGACAAGATGATCAGTTTCAACAACTGGCTTAAGTATTGGTGTCATTCAAAGGGGATCCAATGCCCGTCAGCCTGGGATGACATGCTCGACAAGCCACGATGCTTCGCTAGGGACGGCTTGCACCTGTCACCCCTGGGCTTTCGGATATTGGCAAAGGCTCTTGCTACCCCCATAGTGCCTTTTTAGGCAAGGCTCAAAAAGACAAACCCACCTCCATAGGTATCACAAGGGATAAGAAACTAAGAGTAATGTTTACTCAACGCCAGAAGTCTAAACCTCAAGATGCACACACTCAAAACTCTCCTTGGCATGGAGAACATCGATATCTGTGCAGTAACAGAAACCTGGTTCAAGGCTCCCGAGAGCACCCCAGCACTACCAGGTTATACCCCATACCATGCTTTTCGGCCCCAAAACTTGGACCGAACCACAAAAGGAGGGGGGAGTTTCAATATTCGTCAAAGATACCCACACCTCCAGGTTGGTGGCACAGCACGAAGCATCAGAGACTATCCATGTGCAACTAACAGTGGGTAAAACTGCCTTCCAAGTTTATAGCTTGCTACAGACCACCCTCCCAAACCAAGGAACCCCACTCGGCCTTCCTGAGAACACTGGAAAATATGAAGGTCTCTCCAAACACCATTATATTGGGCGACTTCAACTACCCAAACATAGACTGGGAGCATTACTCTAGCTCCAGCACCCTAGCCCAAAGGTTCCTAGAATTTATAAACTCAAATGCTATGGAACACTTGTTAACTCTACCACAAGAGGGGAAAACATACTGGACCTGATCAACACCAACATGGGGACTCTATGCTCCAGACCAGAAGTGTATCCCTCACTGGTAAGATCAGACCATAAACTAATCTCACTGGATATTCACATCCCTACTCCACCCCCTGCCCTGAAAACCACAGTGAAAAACTTCTCTAAAGCAAATTTCACATTCCTCAAAACCGAGGTGGAATCCTTCAAAGCCCCCGTGCCTGTGGAAAATACGGCCCAGACCGCAGAATCCTTTATAAACGCATTCTATGAACACCTTCAGGAATGCATGGATCATGCAATCCCAAATAAAACCAAGACCCAATCCACCAAAGTCAGACGTCCTGTCTGGTGGACCCCAGCCATAAACAAACTATACAATAGAAGGAGGAAGCTACTACATGACAGAGCAAAATCCCAAAAAGGTAAGGCATCTCTGATCAGTATTAGCAAAAAAATTACGGGCACTCATAAAATCGTCTAAGGCCAGCTTCGAGAGAAAATTGCACAGGACACTAAGGATAATCACAAGGCTTTCTTTAGTTATGTTAGGAACCTGGGTGGGAATTCCCAGATATGCTCAGAATTAGTCCAAAATGACAAAAAATACACCAAACCCACAGACATTGCCAACATCCTAGCTGACAGGTTCAGCGCAACCCCCCCCCCCACCAAAAGGGCAAATATCTATACCAGCAGAGTGCTGCCCCCCTGACATATCAGATGCTCAGGTAAGAGCTGCCCTCTCCAAAGCAAAAAACACAGCATCAATGGGACCAGACGGTGTCCCGGGCTGCGTCCTACATGAACTCCAAGAAGAGCTAAACCCAAACATAAAACTACTGTTCAATCTCAGCCTTACTACAGGATATGTACCCAAAGAGTGGCGTACAGCAACAGTGGTCCCTCTCCACAAAGGTGGTGACTCAACGGATCCTGGAAACTATCGCCCCATAAGCCTGACTACCTTGGTCTGCAAAGCTATGGAAAGGATCATCATGGACCTCATAAATAAAGATATTGGGGACCTACAGACACTGGATCCTACCCAGTTCGGCTTTGTTAAGGGCAGATCCTGCCTCTTAAACCTGGTTGATTTCTTTGAAACAGTCACCAAGGCCATTGACGAGGGGAAGGTGGTCCACACAGCCTACCTGGACCTCGCAAAAGCCTTCGATACAATACCCCACTCGGGCATTATAGATAAGGTCACCAGCTTAAATATAAACCCCTATATCACTAGATGGGTTGCAAAATGGCTCAAGGACAGAACCCACATGGTTAGAATTGCTGGAGCCATGTCAGACTCCAAACCAGTTACAAGTGGCGTCCCACAAGGTTCAGTCTTGGGACCTATCTTGTTCGGTATATATTTCTCGGAGGTACAGGCCAACACGGAAGGACTGTGGCTGACCAAGTTCGCAGATGACTGCAAACTGGGCGCCATAATCGACTCTCCAGACGACACAAGCGTCCTCCAAAAAGGCCTCATAGAAACAGACAACTGGTGCCAGAGCCATGGCCCCAAGCTAAACGCCAAAAAGTGTATAGTCATCCCCTTTGGCAAAAACAAAGTGCCCACAAATTACCACATAGGTGGTAATCCAATTAAGTACAGAAGAAGTAATTAGGGACCTGGGGACCCAAGTTGATCGCAATCTCTCATTTGACAACCACGTGGCCAAAGTAGTTAGAAAAATATTTTATATAGCCCACCTAATCATGAAGGGATTCACATCTAGATCAGGGGAGGTCATCGTGCCTCTTTACTCATCCCTCATCAAGCCCATAATTGAGTACAATTCCCCTTTTGGGATGTACCTTACCAGACACCTGCAGCAACTGGAAAGACCCCAAAAGTACCTCACCAAGAGGATCAAAGGGCTCAAACAGATGCCATATGCTGCCCGGTTAAAGAAACTCCAGCTCTACACAGTGGCATACCGCCTGCTCAGAGGCGATCTGTGCTTGACGTATAAAGCCATGTCCAACCTGGAATTAATGGACATGCTGCACCTCAGAAAATCCAAATCCCATCAAGCTATGCGCTCGAGAGACTTGCACCTCCGCACTGAAATAAATAGGACATGCTGGAGGGACAGATTCATAACCCAGAGGCTCCCTTCACTCTGGAATAAAATCCCAGTCCATGTTAGGCAGAGTCCCTCATTGACTCTCTTCAAGAGGAATCTTGGTGAGTGGATGGGAGATCGTAGGTTTACCCCGGGTATCACTGTTAGAAAGAGGCACAGTATACTAACCTCGAAAAAGGGCATAGCAAAATTAATTTAAAATGGGTGGCGAAAGCCAAACACACACTGGCTAGGCTTATAAATGCCCTAGGGCAGACAGCCTAGTATGAACCTATGAACCTATAAACACGCTTTCCTAAGCGGTCCATCATCTGAGACTCTCGGTCGGGGGATTAACAGAGCAACTCTCTTGGGCTAGTTCCTTTTTTGTGGCTGCTGCTACCACCATAGCGTCTACGGGGGAACCCTTGTTCCACACTGGTCTTAGGGTGGGGACTCAAGATCTTGTCCAGACATTTAGGGATTGGTTCCACAGTGTCCAGCTCCTTCCAGGCCTGCGAGGTGACCAGGTCCACCAGGGGATCTGTGGGAGGGGACACCCAGGAAGTAGATGGGCCCGTGCCGAAAGCCTCCAGGAACGCGGATTCGTCAGAAGGTGTTTTGGGGGCAGACCAACCTCCCCGCTGGCATAGTATTTCCATAATGTTTCCAAAGGAGACATCCTCGGGAGGTGACCTGGGTAAACCTTCCCCATCATCCAAATCCGTGTCCTCGGTGAGGGACACGGGGGAGTCCCAAGTGCCTCCTCTTACACGCATGCTTGCAAGGCACGTCTCTGGTGGGGCTCTCGGGGGGGGGGGGCTTACATGCCACTTGTTCCTTAGGGGGAACCGCCTGGGGGCTCCTCGAGCACGGGCTGTCCCTCTGGTAAAATGATGGGATTTGTCAACACAACCGAGGGAGTCGGGGCGGAATCTGAGGAAATAGTGAAGGGTCTCGATCCAGTGGAAAAAACCCTTTCTACCACGTCAAACACTGAGGGAGATGAGCCTCCTGGGGTATTATTAAGGAAACCGCTCTCCCTGGATCAGGCGCGAGAATCTGAGCTGGGCCAGAAATGGACGGAGCTCTGAGGGAGTGAACTTGGCCTGACAATGCCAAAGCCGATGAAAAGAGTTCCGCTCCCTCGGATCCGACACCCAAGCTCCGGCTCCGTGTACTCCTAACCCGGTGGATGGATCGGAGAAGGAGAAATTGGTGTGATCTGGATCAGAGCATGAATGAACCTCTTCAACATTTTATCCATGTCAACTTCAGATAAGCTACGCGTGGATCTTGAAGAGGCCACGGACTCCGACCTGGCGGGTCGACGAACCGAAGCCCTAGATGGAGGATGCATCTCCTCCGGCTGCGGGGAAAATCTTGGAGATCGGAGCCGAGTGGAGTCACGGATCCTAGCCTGACTTTTGGCAGGAGTAGAAGGAAGGTCCGCCGACCTCTTGCGTTTCTCTGCTTTGTCTGTTTTATGCTCTCTCTCCTTCTCTCTGCCCCTTCTGCGCTCCACTTCCACTGGCTTAGAAACGGGAGGTTGAGTCCCAGCCTGGGGGGATGAGAAGCAAGGGCAAGAGAGGATGGAGAGGTGGCCACAGCAGCCGTGATGACCGAAGCAGTGGATGAGGCAGCCGTCTCAGAAGTGGATAGAAGGCCTTTCAGAGCCAACTTAGCCTTCCTGGCCTTAATAGCGCACAGGGTTAAAACCCACGCGAATAGTACAGTCAGTACTTAATGGGCTACGCTCAAGCACATAACACAAAAAGAGTGTGGCCATCTGCTGGAGACAATTTGTGGCCACACTCAGTGCACCTTTTGAAGACAGGCTTGGGGTCAGCCATGTCTCTACAGAAGAAAAAAAATCACACAATAAGAGAAGGAAACAGAGAAAAATCCCTATTTCCTACTCAGACCCACTCACCACACACTCAAGGCACACACAACACTGAGGGGGGGAAGGGAAGCAATACACTAACAAACTAACACTGAAACTACAGCAAAAATTCTAATACACAACTCACCAGCGAGGGGAGGAGGAGAGGGAACCTACACTGTTGTTGTGTCTTTCGGCTTTTCCCGGTTAGGGGTCGCCACAGCGGAACTCCGGTCCGCTAATGACTGGCAGTAGATTTTTACTTGCAGAGTTTGCCAGCCCTGATGCACAACCTTCAACGAAGGTACGCCCATTCATGCATGTGTCCAAGGTGCTCTAGCTGAGAATCGAACAGGACAACGTCTTACTGTGAAGCGAAAACGCTACCACCTACACTAAACACCCAAAAGTAAAAAATTTAAGAAAGAACTGCTTAATAAGTAAATAACCCACTGTAACTCAGAGCGCAGGAGATCACAATGCTTCAAGCAAGCCGCTGCAAACGAGATCTGGGGGACGGAAAGTAGTGGAGGTGTATTATGGGTAAGGGGAGGAGCGTGGAGCTTGGAGCAGATGCTAGGGAATTTGCCGGCTCAGATCTAATACGGATCCGGTACCCACAGGTTGAAGACAAAATGAAGTAAACTACTTCAGATCAATACTTTGCATCAACAAAAGAACACCATCCATGTGGTGAAGCCTGTTGGTGGCAGTATCATAGGTAAGTACTAGGCTATCAGCCTAAGGGCCTACATAAGCCTAGCCAACAAGGTTCCCTGGCTTACGCCACCCAAGAAAGTTATTTTCCTGTGCCACTGTCGAGCAGACACACAGAAGTGATCCCTGGGGTGAATTTCCTATTTTCCATCCACTCATCAAGATTTTACTTGAAGAGTGCTAATTAAGAACTTTGCCTGACATAGATGTGTAGCCTGCTCCAGAGTATGGAAAGTTTCTGGGACAGGAATCTATCCCTCCAGCATGTCCTGTTTATTGTGGTGACAAAGTTTAGGTCCCTAGAGCATGTAGCTCGGAGGGACTGGGATTTCTTTAGATGTAGCATGGCCAACAGCTCTGGGTTTGAAGTAGCTTTATATGTTAGGCAGAGATCACCTCGGAGTAGGCGATATGCTACGGAGTAAAGCTGGAGTTTTTTGAGACGGTCAGTGTAGGGCATTTGTTTTGAGGCCAGTAATCCTCTTTGTGAGGTACTTCTGTGGCCTTTCCAGCTGCTGCAGATGTCTTGTGAGGTACATTCCAAAAGAGGCGCTGTACTCTATATAATGGGTCTAATGAGTGTCGAGTAGAGGGGAACAATAACCTCTTTTTTTCCTGGATGAGAACTCTTTTATGATGGTGTGCCAACATAGAAGGACTTCCTGACTACTGTGGCGATGTGAGTAACAAAGGAGAGATTACTGTTCACCTGGGTCCCAAGGTCTCTTATCACACATTCAGCGTTAAGTAGATTGCTGCCTATGTGGTAGTTCATGGGTACAGAGTTTTACCAAAGGGGGATGACACTGCACTTTTTGGCATTGAGCTTGAGGCCATGGCGCTGACACCAGGCATCTGTCTTAGCAAGGCCCTTCTGTAGGATGTCCGCATCATTTGGGGGCTTGACTATGTCTCCTAGTTTGTAGTCATCTGAAAACTTCATTATCCAGAGGCATTCTGTGTTGGCCTGTACTTCAGAGAAGTAGATACCAAACGGGAAAGGTCCCAAGACTGAACCCTGTGATACTCCACTTGTCACTGGTTTGAGGTCAGATTTGGAGTCTGTAACTTTTACAGTGTGGGGTCTGTCAGTGAGCCAGTTGGCAACCAATCTTGTGACATAGGGATTTATACCTAGTTTAGTGAGTTTATCTAGAATTCCAGAAAGGGGGATGGTGTCGAAAGCCTTGGAGAGGTCAAGATAGGCTGTGTGAACCACCTTACCCTCATCTACAGCTTTGGTGTCCGCCTCAAAGAAGTCGATCAGGTTCAGGAGGCATGATCTGCCTTTCACAAACCCGAACTGGGTGGGATCCAGAGTTTGGAGGTTGCCAATGTCTTTGTTTATGAGTTCCACGATGATATGTTCCATGGCCTTGCAGGCCAGGCTTGTCTGGCTAATAGGGTGATAGTTACAGGGATCAGTGGTGGCTCCCCCTTTGTGGAGTGGGATAACTGTTGCTGTGCGCCATTCAGTGGGCACAAAGTCTGATGTGAGGCCATTATTGAACATGGTGCTTAGGTGGGGAGCCAGTTCGTTCTGAAGTTTGTGTAAAAACACAGCCTGGGATGTTGTCCAGTCCCATGGATGCTGTGTTTTTGACTTTAGAGAGTACAGCTTTTACCTACGCAGTTGTGATTACAGGGACTCTGCATTCTTCCTGTATAGATATAGGCCCTTTAGGGGGTAAAGTTAGCACTGAACCTATCTGCCAGGATGTTGGCAATAACAGCTGGTTCAGTAATTTTCGTGCCGTTGGGCTGCAACTCAGAGCAGATCTGGGTGTTGCCATCGAGATTCTTGACATAGCTATAGAATGCTTTGTGGTTGTCCTTAGAATTAGTAGCAATTTTGTTTTCGTAGCTAGCTTTGGAGGATCTTATATGTGATCTCAGCTTCTTACTGAGGCTGACCAAAGGAGCTCCTCCACTCATGGGATTTTACTCTCTTTTGCAACAGTTTCTTCCTTCTGTTGTACAGTTTGTTTATGGCAGGGGACCACCAGATTGGCTTGCTTTTTTTTGGAGGATAGCGTCTTGGTTCTGTTTGGGATAGCACGATCCATGCACTCGTGTAAGTGTTTACAGAGTGCATATGTGTAGGATTCAGCAGTTGTAACTGTATTGTCCATCTGCATGGGTGTCATGAAGTTCACCACTTCTGTCTTAAGAAGCATGAAGTTGGCTTTGGAGAAATTTTTTACAGTGGTTTCTTTAATGGGGAGTGGGGGCGGGATGTGGATATCAAGGGTAATTAGCTTATTGTCGGATCGGACCAACGAGGAGTTGACTTCAGGTGTGGAACACCGGTCACTCATGTTGAACTCATATTGGTAATGACTAGGTCTAGGACATTGTTGCCCCTGGTGGGGGTGTGGATAAGCTGATCCAGGGCACTGGAGTTTATGAATTCCAGAAAGCGTTGAGCTAAGGAGTTGGTACACGAGTTAGTTTTCCCAGTTAATGGTGGGGTAGCTGAAGTCGCCTATTATTAGGGTGTTTGGTTGAACCCTAATATTTTCCAGTACATCAAGAAAAGAGAAGTGGGAATCCTGGGGCATGGTGAGTTGCTTTTCTTCAGCTGGAACGTCAAAGTGGAGGAAATTATGAACAGTTCCAAATACCAGTCACTTTTGGCCCACAACCTGCAGGTGTCTGCTAGAAAGCTAAAAATAAAGAGGAATTTCACCTTTCAACATGACAATAACCTCAAGCATATATCCAAATCAACAAAAGAATGGCTTCACCAGAAGAAAATTAAAGTTTTGGAATGGCCCAGCCAGAGTCCAGACCTAAATCCAATAGAAAATCTGTGGGGTGACCTGAAGAGGGCTGTGCACAAGCGATGCCCTCGCAATTTGACAGATTTGGAGTACTTTTGCAAGGAAGAGTGGGCAAATATTGCCAAGTCAAAATGTGCCATGCTGATAGACTCCTACCAAAGAAGGCTGAATGATGTAATTAAATCAAAAGGTGCTTCAGCAACGTATTACTTTAAGGGTGTGCACACTTATGCAACCAGCTTATTGTACGTTTTTTTTTTTATATTTTTTCCCCTAACAGATTTGTTTGTTTTTCAAATGGATTGTACAGGTTATATATGTCAAATTAAATGTGGAAAAGTTTTGAAATTATTTACTGTGGTCTCATTTTTTTTTACATCACAAAACCTGGCATTTTAGCAGGGGTGTGTACACTTTTTATATCCACTGTATATACATATCTATATATATCTGTATTACACACACACACACACACACACACACACACACACACACACACACACACACACACACACTGAGAACCATGAACTACTGCTACCATAAGGGAGATAAGCATGAAAGGCTTGCATCTGGAGGACTTGAGCTACAAAATTCTGCAATGGCAGAATCTGCTCAAGAGAGAAACATCTTGCATGATGCAAGTGTCCAAACAGCATCTGATAAATTAGGGCATTTTAGTGGGAAACACCTGGGACTGAAGTATTCACTGCTATCTCCCAAAGGATAAACAGATGTGCTGGAGACTCCCCGGCTGTCATCAGGGTGCCTAGGAGCAAGTCACCCGGGTACAGAAATACTTTCACAGCTTGTAACTACTGGTTTGCTGCAACCAAGGACAAGGAACAAGTTGGGAATTGGGATGAATCCAAATGGAATGTCTGTAACTAATAATGGCTTGTTCCCACTCAAAAATAAGGATACCTCAAGACTCACTGTTGATCTCAACAGCCAGGCATCCTGGAGGACTAAAGAGCATACCCCTTCTTCTGCAAACAGAAAAAATATATATATGGGAGCCTGTGCTGTGACCATGCAAAAAGGACTTTTAGAATGAGCTGGTTAGACCATTTACAGAATTGGTCTAAGGTCTCTGGTTTTCCTAGTAACCAAACACAAGCTGCTGCAGTTGAGACACTGCTGTTTTTACAGCCAAGACGAACAACACTGACTAAAAGAGAACTCCACAAAAAAAAAAAAAAACATGGTATCATTGGCACACAGTCTTGTCTTCAACTCTTGCTTTGCTATATGCAGTGTTATAAGTTAAATGCAAGGAGTGGATGGCTAGCAAATGTAAGGTTGACAAATCTGTGACCTTTATTTAAACTTCAAACCGCTATGTTTAGCTCTCTTTGGAAATAAAGTGTGCGAGATAAACAGTTTACAGCTCTCACAGCTCTGTGACGACTGCAACAGTGAAACACAAAGAAAGTACAGTTTTGTACCTACCATAAATGTAGATGTTCGAGTGTCTTCACTGCTGCAGTCATTACACTTGGGTTATCCTGCCGTCAGGCGGTCTGGTCCCCGCAGTCGGCCAGAGTTCCAAAGTCTTGGTCCGGCGTCGGTTGCCGACGCCTCCTCCCTGACATCAGTGCGTCAGGGGTATATAAGAAGCAGCCGACGCCATTTTCTCCAGTTTTTCTTGCCCCAGATGTCAGGTGCCCCCAAAAAGATAGGCAATACATATTGCTTACAAAACATACAGTAAGGTAAAAACAAACCTTCAATAACCAGAAAATACACCACATAGGTAGTAAAGTGTAGAAAGTTATAGATAAGACCCAGCTAAGAAAGAGGGGATGGTGGGTGGGTAACCAGGACTGCAGCAGTGAAGACACTCGAACATCTACATTTATGGTAGGTACAAAACTGTACTATGTTCATCGTGTTTCACTGCTGCAGTCATTGCACTTGGGTAGAATCCCAAAGCTGAGTCAGGGTGGCTGGTTCGATAGAGGATTTGGTGTGGCTATGAGGCTCTGCAGCACTGCAGTGGCAAAGCCAGCTCTGGATCTAGAGTAAAGAGGCAAGTGATGATGCTTGGTAAAGGTGTGCACTGAACTCCAAGTTGCAGCTTCCAAAATGTCTTTGGTAGGTACTCCTCTAAGATAGGCAGTAGAAGTTGCAGTTGCCCTGGTGGAATGTGGTCTAATGTTAGATGGCACAGGTTTTTCATGCTGTATGTAGCAGTACCGGATAGTGTCCTATCCACTTTGAAGTGGTCTGCTTTGAAATAGCCTTTCCCTGTGATCTTGCAGTATAAGATACAAACAATTGTTCAGTTTTTCTGAAAGCTTCTGTTTTGTCCAAATAGAAGCGTAATTGCCTGTGTATGTCCAAGGAATGTAGAATTCTCTCCCCTTTATTCTGGGGATTCGGATAAAATGTTGGCAAGTGAATAGTTTGGTTAAGAGCCACACTGGATACCACCTTAGGCATAAATGAAGGGTTTGTTCTTAAGGAAACCCTGTCTTGGTGAAAAATGATGAAAGGCTCCACTGCCATTAGTGTCTGTAGTTCTGAGACTCTTCGTGCTGAGGTTATTGCCAGGAGCAGAGCAGTTTTCCATGATATATATTTTAATTCTGCTGAACTGGCTGGCTCAAAAGGAGGTAAAGTGAGTTTTTCCAAGACAAAATTGAGGTCCCAAGTAGGAGTTGGTGCTCTCCGGGGCGGTATTATGTTTTTAGCCCCTCTGAGGTACTGCTTTAGCAATGGATGAGAGAAAATAGGAGGATCTGTGTTGTAATGAGCCGAAATGGCAGAAGCGTGGATCTTAATGGATGAGAAGGACAGTCCTTTGTCCAGCATCTCAGTTAAGTATTGTAGTATCTGAAGAATGTTAGGAACAAGAGGGTCAAGGCTTTGAGCCTGGTTCCAGGCACAGAATCTCTTCCACTTTTCTGAATAAGATTTCCTGGTGCTTGGCCTCCTGGCCTCCAAAATGACATCCATAACAGCTTTACATAGAGGTGTTGTCTTTTTGGCTAATGAATCTGCCATGCAGCCAGGGATAAGGTTTTGAGCTGACTGTGCAGGATCTGATTGTTTTGTGAGTCAGAAGGTGTGGAATTTGAGGCAAAATCCAAGGTGGGCCTTGAGCGAAGTTGTTTAAGATTGGGTACCAATGCTGACGTGGCCAGACTGGAGCAATCAGAATCATCTGTGGTTTGTCTTGTCTGGCTTTTAGAAGTACCTTTGAAAGGAGAGGCAGTGGTGGGAAGGCATAAACGTTTAGGCTTTTCCAGCTGAACGAAAGAGCATCCACTTTCCATGCTTGTGTGTGCTAAGTCCTTGTGCAGAATTTTTGTAGTTGGCAATTCAGTGGTGAGGCAAATAGATCTATGTCCGGGCACCCCCATTTTTGCATTATCATTCTGAAAACTTGTGGATTAAATTTCCACTCGTGAGGATCCATGATGTTTCTGCTTAGGTCGTCTGGCAGAGTATTTTTCTTTCCTGGCAGGAATTGTGCTTGCAGATGAACTTGATAAGTTATAGCTGTGTTCCACAAGGTCATGGCCTGCCTGCATAGGTGGTAAGAATGAGTGCCCCCTTGCTTGTTTATGTACCACATTACTGTGGTGCTGTCTGTCTTTAATAATAATTGTCCTGGATGCAGAAGGTCCTTGAAAGCTGTTAGGGCATGTTGTACAGCCAACATCTCTTGATTGATTGATGTGAAGATGCATTTGGTCTGTGGTCCATTTGCCCTGAATACATTTTCCTGCCACGTGTGCTCCCCAGGCATAATCCGAAGCATCTGTTGTTAAAGTCTGCTTGGCTGCGGGAAGAGTGAAAGGCTGACCCTTGTTGAGGTGACATGCCTGTGCCCACCATCTAAATTCCTGTTGTAGGCAGGGTATTAGTGTTATCACTGTTTCCAAGCTGTGAGAGTGTTGAGTCCAAACACTTTTTAGGTACCATTGTAATTTCCTCATATGCAGTCTGGCATATGGAATGCAGGATATATGGAATGCAGGATGCCATGAATCCCAAGGCCTGCAGAATTTTTCTTGCAGGGAACTGGGACTTTGTTGCCATCATTTAAAAATACTGAGTCAGTTGTCCTTGTTTTCTGGCGTGAGATAAGCCATCTGGACCGTTGTACTTAAGCTGGCACCCAGGAATATTATCTCTTGTGAGGGCACTAGTTTTGACCTCTTTTCGTTTACTGTGTACCCTAGGCAACTTAACTTTTTTACAAACGCCAGATGCTTTAGAAGAATGTCCTTGCTCTCCGCTTGAATCAGGCAGTCGTCCAGGTATGGATATATTTGAATTCCTTTTTGTCTGAAAAATGCAATTACTGGTGCCAGGCACTTTGCGAAGACCCTGGGCACAGTAGATAAGCTAAAGGGCAGTGCAGAGAATTGGTAGTGCATTGAACCAGCTATGAATCTGAGGTATCTTCTGCAATTTTGTCTGATAGGGACATGCAGGTATGCCTCTTTGAGGTCCAAAGTAACAAGCCAAGCTTTCTTGCCCAACATGAAGAAGCTGCTGTAGTGTCAACATTTTGAATTTCAGAACATCCAGGTAAGTATTTAGAGTGGAAAGGTCTAGTATGGGTCTCCAAGCTTTGTCCTTTCTGGGGACCAGGAAGAGTCCTGAGTAAAATCCTTGTCCTTGTTCCTGCTGTGGTACTTTCTGAATAGCTCTCATGTCTATGAGGGCTGCAATTTGTTTTTGTGCCTCTGCCCATTGATTGTGTGGCAGGTCTGGCATACTTTTAGCCTTGGTAAAGTGTGAAAGTGGAACCTGTAACCTTGAGACACAATATTCAGCACCCATTTGTCTTGGGTGATTGCTTGCCAGTTTTGTGAAAAAAGTGCTAGTTTCCCCCCTAAGGGTGCTGCCAAAAGGGAAGTGTTTGGCATTGGAAGGGGGAAGTCACTGGGACTGTTTCCTGTAAGGTTGTGACTTGTCCTCGCCTCCTTTTGGGGTTGAAGCACCCCACTGTCGTGGTCTGTAAGAGCCTTGGGGCTGAGATCTGCCTCTTGGGCGTCTGTATCTGCCTCTTTGTGGCCCGTCTGACACTGGAAAGGACCAATTTTTTGTAGGCCAATTCCTGCTAAATCTTGGTGGCTGTACCTGTAAGAAATCCTTCACTGTTAGCAAAGATTTTGCCTTATTCTCCATTTTCTTTAATACCTCTTCTGCCTTGACACCAAATAAAATTTGCTGTAAAGGAGCATCCAACAATTTTGCCTTAACATGGTCTGGTAAGCTTTGTTCCTTTAACCAAGCATGCCTTCGAATCACAAATCCTGTAACTGCTGCTCTACAAGAAGCCTCTAATGAATCAAAACCACATTGCAAAGTATGCTTTCCCACTTGTTCAGCTGCATGCAATAAATCCTGCATTTCCTTAAAATCAGGTTGTTCTGCACCTGTACTCATTTTCTGTTTAACTGAGACAGCAAATATTGTTGATATTTAAGCATGTGAAACTGGCAGTTTAAAGCCCTTACTGCTAAAAGTTGCAGAGGTGTAAACTTTCTTCCCCCATCTGTCTAATGCTCTAGAGTCCCTGTCCGAGGGGACAGGATTTTTAACCTTGGAGGCCTTTACCCCTTTGGGACCCTGGGAAATAGTTTCTGGGTCAGCAGCAGGGTTTTTATAAAGAAATTTGCGAGAGTCAGGGACTCTGTAGTGCCTGTCTGGCTTGACTGGAGCAGGGGGTAAAGAATCTGGATTTAAACTGGATTCAGAGAACACATCGTCCACAATATCCAACACTGGCGGAATAGCAAGAGGCCTGTGCTGAGGCAATAAAAGAAAGTCTCTGAGCCTTTCCTTGGATTCTGAGTAATCCTGGCCCTCCCAATGGAAATGCTCCCGCATGGTATGTAAAGTTTCCCCAAGAGTAATCCTCAGGAGGAGAGGCTGAAGGAATTGATTCTTCAGCTTGAGTCCTCATAGGGGATAAAGAGTATCCCTGGTCTGAAGAGGAATCAGAATATATTGAAACCTGGACAGAGGAATCATAGTCTGTATCCTGCCTAGGCCTTTTATCAGGAGGGAGATTGGAACCCCTGATCAGAATAATTAAGTCTTCGGCCATTTTGAGCATCTGCCTGTCCAGGTGAATACTGCACTTACTTCTTTGTCTTTAATGTTGTTTTAGACTTGGCTGTAGATGCAATGGTAAGTTGTGAAGGTCTGAAAACACCCTCAGAAGCCGATGCCTGCTCAGCGGCTCTGGACCCATCTGAAGGGCTAGTCTCTGAAGGCCCAACACCTTGAGTATCCAGAGGCCTAGGCAACTCCACGTGGGAGTCGGTCGCGACCTGTGGCTCTGAGGTAGCGGGTGTCAGGGGCTGTGAAAGCGCCTCACTGTGAACCGGCGAACTGGCGACTGGTCTAGAAGAGGCTTAGTCAGTTTTGGGCCTAGGATGCCTGTCCTTATCCTTATCTTTGCGTTTTTTGTGAATTCCAGTCATCGGTTGTTCCGACGGCATGGTATAATTAAACCTTCGGCCAAAGTAATGGCGAGCAAAATCAAACCGATGTTTAATATTGCGTTTGCTAAATCTAGCACAAAACCGGCAACTAGTAACGTCGTGATCTGGGCCTAGGCATGGAATACAGTAAGAATGAAAATCCTTATGGGGTATTTGCTTCCCACAAGGAATACATTTATTAACTTTTACTGACATCGGTCTGAGGCAAGAAAAAGTTTCCCCAACAGGGTACTTAGCTTTGTTGAAGACTTCGGTTCTGAAAATCGAAACTGATATCTCAGGAGTCGGCCGACCGGCACTTGCGAACTGCTTTTGTTTCGGGCACCGCGTGGCAAGAAAGACTGAAGAAAATGGCGTTGGCTGCTTTTTATATACCCCTGACGCACTGATGTCAGGGAGGAGGCGACAGCAACTGACGCCGGACCAAGACTTTGGAACTCTGGCCGACTGCGGGACCGCCTAATGGCAGGATAACCTAAGTGTAATGACTGCAGCAGTGAAACACGATGATCATCACATAAACAGACTTCTCAAAACGATCATATGCATACGACTCCTCTACTTGGGTGAAGGACAGGGGTCTACAGTACCAAAGCCTCTTCACAGTCAACAGCCACCAGTAGTTTTTGTCTGGAGAAGTAGTACCCTTGCTTGGGGGGGGGGGGGGTTACAGGCTTCCTTAAGTTATCTTCCTCTGGGGAGGTGGAGGTCCACTAGCCATGATCACTTCTGCTTCATTACCTTCAATATCGCACTGGAGAACATGTCTTCTGGGGAGCCTCTCTTTCACTCATGCTTACATCTGGAATGGAAGCCTTCAAAGGGAAGTCCAAGTGCCTCCTCTGACATTTTTCTCTTCATTAGGGACTATGGTAGAACTCCTCATACAAACTTCCTTGGGAAGAGTGACCTCTGGATCTCTAAAGAATAAGCTTATTATTCCTCTAATCCTGAAGGATCCTGCATGATGGCTTACTCAAAGTCGCAACCTATGTGGTATCTGGGGAGGAATCACCACAAGTAACATAATGGTAAGAAAGAACAAAGGGTAGCTCCCTAATGCATAGTGGGATCCAAAGTGCCCTTGTTAAAAATCATCATGGCCGACAAAATAGAAGTCTGTACTGTGACGTCATCCCTATGGGCCAGTAATCAAGGAGCCTGAATCCTCACCCCTGAAACTGGAGAGGGACATTCACATATTGGTGAGCACTGGAGAGATATTAACTGAACTTCTGTAGCCTGTAAGCAGTTGTCACTAAAGGTGTGTGTATTCTCAGCACCCACAAGGTAAATATTCAGAATTTCATTATCACAACAGTTTTATTTATTTGTTGTTAGGTTTAGTCAGAGAAAGCAGGCAAAGATGTCAGCGGAGGATTATGGCAAGGTGACAAAGAAAGTACAGTTGTGTACATTTACCATAAATTTAGATGTTAGAGTGTCATGGAAGAAGGGACAGCAACCGACGCAGGACCCAAGACTTTGTTAAATCAGGCCGACTGAGGGCTACCTGCAAGCAGACAACCCAAATGTAATGACTGCAACAGTAAAACATGAAGAACATCCAGTTAAGCCAAGGTGCGTGAAGCCAAAGGATTGGTGCACAACAACCTGACTAAAGAGGAAATTATTTCAGCCTTAGTCGTAGCTCAGACCAGCAACCAGAAGGATAACCAGTCTGGTGTTGGGAATTTGCAGCCCTCAGAAAAAGGACAGTTCACCTTTCCTCAGAGGGCTTAAAAAACAGTCTGCAGTTAAAGGGACTTGAACTGGAGGCCAAACATTTGGAATTAGAATCAGCAGAGTGACTGCAGCATTTAGAGGCCGAAGAAAATGAGAAGCATCATCAACATGAGCGGGAGATGCTTTCGTTTTTCCAGGGTCATGGAGGTAATGGGGAAGGGAATAACTGAACCCCAGAAACAATAAAGGTCAGTAAATTTCTTCCACAATTTACAGACTGTGATAATTTTGACAAGTTTAAATCCATTGTTTATAGAATGTTTTAAAATTAACAGCTGAAGCTTACAGAAAAAAAAATGGTGAGCATAGACGGAAGGCAGATGAAAATGTGATTATACTGCTTGAGTTAAGCAATTATTTTCATATGTGGGAGAAGGGCTGGCAAACTTTTTGGTGAGCAAACAAGCCCTTAGCACTTTGCCCAAATATAAGAGAATCTGGATGGCAGCTCGAGAGTGTAACTCTACAGATGACATGGGGAAAAAAGGGGATCTCTACTTAGCAAGCAGGGCATCACTGCACAAGAAGGGGATACCCAGTGCTGCACATGGATATAAGGGAACCCATGGTGGGCAGCCTAAACCACCACAACGGAGTCCACCAGTAACAGGGGAAGTCACTGCTTCAGGTACATGGCCAGGATCAAAGATTAAATGTTTTAAATATAACGGAGGCAAGATGGAGAAGCCAGCAAGTGGGAATAACAGTATGCCAGTGGTAAGTTGTCTGAAGAAAACATGAGTACCAAACTATCACCAGAGTTTATATTCAATCTTAGTGGATAGAAAACAGGCCACTGCTAACAGTGAGAAAGAGAGACTCTAACATAACCATTGTGAAGCCTGCAGTGGCTTCAGAGGAGCAGTACTTGCTTGGGCAGTCCACTTCAGTCAGTGCTTTAGGAGGGACCCCACTCCAAATGCTTTTGTTCAGGGTTCACTTTGACTGGAAGGGTGGAAAAGGAAGCAAGCAAGTAGGTGTGCTTGAGAATATCCCTGCAGATGTCTCGATAGGGAATGACTGATAATACGCTCCTTCTATGCATGCAGTTACATGCAAGTCAGGCTTAGAAACAGGCATGTGGGTCTCAGCCTGGGAAGACCCAGACAGACCCCACATCTGAAGCCAGGGCTGGTGACGTGGCTATTTCAGGGAGGGAGCTAACTTGTAGCAGTGAGCCTGAAGGTGAGCAACAGTTGCTGGTAAGTACTGTTGTTCCCTTTGACAGATTGACTGCAAGGGCAGAGGTCAGTGTTAAATACCTAGGCTGACAGTGAGGCACCGCTGTCAAGAGGATACTAGACTTCCAGTGGAAGGGGATCCAAGTTCTTGACCCTACACTAACAGGAGGTACCGGATTCTCAAGGAAAAGGGGAGGCTGTACACTGAAACAAAGGGTTACTATATAGGGAATGGACCCCTGAGGGAGGGCTAGAGGATGAGGTAATAGAGCAGTTGTCAGTACCTACAGCCTACCTTCTGGCACTTCTAGCCATAGCCCATGACATTCCTTTAGCAGGTCATATGAGCATAAAGCTTACCAAGAAATGTCCTTTGCCGAACTTTTACCAGCCTGAAATTACGAAGGATGCAACAGGGTACTGCAGGACCTATGAGCAGTGCCAGAAAGTAGGCAAGACAGGAGACAAGGTCAAAGTTCCTTTGATGTCTCTGCCGGTGATTGAGGAGTCGTTTCAGAGGGTAGCTATTGAGATTATGGGCCCTCTGAGTACTCCAAATTCCACAGGGAAGATGTATACATCCTGGTGGTAGTAGACTGCACTACTAGATACCCTGAGGCAGTGGCCCTGTCCTCCATCAAGAATGAAAAGGTGGCAAATGCTTTGTTAGAGATTTTCAGGAGGCTAGGTTTCCCCGAGGAAAAATGACAGAGGTGCCAATTTCAAGTCAGACCCGCTGGCTTGTCTGTGGAAGCGCAGTGAGGTGAATCACCTAAGACCACCCCCTTCCATCTCCATAATAATGGCCTTGTGGAGAGATTAAACTCTACACTAAAGACCATGCTACGGGCATTTGCAGTCCAGTTTAAGAGAGAGTGGGACAAATATTTGCCCCATCTGTTTGCATACAGAGAGGTACTCCAGGAATCCACAGGTTTTTCACCCTTTGAGGTGCTGCACGGGCATAGGGCGAGAGGGCCTTTAGATTTGATTCGTGATGAAAGGGAGGGTGAATGTGAATCACACAAGGAGTCTGCTGTGGCATATGTCCTAAACCTCAGGACAATGCTTAGAGACCTCAGGGATATGGCCCAGAGAACCTGGCAGGAGCCTAACAGGAGGAAAAAGGGCTGGTATGACAGGAATGCTCGAGCCTGAGAGAATGCTGTAGGACAGCAAGTTATGGTTCTCATTCCTCTCAGACACAGTAAGCTGCAGACAGCTTGAAAGGGACCCTTCAAAGTGGTAAGGGAGGTCAGTGATGTTAGCTACATTGCAGAACTGCCAAGCAGGGGCACAAAAGTACAGTTGTGTACACTTACCATCAATGTAGATGTTAGAGTGTATTCACTGTTGCAGTCACTACATTTGGGTAATCTGCTTGCAGGTTGCCCTCAGTCGGCCTGATTAACTGCAATACACTGCACAGGAGGGGGTACCAGTGTTGGCGTGGCCAGTCTGGAGCAATCAAGATCATCCTTGGTATGTCCTGTTTGACTTTTAGTAGAACTTTGGAGAGCAGAGGCAGCAGGGGGGGGGGTGGGCTGATAGGTTTTTCCAGCTGAAGGATAGCACGTCCACTTTTCAGGCTTGTTTGTGGGGAATCCTTATGCAAGGCAAATAGATCTATGTTTGGGCTAACCCATTCACTTGTCAACATGTTGAAAATCCTTGGTTCCAGTTACCACTCGTGTGGGTCCATGAGGTTTCTGCTTAGTCCGTCTGCCAGTGTATTCAATTTTCCTAGCAGGAACAGAGCTTGTAGGTGCACTTGGTAGCTCAGGGCTGTGTTCCACAATGCCATGGCTAGTCTGCAGAGGGGGTAGGAATGTGTACCCCCTGCTTGTTTATGTACCACATAACCGTGGTGTTGTCCGTCTTTACCATTAGTTGTCCTTGAAGGCTGTCAAGGCATTCTGTACAGCGAACATTTCTTTTCGACTGATACATAGGTGCATTTGATTTGGGTTCCATTTGCCCTGAACGCACTTCCCTGCCAAGTGAGCCCCCCAATGCACAGTCTGATGAGTCTGTCGTTAGGGTTTGGGTGGCAGGGGGTAGTGTGAATGGTAGTCCCTTGTTTTGTTGGCAGGCCTCTGTCCACCAGAGGAACTCCAGGCGTAGGCAAAGTATGATAGGAATCATTGTTTCCAGGCTGTGAGAATGTTGACTCCATAGACTTTTTAGATACCACTGTAGTTTCCTCATATGCAGTCTTGTATATGGAATTAGAAGAATGCAGGAGGCCATGAACCCCAAGGCTTGCAGTATTTGTCTTGCAGATATCAGGGTTTTTGTGGCCACTTGTTTGAAGTAGGTTACCAAATGAATTAGCTTTTCTGGCGTGAGATAAGCCATCTGGGCAGTTGTATTCAAGCTTGCACCCATGAATGTAATTTGTTGACAGGGTACCGGTTGTGATTTTTTTCATTTATGGTGTACCCCAGACAAGTTAGAACCCTTTTTACAAATGCCAGATGATGTAAAAGTATGTCCTGCCTGAATTAGACAATCGTCCAGGTATGGGTATATTTGAATATTTCTTTGCCTGCAAAATGCAATAATTGGAAGCAAGCAATTTGTAAATATCCTGGGCATAGTAGACAAGCCAAAGGGCAGTGCAGAGAACTGATAATGCGTGCAGCCTGCTTTGAAGCATAGGTATCTTCTGCAAGACTCCCCGATTGGGATGTGCAGGTATGCTTCTTTTAAATCTAGTGTTGCCAACCAGGCGTCTTTGCCTAGCATAGGAAGTAATTGGTGAAGAGTTAGCATCTTGAATTTTGGAATTTCCAGAAAGGTGTTTAGAGTAGACAGGTCCAGGATTTGCCATGATTTGTCTTTTCTGGGTACCAGGAAAAGTCTGGAGTAGAAACCTTGTCCCTTTTCCTCTTCTGGCACCAGCTGAATAGCCCCCATGCGTAAGAGGGACACTACTTGTTTTTGAGCCTCTGCCCACTGATTTGGGGGCAGGTCTGGCCACCCATTTGGTGTTGGCAATGTGTGGAAATGAAATCTGTATCCCTGGGACACTATATTTAAAACCCATTTGTCCTGGGTTATGAGTTCCCAGTTCTTTGCATGAAAAGCAATCTTTCCCCCCAAAGGGGCAGTGAAAAGATAAGTGCTTGGGAATTTTAAAAGGAAGTCATTGAGACTGTTTACCATAGGGGGGTGTCTTGTTATTTCCAGATTTGGAAGTGGAGCTCCCCCACTGCTTAGTTCTGAGAGTCCCCTAGGACTGAAACCTGGGGTTTTTGCTGTGCCTGGGTTTGGCTTGAGAGGACCTGGAAGGGACTGGAAAGGACCAATTCCTAGTAGGCCAGTGCCTACTAAATCTAGGAGGTTGCACTTGTAAAAAATCTTTAACAGTTTGCATAGATTTAGCTTTATTTTCCATCTTTTTAAGTTCTTCTTCAGCCTTGCTGCCAAACAGGCAGCCCTGATTTAAAGGAGCATCCAACAATTTAGCTTTAACATGATCAGGCAAAGATTATTCCTTAAGCCAAGCATGCCTTCTAAGCACAGACCCCATTAACAGCAGCCCTGAAAGAGGCCTCTAAAGAATCAAAACCACATTGCAAAGTATGTTTTCCAACTTGTTCAGTAGAATGCATTAAGTCCTGTAAATCTTTATTTTTCCACACAGTCAGGAATCAACATAATTTTCTGTTTAAGCAGTCCAATAACATGTTGCTCATATTTTAACATATGAAATTGGCAGTTTAAAGCTCTGATCGCCAAGCTTGCAGAAGTATAAACCTTTTTACCCCATCTACCCAGTGCCCTAGAGTCTCTATAAGAAGGGGTAGGATTTTTAGCAGTAGAATCCTTAATGCCCTTGGGCCCCTAAGAAACAGTGTCTGGATCTGCAACAGGATTTTTGAAGAGGAACTTGTGTGACTCAGGAACCCTGTAGTATCTGTCAGGTTTACTAGGAGCAGGAAGGCAGGGAATCAGGGGCCAAACTGGATTCCGAGAACATATCATCAACAATGTCTAGTACAGGAGGTATAGCCAAAGGCCTATGCTGAGGTAGAAGATGGAAATCCCTAAGCCTCTTTTTTGAATCAGAAAATTCCTGGCTTTCCCAGTGGAAATGCTCCCTTAAAGTATGTAAAGTTTCCCCAAAAGAAAAATCCTCAGTAGGGGAAGCAAAGGGAATAGAATCCTCTGCATAAGAATCCTCATAAGTAGGTATAGACAAATCCAGGTCATCAGAAACAGTATCCTGATCAGAAGATTCATAATCAAGCTCAGCCCTAGGCCTCTTAGAGGGGGGGGGGGTTTGACTACCCCTGATTAGAGTTATTAGATCTTCAGCCATTTTAATAATTTGTTTTTTAGGCATAGGGGCCTGAGCGTCGTTTTTTTTAGACATGGATCGAGATTTAGGCCTTAGTAATGAAGGAGGTGTCGATTTAAATATGCAAATCTGTAGGCCTGAATACACCTTCAGAAGCCGGTGCCTGCACAGCAGCTACAGACCCATCCAAGGTAGAGACATCTGAGGGTTCCATAGTCGAAGTATCTCGCGGCATACCGGTCTCAGTAGAGGCCTGCGAATCAGAAGTAGCTGGTATCAGGGGCTGCGAAAGCGCCTCACTGAGTACCAGTGAACTGGCAACTGGCTTAGGAGAAGCATCGTCTGCAGTTTTGGACCTCGGCGGCCTGTCTCTGTCTTTATCTTTGTGTTTTTTCAGAATCCCGGTAACTGGATGGCTAACCGACGACATTTCTGGATAATTAAACAGAGAACCGAAATATTTAGAGGCAAAAATATACAGACGACGGACAGTGCACTGATTAAATAAAGCACAAAACCAACAGCAAGGTACGTTGTGGTCAGGGTCTAGGCAAGGAATACAGTACGAACGAAAATCTTTGAGGTATTTGCTTTCCGCAGGGAATGCAATTATTAACTTTTACTGACATCGGTAAGGAGCAAGAAAAAGTTTCCCCAACGGGGTACTTAGCTTTAAGTTGAAGACTTCGGTACTGAAACTCGAAAACAAAAATGTCAGGAGTCGGCTGACCGGCACTTGCGAACTGCTTCTGCTTCGGGCACCGCACAGCAAGAAAGACTGATGTAATGACATCAGCTGCATGTTTTATACCCCTGATGTCATGGAAGATGGGACAGCTACCGACGCAGGACCCAAGACTTTGCTAATCAGGCTGACTGAGGGCAACCTGCAAGCAGATTACCCAAATGTAATGACTGCAACAGTGAAACACTAAGAAGATCTGCACCATGTTAACATGATGAAAAGTACAGTTTTGTACCTACCATAAATGTAGATGTTCGAAGATCCACATTGCTGCAGTCCTTACATATGGGTAGTCCGCTGTCCTCGGTCAGCCCGAATGCCAAAGTATTAGGCTGACGTCGGTCAAGGCGCTTAAAACTGACATCAGGACGTCAGGGTACAAAAGCGCATGACCAACGTCATTTCCTCAGTCTTTTCTTGCCCCAGATGTCAGAAGGCCCTAACAAGACAGGCCAAAGCCAAAAACCAGCAAAACCCAACCAACCACCCGTGCACTAACCATATTTACAATATGTACAACACCAACCACACCACCACCTTCAACAACAGAGGGGAAGGAGGGAGGGTAAATTGGACTGCAGCAATGTGGATCTTCGAACATCTACATTTATGGTAGGTACAAAACTGTACTATGTTCTTCATCTCACATTGCTGCAGTCCTTACATATGGGTAGAATCCCAAAGCAGAGGTAAGGGAGGATGGCAAAACTATAAAGCATTAGGAGCTGCCAACATGCCTTGTAAAATTGCAGTTGCAAATCCAGCCCTAGATTTAGAGTAAAGTGGAAGGTGGTAATGCTTAGAGAAAGTATGCACTGAACTCCAAGTAGCTGCTTCCAAAATATCTTTAGTAGCCACCCCTTAAACAGCTGTAGAAGTGGCAGTAGCCCTAGTGGAATGAGGCCTAATCCCAGCTGGAATCTCCTTACCATGATGGGAATAACAGAAAGCAATACAAAAACCAACCCACTTAGAAATAGTTTGTTTTGAAACAGGTTTGCCCTGAGAACCCAAAGCAAAAGAAACAAACAACTGCTGAGACTGCCTGAACCCTTTAGTTCTGCTCAAATAATATCGCAACTGTCTGTGAATATCCAAAGTGTGCAAAATCTTTTCCCCTTTATTTTGGGGGTTTGCATAAAAAGTAGGCAAATGAATAGTTTGGTTTAAAGCCACACTAGAAACCACTTTAGGCATAAAAGAAGGGTTAGTACTAAAGACACCCTATCCTTGTGGAAAATTAAGAAAGGCTCAACTGCCATAAGGGCCTGTAATTCAGAAACCCTTCTCGCAGAGGTAATGGCCAACAAAAAAGCAGTCTTCCAAGATAAATATTTCAACTCTGCCGATGCTGCAGGCTCAAAAGGTTGTAGAGTGAGTTTCTCCAACACAAAATTGAGATCCCAAGCAGGAGTAGGAGCTCTACGTGGGGTCTTATATTCTTTGCCCTCTAAGGAATTGCTTAAACAAAGGCTGAGAAAATAATGGTGGGTCACAGTCATAGTGAGCAGAGATTGCTGCAG
The DNA here is from genome assembly GCF_019279795.1 of Protopterus annectens. NCBI lineage: Eukaryota > Metazoa > Chordata > Ceratodontiformes > Protopteridae > Protopterus > Protopterus annectens. Next base: position 555,901,926 of record NC_056741.1, on the reverse strand, counting down.
CATGAACCTTTATAGAGGAGAAGGACAAACCTTTGTCCAATAACTCAGTAAGGTATTGAAGCGCCACACTTAAATTAGGTTTAGAAACATCAAAGTCCTTTGCTGTACTCCAAAATAAAAATCTCCTCCATTTATCTGCGTAAACTTTCCTTGTACTAGGCCTTCTGGCCTCCAAAATAACATTCAAAACTTGTTGTGGAAGCCGAGACCCTCCAGGGTTTAAACCAGAATATGCCAGGCTGTCAGATGTAGAGAATGAAGTTTGACATTGAGTAAATGACCGTTCTCCTGAGACAGCAGGTGAGGAATCAAGGCAAAGGCCATGGAGGCTCCTGTGCCAGACTTCTCAGTAATGGGTACCAGTGCTGTCGAGGCCAATCTGGAGCTATTAAAATCATGTTTGGCTTGTCCTGTCTGACCTTCAGCAGTACCTTTGGGAGGAGAGGCAGAGGTGGAAAGGCATACACGTGAAGATTGCTCCAATTGAATGAGAGAGCATCCACTTTCCAAGCTGAGGGATGAAACCTTTTGTGCAAAACTTTGGCAGCTGGTAATTTAGTGGAGAAGCGAACAGATCTATGTCTGGAGTTCCCCATAACACTGTCAATCTCTGAAATACATGAGGATCCAATTTCCACTCGTGGGGATCCATAATTTGTCTGCTCAACACATCTGCTAAGGAGTTCTGTGCTCCTGGCAGAAACCTTGCCTGAAGATTTAGCTGTAAACTGAGAGCAGTCTCCCACAAAATCATTGCTTGTCTGCATAGAGGATAAGAATGCGTTCCCCCTTGCTTGTTGATGTACCACATGACAGTTGTGTTGTCTGTTTGAATCAACACCTGCCCTGGAAGAAGTAAATCCTTGAAAGCTATCAATTGATGAAAAACTGCCAGGAACCACCACGATAAAAGAAGAGATAATTTTATTTTAAAATTGAAGTAAAACAAGCGCTTTCACGCATTGATATGCGCTTCATCAGGTTATGGTTTACACAGAGAATAAATCACTTTTTATAGCAAAGTTCACTACAATTAAGAAAAACATTTCATCAATTACTCAATTGCCCAAGCAATCAATTAAAACAAAATTACTAAGCGAAAACGCCCATTTCCTATGCTGGCTTGAAAAGCAAGTTATGCATTGAGTCACAGATCCAAAAAACGTTTTCCCATTTTTTAAAATAATTCCAAATTCACAATGATAAAGTCTAAGTAATTCAAGATGTCATTAATAAGCATTTTTTCAATAGTTCATGATCATATAATAAAGCCTGCACCAGTATAGTTTATATAGAGCCGCACGAAATGGCTGATAAATCCTATCATCTGCTAAGGAGTTCTGTGCTCCTGGCAGAAACCTTGCCTGAAGATTTAGCTGTAAACTGAGAGCAGTCTCCCACAAAATCATTGCTTGTCTGCATAGAGGATAAGAATGCGTTCCCCCTTGCTTGTTGATGTACCACATGACAGTTGTGTTGTCTGTTTGAATCAACACCTGCCCTGGAAGAAGTAAATCCTTGAAAGCTATCAATGCAAATTGGACTGCTAACATCTCCTTCAAGTTGATATGTAGATGTTGAAGTCTGGCAGGCCACGTGTCTTGTATCCATTTTCCATTTAGATGAGCTCCCCAAGCTTTGTCTGAGGCATCTGTCGTTAAAATCTGACTCGCCTCTGGCCGGGTCACAGAGAGTCCCTTGTTTAGGTGACATTCCTGAGCCCACCACAAAAATTCCTTTTGAATGCAAGGTATTATTTGAATGACAGTGTCCAAATCTTGGCAGTGCTGTGTCCATACATTCTTGAGATACCATTGTAGCTTCCTCATATGCAGTTTGGCATTGGGAAGTACCAGAATACAAGATGCCATGAACCCCAAGGCTTGAAGGACTGTCCTTGCAGTCAGCCTGGACTGATGAGACAACTGGAGGAAGTAAAGAGAAAGATTCTTTTGTTTGTCCGGGGTCAAAAAGGCCATCTGGGATGCTGTATTCAGTCTCACACCCAGAAAGCACATGTCCTGAGAGGGTACTAGACTGGACTTTATTTCGCTGACAGAATACCCCAGGCATCTTAACACTGCCATCACATACTGTAAATGATGAAGAAGTTCGTCCTTTTCTTGGGCCAGTATCAGGCAATCGTCCAAATAAGGATAGATCTGTATTCCTATTAGCCTGAAGAAAGCTACCACTGGAGCCAGAACCTTCGTGAACACTCTGGGCAGTAGATAAGCCAAAGGGCAATGCAGAGAACTGATAATGTGAAGTCCCAGCCCGAAAACGCAGATACTTCCTGCAACTGGGCCTGATAGGAACATGAAGGTAAGCCTCTTTGAGATCCAGAGTCACCATCCAGTGATCTTTGCCCAGCAGAGGTAAAAGCTGTTGTAACGTTAACATTTTGAACTTGGGAATGTCCAGATATGTGTTGAGGATGGATAAATCCAAAATTGGTCTCCACGTGTTTCCTTTCTTTGGTACTAGAAACAGGCGAGAATAAAATCCTAGGCCCACTTCTGGCAGAGGAACCGTTTGTATGGCCCCTATTTGAAGTAGTAGAGAAATTTGTTTGCGAGCCTCTAGTCTTTGCTGAGGAGGAACGTCCGGCATGCCTTTGAAAGGAGGCAAGGTATGGAAATAAAATTTGTAACCCTGGTGTATGATATCCAATACCCATTTGTCTTGGGTAATCAACATCCAATTTTCCTTGAAGAGTGCTAACCTTCCTCCCAAAGGTGCTGCCAGGCAAGAAGGATCTGGCAGCTGAAAAAGTAGGTCATTGGGCCTGTTTACGAAAGGACTGGCCCCTGCCCTCACCCGAAGATTGTGCAGGTGAACTCCCTGTTCTAGGCCTGAAAGAACTCTGAGCTCTACCCCTAGACTGAGAATCATAAGAAGGATACGTCCACCCCTTAGCAGGCCAATTCCTACTAAACTTCGGAGGCTGAACTTGCAAAAAATCCTTAACAGCCTGCATAGACTTAGCCTTGTCTTCCATTTTCTTCAAGACTGATTCCACAGGTGAACCAAACAACACATCAGACTGCAAAGGAGCATCCAAAATCCTTGTCTTAACATGGTCAGATAAATTCTGATCCTTTAACCAGGCGTGCCTGCGAAGAACTGAGCCAGTGGCAGCCACCCTAGACGAGGCCTGCACAGCATCAAAACCACACTGTAATGAATGCTTACCCACTTGTTCAGAGACATGCACCAAATCTTGCAACTCTTTACACTCAATGCCTTCCGCCAGAGCATCCACCTTAGACTTCAATTGAGAAAGAAGAAAGTTTTGATATTTCAACATATGAAACTGGCAATTTAAAGCCCTCATAGCTAAGGTAGAAGATGTATAGACCTTCTTTCCCCATCTATCCAAAGCTCTGGCTTCTTTATCTAGAGGAACCGGATTTTTTTCAACAGAGGCCTTGACACCCTTAGGTCCCTGACTAGTTTCTGGGTCCGCCCTAGGACTCTTATAAAGATATTTATGAGCCTCAGGCACCCTGTAATACCTATCCGGTTTAATAGGAGCAGGAGGCAGAGAATCAGGATTAAGTGAAGCCTCTGCAAACACATCTTCCACAACATCCAGAACAGGGGGTATAGCCAAGGGCCTATGCTGGGGTAACAGCAAAAACTTCCTAAGCCTTTTCCTAGAATCAGAGAAGTCCTGACCTTCCCACTTAAAATGTTCCCTCATAGAATGAAGTGTCTCTGAAAAAGAAAAATCCTCTGGAGGAGAAGCAGAAGGAGTGGAATCATCTGCATCAGAATCAGAATAAGGAGAATACTCCTGCAAGTCTTCAGCTGAAGACTCTGAAATATCCGAAGCCTGCTCAAAACTTCACAACTCTGGCTCCACCCTAGGCCTCTTATCAGGAGGGGGCATAGAACCTCTAATCAGAGTAATTAAATCTTCTGCCATTTTAAGCATGTGCTTCTTAGGCACAGACCCTGCTGAACTAGGAGTGACACCAACAGAAGCTAAAACTGGCCTGCCTCTGGGAGAAGCCTTGGAAACAGAAGGAGAAGGCCTAACCACCCTAGGAAGGGAGGGGAGTACAGTAACTTGGGAAGCCCCTTCAGCCTGACCTGCCTCCTGAGAGACCACCTCCTGCAAAATCAAAGTCTCCCCCTGAGACTCCAGAGAAGTCTCCGTCGGAACCACCGGTTCCACTGAAGCCTCTAAAGAACCGGCGTCCGGAACGGACGACTCAACTTGCCTGGGTTTAACTGTTTTGTCTTTGCGCTTCTTCACAGAAGCGGGCGCCGGAGAATCCGACGGCATATTATAATTGCACCGCTTCCCAAAGACCAGCCTAGCACAATCCAACCTTCGCTTAATAGTGCGTTTATTGAACCTAGCACAAAAGCGACACCCAACAACGTCGTGCTCAGGCCCCAAACAAGGAATACACAAAGAATGATAATCCCTATGCGGTATCTGTTTCCCACAAGAAATACAGTTATTCACTTTTTCTGACATCCGTAAAACACTGAGGCAAGAAAAAACAAAATAATCCCCAACGGGGTACTTAGCCAACTTGGATTCGGTCTGAAACTCCGAATTCGAAAAATTTCAGAACGCCGAACGGCACTTGCAACGCTGCTTCTGCATCGGACCATGCGGTAAAAAAGACTGAGGAAATGACGTCGGTCATGCGCTTTTGTACCCTGACGTCCTGATGTCAGTTTTAAGCGCCTTGACCGACGTCAGCCTAATACTTTGGTATTCGGGCCGACCGAGGACAGCGGACTACCCATATGTAAGGACTGCAGCAATGTGAGATGAAGAACATCCATACCATGATAGGGAGGCCCTTGTGCCAAGTATTTGTAGTAGGAGGCAGGAGTCTGAGGGGGATATATGGCTACATCGAGACAGCCAGCAGAATGCCAAGTTACTAAGGTGGAGCCTAGGTTTGCAGGCATATGACATGACAGTGTAGCATCGTAATGGGGTTAGCAATGCCAATGTAGACGGGATCTTAAGACAGAGTATGGATTAATTGATTCCCAGAAAGGCTCATTCCTCTCAAGCAATGTTTCTCAAGGGGCACTTGAAAAACTAGCTTGAGTCTTCAAAAGGAGGAGAGATGTGATTATGTGAGGTACTGCCAGGTATGCCAGGAAAAGTAGGGTAGTCTGTGTGTAACATATGCAAGCACAGATAGGTTGAACTTAGTAAAGAATTATACGTTACTTGAATAAAACAGTGATTTGTATAGATGTATTTGTAAAGCTGCTTGTGTTAAAAATGTATTAGCAGTGTGTCCTGCTGGACAGAGAAAGAAATATACATGTATTGTAACTGTTGAAATGAATACACTGTAACAAGGAATACTGAAAGAGAGGAGGTTAACCACAGTCCAGCTGCAGCTAACTTTGAGAAATTATGTTGGGCCTAGGCCATAAAGATTTTATCTTACAGTTCTCAATGTAGCCAGAGACAAAAAGTCTGTACTAGGAAGCTTTCTGTATTGTCTTTTGGGTGAGCCAACTGCTACTCTGCAAGGGTGGAGGGTTGAAATTTTTTATGACTTCCAGAAGCTGCAGCAGACTTTAGTACACTCTATGTATGTGTATTACTGATACAAATGTGCTAAATCCCGTCAGCGTCTAGCCAAGGGGATAGCATGGGAACTGGAAGTCAGGTGACCAGATGTATGTGATGTCATTCGGTAATCCATCACTAAAATGATGTTTAATACTAAGCAAGACTGAAGTCTCAGCGCACTCTGTTTTAGGAACCTGACATGGAGGACCACTCACCTACCTCATCTTACCTTTCTTTAGTAAGTGAACCAGGAAAAGTAATTATTTAGATCAGTCGGGAAATTATAGTGAGATTAGTTAAGTACTGTTTTTCTGTATCTGTGTGAATCTATTCATCTGTGTTATTTTTAATATTTCCTGTCCTTGAAATTCTGGTGTTTACTGCAAATATTTAATATTTTCATGTTCTTTTAATTACTATCAATTATATTTAAACTTTTTATTATGGCTGGTCCTTTAGAGAATATTTTAACCTTTGAGACCACTCTGTTGCCACTCCTGAAAGCCTTATTACACTGGTCAAAACACTACCGTTTGTATTAATATTAATTTCAGTCAGTATAATTGGGTACCCTTGTACAAGCTTTAGAGTAGCTGGCTTTGGAGGAGTGTCTGGTGGCAGTAACTACCTTATAGTCTGGGCAGAAGGGGGCATAGCTAGTAAATATGTGCCAGCCTTTTGCAGGTGTGTGTGTGTGTGTGTGTGTGTGTGTGTGTGTGTGTGTGTGTGTGTGTGTGCGCTTAAGCAAAATCAAATCTCAAAAAGAGTGTGCGTGTCAGCTGCCTGGACCAGGGACACTAAGCACTGGTTTCACAGAGAGGGCGCTGAAGGACTTGGACACGCTGCTCTATAAGCTGCGCCAGTGGGGAGTCTTACTAGGGACCTGAAGGGAGACGGAGAGAAATCCAAGCCCCAGACTGAGTGTGATCCCTGTTCCCTTGAAGGAAATTGTGTTTGATGCAGGGAGTTGCATCTAGAAATACTGCATATATCTATTTTTATTCCCAGTGAACATCCTTCTCCAGTGTCAGTGGTGAGGATTCAGGGTCAATGATAACTGGCCCAGAGAGGGGACGTCACATGTATCATCATCAATAAACCTGCCCAGACCACTGATATCAAGGTCAGTGGAACAGAGGCCAAACCAAGGATGTTCTGTCTACAGGCAAGCACTGAAAAAGTGACAAGAGAATGGCACCAAAGTGATTGGTGTTGGCCCCTCTATGTTAAAGACCAAGTCATTGCCAGAGACCGTAGTAAACAGTCTACATCAGTGTCTATTTTAACAGCACCAATGTAGTCTGTGTGAGAAAGAATTCCATTGTTAATGGTGCAGAGACTGGGCCTGGAGGGGGGAGTAAGACAGGAACTAATTTAAACTTCTCGGTCCCACAACAAGACCTGCCAGAACAGAGATAACATGCAGAAGCAGAGCTCTGACAAAGGCCAATGTTTTATGTTCACAGTTGACTTGTGTAGGATTTCAGTGGAACCTGTGAGAATGAACTGATGCAACTAAAGTTCTTGAAGAAATCGGCAAAGAGATTTCCTTCTTCAAGGAAAAAAACACCTGTACACCACTGAATCCTCCATAGTTTAAGAGGGCTCTTGTAATTGAGGGGAAGTAGTAGAAACTCTAGGTTTCTTAATGGGGTTAAGCCTCTCTAAAGTGTTTTATGTTCAGTCGTTCTTCTCATCCTCCTTTTTTTGTTGCAAGTTCAATAGGTGCCAGACTCTGTGCTGATTCAGACAGGCGAATACCCTTGGCTACTAATTTGTTCCTGTCCTCCATGAGGGTCCAGTAGTTAAATTTTTTACATACGAACAATGGACTAGTCACACCCCTAGGCAGACTCATTTTTGAAGGTCTGACTGCCTTCTTTCTCCATCTCCACTGTCAATTTTGACAAACTACCTCAAGAAAACAACAAAATACCAACTTTTGCTAATAATTACTAGCAATACTGCCTAAAAACGTAAATCAAGATGCCAAGAAAATAAAAGGGATGATGGCCTAAGTAGTTACAGGGTAGAAAGGGGATGGGAAAACAATGCAAAAATAAGAAAAATATTAGAAATGTACTATAGAAGACAATGATGGACAGACAGTGTAATACAAAAGAAATAAAATGTTCACTTTGCTAACTAATCAGAGAAAACTCCATTCTAACACTAGAGCTGTTTGGAGACACTGTTGTCTTAATGGCAAACACCACGATCTGGAGAAGTCAGCAGCTGCAGAGGATTATGGGTAGGGCAACACAGAAACTTGTAACACAGCCCTGGATTCAGCAGAGACCTGAAACTGGACTATTTTTATATATATATATATATATATATATATATATATATATATATATATATATATATATATATATTCCAGTGAATCCCAGCAGGGAGGCGTCCGTGGTCACTGTGGTTGTGGGCAGAGGGAGAGAGAAAGGTCTGCCTAGAGAGAGTTTCTGTGACTGAAGCCATCACTGGTGGAGATGTCTGCACACAGGCATCAGTTTTATGGTCACAGACAGAGGAAGATGAAGAGGCGACCACTGAACAACTAAAGTCCATTGTAACACACGTGTGGTACCCGACCAGAGGAACAAGAAGAATGGCCGAGGCCATGAAACAGAGGGCCCGAAGAATCAAACAAACCAAGGGCCGCAACAGGTCCAACATCTGTTTGGCCTGTTCCAGAATCAAGTGACTTCTGCACAGAGGCAAAGTCGCTATCTTCGAAACGGCGTACAACTGAACTCCTATGAACTCAAGATGTTGAGTGAGAATTAGATTGGATTTTGCCAGGGTGACAGTTATCCCCAGCTGACAGAAGAAGGGGGAACATACTAAATCGCCTGGGTCAGTTGATGCCTCAAAGGTGCCGTGAGGAGCCAATCATCAAAGTAAGGAAAGACCTGGAACCCCTGCAGACACAAGTGAGCCGCTACCACTGCCATGCACTTGGTAAACACCCGGGGAGCTGTGGTAGGACCAATGGGTAGGGATAGGAACTGGTAACGATTGGCTCCTAGCTGGAAGCAAAGTTGTCTTCTGGAAAGCTTGTCTATCTTGATGTGATAGTAGGTGTCCTGGAGATCCACTGAACACATCCAATCATCTTTGCACAAAAGGACCAGAAAGGACTGCGCAGTGACCATCTGGAACTTTGACTTCTTTACTGAAAGATTAGGCTCGCTGAGATCCAGAATAAGAGGAAGGTCCCTTGTCTTTATCACTAAAAAGAAGTGAGAATAAGTGCTGGATCTTCTTTGTCCTGGTGGGACCTCTTGGATGGCTCTTTTTAGGAGAAGTTGAACTTCTTTGAAGGCCAACTCCCTTTGACTGAGTGGAATGTCAGGGAGGTAATATCTTACTGGAAGGTTTTCGAAAAGGTAAAAAGCATATGTCAATGGCATGGGAATTCACAGTTACTCCCTCATGTCTGTCACGAGGCATATAAAGCATTATGGGAAAGAGAAAGAATTGAGGAAGAACAAGATCATGTGATACATCAAGGCCCACTGGTAGCCATGTTGTGGAAAACAGGCTAAAATTACAAATAAAACACTTAAGAGTGATTCTGAGGTGTTAAAATATGTCAGGAAACAAAGAGATTGTTTAAGTTCTAGGGTGGAGTTTTCTTTAACTGCAGAATCAGCTACCAAAAGTGAGGAAGAAACATTGACTGGGAAAGTTCTGCAGCTATTCAGCAAAAAGCAATGTAACCTTCAGACATGAACTCCAGTACCCTACAGGAAGATCGACAATTGCATACAGGCCTAGCTAAAACGATACACTGATGGAGAATATCAACTGATGGATGAATATCAACACAAACAACAAAAGACTTGAAAAATGGGGAAAAAAAGTTTTTAAATATTCAGATGAGGTGATAAAGCTGCAAAAATTAGAGGTCAAAATGAAGAAAAGCTGGCTGAATATGAGACTACTCAGGAACAGATGTTTCAAAAAATAACAGAATTAGAGGGAAAACCTGAAATTTTCAGCTATACCAGAGAAGCTGGAAGAAACAGACTGCATTACATTTTATGAAAGCAGGAATAAGCAACTGGACTGGTACTCCACAGCAGGAATAAGCAACTGGACTGGTACTCCACAGCAGAAGTTGTTAGTTGAAAGGGCACATTGTGTGTATGCTCCAAACCTGGCTATGAGAAAGCAAACCAGACCTTTAACAGTAAAGATGCAATCCTACCAGGAGGAGGAGTTGATTTTGACAAAACTGTAGTGGCAGGAAGTACAAAGTACTAAAAGTGGAAGATAAAAGTGTTTTGTGGAGAATGATTACTCACTGTGCACCGGGCAGAAGAGAAGCAAATTTATTCCACTATTCAGGGTGTGTTGAGACTCAAATATGAGATTCAAACTGCTGTACCCAGCTGTCTTTGAAGTATTCCTCCCTGGAAGGACAAAAATCATTTTTTGAAGAAGTACATGCTAAGGAGGAAATACAAATGTTTCTCCAACAAAAAGTGAGCTGGAAATCAGAAATATTTTGCTTCTTGTTCTTCTGGTGATAAAGACCAGAGAAACCATACTTGGTGTGAGGAAGAGAGCATGAGAACTGACTAGAAGAAATCGAGAGTATGCTGAAAATGAAGCAGAGCCAGGATCTGAGAGAGATGGAGATGAATAATAATAAAAATCAGTAGCAATGTAGGATTACAATGCAATACTTATGTGTATGAAATATGACAAGAACATCTGGAAATATTGCACTTCAGAATTTGTTGGACTTGTGGGGGACTAAGCATATTCCCTACTTCATAGCACTACTCCTCAAAAATGCTTTGGAAAGTGGAGGGGGAGTTAACCAAGTAAAGAAATGTTTTTCTTACTACTATTTTTGTGGTATATGGTCTTCTTTGCATGCTATAAACTAAGGTTTTCTCAGTTATTTTTAAGTGCAACAGAGATTGTAAACAGATGCTGCTGTTTTTTTTTCCTTTTCTTTCTCCCTTCTCACTTTCTTTTTGTTCAGTTTTAAGAAATGTAGGCAATGCAAGGGAAAAAAAAGCCTGGTTAAAAGAGCATGACAAAAGAAAAGTGAATGTGTTTGTTCTCATTCTTGCATGGGGAAATGACTGGATGAAGGACCTTAGATGGATTTAGTAACAAGTTTTAAGATTAAGCAAGTAATGAAAAAGAATATTGAATATTTTGATGCTTTTTTTCTTGCAAAGACATGTATGCTCGGTAGCAATTCTGTAGCTGGTCTTCATGTTTCCATGGAAACAAACTGATAGAGAGAAAGAGGTTGTCTCCATGGAGACACGAGAACCAGGCAATCTGATAAAAGGAAACTGGCTACCATCTGGTGGAGACTCATTGACTAGGAGATGATATTCACCTAAAGCATTCAGTGGTTTTCTCAGCTGACAGAGCTATAAAGAAATGACAAAACCAATCAGCATTCAGTAGAAACACAAGCTGCACCATTTGATTTAGCATGTTTAATCTTTCTTTTGGGTTAACTCACGTCTGTGAGTGTGGTTGTCAGTTAGGAGGGCAAAAATCAGTATTTGACGATGTACATAGTTGTGTGGGTCAAGTTAAAAGGTTTTGGGGGTATTGGGGTGTTTTGTTTTTGAGGGCTTTCAATAAAACAAAGTTATATAAGATGGGACATACCTTCAAATGGATGACAAGAAACAATTGTATAAAAGTTCAACCTGTCAAATAGTGTACGCTTATAACACAAAAGCTGGAAAAACGCACTCCTACGGCAGAGAGAGTCTTGCCTTCCTGCTCACACCTGGTAAGGGTATCTTTCACGTGTGATCCGAAGAGAGAGGAGCCATCAAATGGGGTGTTGGTGAAAGACGCTCTGAAAGGTTCCAGAAAGTTACAAAGCCGCATCCAAGTGTGCCTCCTTAGGGCCACGCCTGTGCCTGCGGCAATACTCGCACCATCGGCTGCATACGAAATGAGCCACATGGAGGAGTTTACCACTGAGTTAAGAGTCGCTAGCTGGGAGGCTGCTTTAGCCTGGGCCCCCTCAGCTGGATCTTGGAGGGTATCTCGAAGCTCTTTCAGGAGATCCCTCTGAAGACGGGTAAAGTGGCACAGGTAATTCAGGGGCCGCATAGAAGAGGTCGCTGAAGAGAACATCCGCTTCCCATATCAGTCCATCATCCTGGACTCCTTGTTAGGGGGATGGACAGATGAAGTTTCAGCCAACTCCTCCTTTGTGGCCGCTGCTACCACCATGGCATCAACGGGGACACCCTTGGTCAAGAACTGTTTGTCCTGCGGAGGAGTCAACATGCTTCCTCTTACATTTTCTCTTGCGAGGTGGCTCCTCTGAAAGATCAGGGGAGGCCCTGGAAGAGGAGGATACACCCAATGGGGTGTCCTGGAGTGCTGGATCCCCACGCTTAGGGTCTTGAAGAGGGGCAAAGGCTGACGCAGGCACCCTAGGGGGAGGAGCCGATGAGGTCGATCATGGGACTGACTTAGGGGCCAGTACACTCCTCATCACCTTGAATGCGTCCCTGCCCGGATGCAGAGAAGGCTCCGAAGAAACCAGAAGCCCCCCCCCCCGCGGGAGACAGCTCCGAGGCAGATGTGGGAGCCGAGCTCACCTGCGCCAAAGCACCGAGAGGGAGAGCGGGGTCGGACAAGGGTGCGATGCCACTCGCCCCCTCGGAGACGACGGAACCGAAAGAGAGGGTATCGGCGCCGACGGTTCCACGACTCGAACCCCAACGAACTCCGGCTCCGAGCTCATAGGAAGAGTCGGAGGAGAAATATCTACAGCTGTGGACGGAGCCGGCTCCTGATGAGGTGGACTGGACAACATTTTAGCTAGGGCCTGCGATTTTAAGAGCCTACTGACCACTCTTTCCAAGTCATGGTCCGAAAGTCTAGAGGACCGAGAAGAGTGGAATGATCGGCGATTACGCTCCGATTGGAGCAGGGGCGACTTCGGAGCCGAGCGTATAGACTCCAAAGAAGGAGACCTGGATCTCTTTCGACTCTCAGCCGGCTCGAAGACTGTGTCAGAGCCAACTGGGAGGGAGGGACATTGGTTCCAGCCAGAGCCGAAATGGCTTGTGTGGCTTCACCCAATGATGGCTCCGAACTGGGAGCCGACGGTTTAGGTGGCCTGGAAGATTTTGCCGGCTGAGCCTTCGCCGGTGAATCTTGGGGTTTTAGCATACCCCTCAGAATCAATTTATTTTTGCACTCCTGCAGGAATCTTGGACTGAAGGCATGACAGACCGAGCAAGAGTCCTGCAAGTGCACAGCGCCCACACAATAAACACAAGTGTGACCATCTATCAGAGACATCTTCTGACAGCATGAATCACACTTCTTGAACCCTTTGACATCCTAAGGAGAAAACCAAGAACAAGTTTCCACACAGATGGTTAAGGTAACCAAACAGTAAAAAAGTTAACACTCTACAGTTACCACAAACCACTACAAATACCAATACAACCAAAAGAAATCTCTAAAACTATCACTAAACACTAACAGTAATTAATTTTTTTAAAAGGAGATAGAAAGAAGGGCTAACCTCTAACTTAAACGGAAATAACCTCTCTGTGGAAAAGAGAGAGAAGGGGTAGTAATGAACTTGGCAGGTCTTCCAGGGGGTCTGTTCCACTGTGTCTGGAGCCGTCCATGCCTTTCGAGCCACCACAGACATCAGTGGGTCGAAAGGCGGAGACACCCAGGAGGTGGAAGGTCGGGATCCAAACGCATCCAGGAATACAGACATCCTCGGAAGGGCTTAGGGTAGTCCAGTTTCCCCTCTGCCTAAGCATATCAAGGATGTCTGAGATGGAGACATCTTCAGAGGGGGATCTTGGGGACCCTACAGACTCCTCTAAGTCAGTGCACAAACTTAGGCCAACAAACAGACTGGTTAAACACAAAAAACAGAATCAGGACAGAGAAAGCGGCACTTAAACGGCAAACAAATGTATATTACATTTATTAAATTAATTTGTTTGCCGTTTAAGTGCCGCTTTCTCTGTCCTGATTCTGTTTTTTGTATTTAACTCCTCTAAGTCGGTATCCGATGTGACAGACTCGGGGAGGGGAAACTAACGAGTTTCTTAAAGAAGGAGTCTCTTATCTAGAAGAAAAACTAGCTACAATACTAAGGTTCTAGCTAACGACTAATTCTACACTATCAATATAGATTTTTAATAAGAAAAAATAGTAAAGCTTATACGACCTGAGCCAGTAGAACAACCTCGCAGCAGAAGCGGCAAACGAGATCTGGATATCTAGCGCCAGGCATCATGGGATATGGGGGGGGGGTCTTGAGCCAGTAAGCAGCTCTCGAGCTTTTGAAGATGGCCGAGTCGGAGCCAAGGATCGGCTCTAAACCCAACCAGCAAGAATGAAGGCAAGATAGACAACTTAACATTTTATATTTCACATGAACATGTGCATTTAATTGAAGGTCTTGACACGGAACCAATAACCATTTCAGATCATACACCAATAACAACTAAAACAAAACAGAGTATTGAAATAAAAATGAGACACTGGCACTTTCCCACCCATCTGTTGAAAAGAGAGGAATTTAAGGAATGAGTAGTGTAGATTATTCAGGGGCCAACAGGATAGAAATTTCTTCTGAAAATATAGCTAGGGAGTGGGACAAAAATCAAGATAGAGTTTAAAAATACAATGGAAATAAAAGAAAGGGAGTTATGGTTAAGAAGCAACAAGAATTATTTAGAGAGACTGACAAATGTTAAGTATTGCAGAACAGGGGAATCCCACAGAAGACAATCAACTGCAGAATGCTAAGCAGAAAATAAGAGAAATTACCTCTATAATACGAGTTTTTACTGCTGTTAAGGAACTGTTTTTTGATAATAACAGTACAGCACAAATACTTTTAGCACAACGACTCAGGCAACAGAAAGTAGAAAGGGCTTTGAGAGGCTGCTCTTCAGATATGCAAGGTGTGTGTGTGTGTGTGTGTGTGTGTGTGTGTGTGTGTGTGCTGTAAGTCAGGAGGGGATAAAGGAGTGTAATTTTCACCAAACCTCTCCACTAGCAAGTTTGCCAACTCTGTGGGGTGTGGGGTGTGTGTGTGTGTGTGTGTGTGTGTGTGTGTGTGTGTGTGTGTGTGTGTGTGTGTGTGTGTGAGAGAGATACCGTTGGCCACCACTTCTGCATATGCTTGGGTCCTACCCATTAGGTTACGTAAAAGGCCTTATGGTTATCCTTGGCAGTGCTTGCTAGGTTTCTCTCAAAAGGAGCTCTTGGAGGATTTGACAAGTTGTGTTATTTGCCTGTTAAGGCTGAGGAGGGTGCTTTTCCATTGTTAGGTCCTTGTCTTCTTAGACAGCAACTTTTTGCATTTATTGTAGTTTGCTGATGCTGGAAGTCCACCGTGGCAGCTCGATTCTACTTGGGGCTCTGGCTTTGATTCTATCTGGTACAGCCAAGTTCATACACTTATGCAAGTGATTGTACAGGGCTTTAGTATAAGCTTCAGTGCATTTACCACTTTCAGCGTGGAGTGGGGCTTGGAATGCATTTATACCTTCATTTAGGAGGGTATACCTTGCCTAGGTGAAGTTTTTTAGTCTCATTTCACCCCTTGTGAGTTCTGGTGTCAGTTCAAAGGTGACTGACTTGTGGTCAGTTTTAACTAATGACGTCCAACGGTTGCAGCAGTGCACCTGTTTGACATGTTGGTGAAGACCAGATCTAGAAGGTTTGTTCCTCTTGTCGGGGTATAGACAATTT
The DNA here is from genome assembly GCF_019279795.1 of Protopterus annectens. Classification (NCBI taxonomy): domain Eukaryota; kingdom Metazoa; phylum Chordata; order Ceratodontiformes; family Protopteridae; genus Protopterus; species Protopterus annectens. The sequence continues at coordinate 555,886,622 of NC_056741.1, read as the reverse complement.
GCTCCATGGCATTTGAATTCACAAAGACGAGGAACTTTTGAGCTAGCGAGTAGGTTTCCCAGTTGATAGTGGGATAACTGAATTACCCCATAACCAGTGTGTTCGGTAACATTTGGTTCGTCTTCAGTTTGGTTAAGTACGCTTTGGGGGTGTCGTGACCCATGGAGGGGGATCTATAACTGCCTAGGACCTGAATGGGATCTTATCCACTGTAACCTGGACAACGAACAACTCCATGGAGCTGTCCAGCCTAACTAGACACCAGATGAATTTATCTCTAATACAGATAAAACCACCATCTCCTTTTGTTTTCACATGCTCATTTTGTGGTCTAAAGGTGTGGAAGTCATTGCAGCCTTGCAGGGCTGGAATAATTTCTAAGGCCTTAAACCAGGTTTCTGTGACTGCACAAACATCTACCTCTTCTAGTGATAGAAGTGCTTACGAGAGTGCAGGTTTTGGTTTAAGCTCCTAGCATTTAGAAGCATGACCCTTATTCTGCTCTGGTTAATTTCACGTTGGTAATATTGCTTTAGAGACCTTGCTTAAAAAAAAGGCACTATGGGGGAGGCAAGTGCCTTTTCCAGTGGCCGAAAGCCTAGGTGTACCAGGTGCAAACCGTCTCTGGCAAAGCAGTGAGGTTTGCCGACCATGGCATCCCAAGCAGACAGGAACTGGATCTCCTTGGAATGATACCAAAAACTAAGCCAATTATTGAAATCAATCAATTTTTGTTTATACTGAGGCAATAAATTAGGTGAAGGTAGTATGGTGCTCAAAGCTAGGGACATACCTGCCTGGGACACATACTCAGAGCGCTTGACCATGTTGCTCTTCATATAATCCAATGACGCAAGTCTCAGGTCGTTCACACCAACACGAACTATAACAGAGTCAAAACGGTACTTGTTGCTGAGAGACCCAAGTGCATGCAGGACTTGGTGAATCCTGGCACCGGACAGACAGCTGACTGTGACTTTCTCCTTGTCCGACCTGGTGAGTGGGAAACCGTGTGCCTCATTACTGAGTTTCCAACGACAAGAAAACTTTGTTTTTGAGTGTTACGCCTTATGGGCTTGGTGGATAAGACACTGGTGTTTCTATGTGTCATGGGTGCTGTGGAGATTATGTTAGCTGTAGCAGACTTGTGTTTTGGTATGTTTTTCTAGAGAACCTCCGCTTATGTGGATCAACATGTCTGATGCATAGTATGCGTATGAGTAGTGGTACTACGTGAATATATAGTGGTGGATGAGTGGACAACCTTCTCCATGTTACTGTTTTTGAGTGAGAGAAAGCATGGATTCTAGACTCTTGGTGGAAATGCACCTTTTAAACTCTGTACTATACTATGTTATTAGTACAAGATTGTCTGTGTAAACGACACAATTGCTACACTGACTCGAGACACAAGTCAACAAGGTTGGCAGGAGAAACACGGGTAGTCCAACTGTCCATAATACTAGGGTCTAGCTTACCAGAAAAGATCACATCACAGAGGAGCTCGACGAATGGATATTTCTGCCTGGGTTTTATGGGAAAATTTGTTGAATTTAACTGTCCAGCTTTGGCGCATACTAATTCTAAGGTCAACCACAAAGCATTCTATAGCTATGTCAAGAATCTCGATGGCAACACCCAGATCTGCTCTGAGTTACAGCACAATGGCATGAAAATTACATAACCAACTGATATTGCCAACATCCTGGCAGACAGGTTCAGTGCTAACTTTACCCCCCAACCCCTAAAGGGCTCATATCTATACAGGAAGAATGCAGAGTCCCTGTAATCACAACTACACTCCCCACTTAAGCACCATGTTCAATAACAGCCTCGCATCAGGCTTTGTGCCCACTGAATGGAGCATAGAAAAAGTTATCCCACTCCACAAAGGGGGAGCCACCACTGATCTCGGGAACTATCGACCTATTAGCCTGACAAGCCTGGTCTGCAAGGCCATGAAACGTATCATCACAGAACTCCTAAAGAAAGACATCGGTAACCACCAAACTCTGGATCCCACCCAGTTCGGGTTTGTGAAAGGCAGATCATGCCTCCTGAACCTGATCAACTTTGGTGACCGCCTCAAAGAAGTCGTAGAGGAGGGTAAGGTGGGTCACACAGCCTATCTTGACCTCGCCAAGGCTTTCAACACCATCCTGGGACCTCTCCTGTTTGGTATCTACTTCTCTGAAGTACAGGCTAACACAGAAGGCCTCTGGCTAACGAAGTTCGCAGATGACTGCAAACTAGGAGCCATAGTCAAGTCCCCAAATGATGTGGACATCCTACAGAAGGGTCTCGCTGAGACAGATGCCTGGTATCAGAGCCCATGGCCTCAAACTCAATGCCAAAAAGTGCAGCGTCATCCCCTTTGGTAAAAACTCTGCACCCATGAACTACCACAGAGGCAGCAATCTACTCAACACCGAATGTGTGATAAGAGACCTTGGGACCCAGGTGGACAGTAGTCTCTCCTTTGATAGTCACATCGCCACAGTAGTCAGGAAGTCCTTCTACGTGGCACACCTCATCATAAAAGGGTTCTCATCCAGGAAAAAAAGGGGTCATTGTTCCCCTCTACTCGACACTCATTAGACCCATTATAGAGGCAAGTATAAGACCCATTATAGAGTACAACGACCCTTTTGGAATGTACCTCAAGACATCTGCAGCAGCTGGAAAGGCCACAGAAGTACCTCACAAAGAGGATTACTGGCCTCAAACAAATGCCCTACACTGACCGCCACAAAAAACTCCCGCTTTACTCCACAGCATATTGCCTACTCCGAGGTGATCTCTGCCTAACATATAAAGCTATGTCAACGCAGAGCTGTTGGACATGCTACATCTAAAGAAATTCCAATCAATCCGAGCTACACGCTCTAGGGACCTAAACCTTGTCACCAGAATAAACAGGACATGCTGGAGGGATAGACTACTGTCCCAGAGACTTCCCATACTCTAGAACATGCTACCCATCTATGCCAAGCAAAGTTCTTCATTAGCACTCCAAGAAAAATCTTGATGAGTGGATGGGAAATAGGAAATACACCCCGGGGATCACTTCTGTGTCTCTGCTCGACAGTGGCACAGGAAAATAACTTTCTTGGGTGGCGTAAGCCAGGGAATCTTGTTGGCTAGGCTTACTGCATGGTAATGTGCAGAAAGTACAGTTTTGTACCTACCACAAATGTAGATGTCCGATAGGTATGCATCTGCAGTCATAACATATGGGTTGTCCTGCCTCAGGCAACCCTTCGGTCGGCCGGATTCCAAAGTCTGGGTCTGGCCTCGGCTGATGTCGCACTTCACCCGACGTCATAGCTCCTGGGGTATAAAGGCATCAGCCGACGCCATTTTCCTCAGTGTTTCTTGCCCCAGATGCCAGGTGCCCTCTAGGAAGGCTAAATTTGGATAAAAGTAGAAAATTCCAAAAAGTAGAAATCACAAAGTATATATACATACAAACAAACAAATACACCATAATAGATTCCCCCAGCTAGCTAAAAGAGGGGTAAGCACCCTAGGAATACCACAGAGGGGAAGGAGGGTGGGTAATCCTGACTGCAGATGCATACCTATCGGACATCTACATTTATGGTAGGTACAAAACTGTACTATGTTCTTCAAGGATGCATCTGCAGTCATAACATATGGGTAGAATACCATAGCCAAACTGGGGGGAGGAGGCACTAAGATAATGATGGTGTAGTTAAGATCCCTTGTAAAACTGCAGTTGCAAAACCTGCTCAGGATCTGGAGTATAAAGGGAGATTGTAATGCTTGGCAAATGTATGCACGGAGCTTCAAGTAGCAGCTTCTAAAATGTCTTTGGTAGCCACTCCTCGTAGGAAAGCTGTAGTGGTGGCTGTAGCTCTTGTGGAGTGAGGCCTGATATTTTCAGGAGTTGTCTTTCCATGAAAAGAGTAGCAGAATCGAATGCAATTTCCTATCCATTTTGAAATTGTCTGTTTGGAAATTGCTTTTCCTTGCACTCCTGTTGCATATGCTACCAGAAGCTGGTCAGTTTTTCTGCTGGTCTTAGTTCTGTCCAGATAGTAGCGCAGTTGCCTGTGTACATCCAAGGTGTGCAGTAGTTTTTCCCCCCTGTTCTGTGGGTTAGGGAAGAACGTAGGTAAATGAATAGCTTGGTTCAAGAATACCCTGGATACCACCTTTGGCATGAAAGTAGGATTGGTTCTCAGAGACACTCTATCCTGGTGAAAGATAAGGAAAGGCTGCACTGCCATTAATGCCTGTAACTAGGATACCCTTCTTGCTGAAGTGATTGCTAGAAGGAAGGCAGTTTTCCAAGATAAGAACTGTAAGTCTGCTGATGCTGCTGGTTCAAAAGGGGGAAGTGTTAATTTTTCCAGCACAAAATTGAGATCCCATGCAGGCAGAGGTGGCTTCCTTGGAGGTTTTACATTTTTGATCCCTCTTAAAAATTGTCTGAGGAGAGGGTGACTCTGCTGAAATTGCTGAAGCATGAATCTTTATGGAAGAATAGGACAGGCCATTGTGGAACAGTTCTGCTAAGTATTCTAGGATGTGTGCTAGGTTTGCCAGTGTGACATTTGTTCCCTTTGATGCACTCCAAATGAGGAATCTCTTCCATTTGGCTGAGTATGTTTTCCTTGTGGAGGGTCTGCGAGCCTCCAGGATAATGTCCTTGACCCTCTGAGATAAAACAGGATGGTTTTGTTTTATGCAATTCTCCAGGCAGTTAGCTGCAGCGTTTTCAAGTTTGGATGCAGGGTCTTGTAGTTGTCCTGCGTTGGAAGTAAAGGCCATAGAGGTAGAGGCCATGAGTTCGTCCGAGACATGCTTCTCAGTAGCAGGTACCAATGCTGCCTTGGCCAGTCTGGAGCTATCAGAATTACCTTTGGCTGTTCCTCCCTGATCTTCAGTAGAACTTTGTACATCAATGGGAGAGGTGGAAAGGCATAAACTGTCAGGGCCTTCCAGCTGAAAGAAAGGGAGTCCACCCTCCAGGCTTGTGGGTGGTATTCTCTTGAGCAGAATTTCTTCAGTTGGCGGTTGAGTGGGGAGGCGAACAGGTCTATCTCTGGCATTCCCCATTTCTTTGTAATGGTTTTGAAGATGTCTGGATGCAGCATCCATTCGTGAGCATCCGTGGTAGTTCTGCTTAAGCTGTCTGCTAGTGAATTCTCTTTTCCTGGAAAGAATCTGGCCTGCAGTTGAATGTTGAGATTCAGGCCTAAGTTCCACAGGTCCATTGCCATCCGGCATAGAGGGTAGGAATGCGTGCCTCCCTGTTTATTGATGTACCACATGACTGTGGTATTGTCCGTCCTTATCAGCAGGTGTCCTTGCTGGAGGAATGATTTGAATGCCTCGATTGCATGCTTCACTGCCAACATCTCCTTTAGATTTATGTGTAGATTCAGCTGGTCTTGGGGCCATAGGCCTTGGATACACTTGTCTTCCATGTGTGCCCCCCAGCCTAGGTCTGAGGCGTCCGTGGTGATGGTCTGCCTTGGTTGTGGTTTGTGGAAAGGCAACCCTCTGTTGGTCTGGCAGGCCTGAGCCCACCACAGGAATTCCTTTTTCAGGCATGGAATGAGTGGTATCATGGTTTCTAGACTGTGCCTGTGTTGAGACCATACATTCCTTAGGTACCATTGTAATTTTCTCATATGCAGCCTGGCATGTGGGATCAAGATTATGCAGGATGCCATGTAACCCAGGGCCTGCAGGACTTTCCTTGCAGTAAGCGGAGTTTGTCTTGTCAATGTCATGAAGTAGAGTGGTAGTTGCTTCTGTTTTTCTTCTGTGAGAAAAGCCATCTGAGTTATTGTGTCCAGTTCTGCACCCAAAAATGTTATCCTTTGGGATGGCACTAGTCTTGACTTCTGTATGTTGACTGTGTATCCCAAGGCTTGCAGTAGTTGTATGACATAGTCCAAATCCTTTATTATTTTTGTCTTGTTGTCCGCTTGTATTAGGCAGTCGTCCAGGTATGGGTAAATTTGAATTCCCTGAAGCCTGCAGTGTGCAATTACTGGTGCCAGGCATTTCGTGAATACTCTGGGCACAGTAGATAAGCCAAAGGGCAATGCTGAGAATTGATAATGCTCTGATCCTGCAAGAAATCTGAGGTGTCTTCTGCAATCTGGTCATATAGGGACGTGCAGGTATGCCTCCTTGAGATCTAGAGTCACCAGCCAAGACTCCTTGCCCAACATGGGAAGAAGTTGCTGTAGGGTCAGCATCTTGAATTTTGGTACAATGAGATATGTGTTCAGTGCGGACAAGTCGAGAATAGGCCTCCATTGAGTTTCTTTTCTTGGTACAAGGAATAGTCTGGAGTAAAATCCTTGGCCTTGTTCCATAGATGGTACCTTTTCTATTGCTCTCATCCTTAGTAAGTTGATGACTTGTTTTAGAGCCTCTGAATTCTGGCTTGGTGGAAGGTTTGGCATTCCTCTCTTTTTTGGTAAAGTGTGGAAGTGAAACCTGTAGCCTTTGTCTATTGTTTGCAAAGTCCATTTTTCTCCTGTAATGCAATGCCAGTTTTTTGAAAATAAAGCTAGCTTTCCGCCCAAGGGTGCTTCCAGTTGTTCCCTGGTAGGTGGAATCAGAGCCAAGTCATTGTGTCTGTCCTGTGGAAGTGGTTGCAGTCGCAGCTGTGGCGGTACTCCTCTGGTTGGCAGGTTGCCACTGACGACCCCTGTAGGCACCCCTTGATTGACCTCTGCCTCTTGGGCGTCTATTTCTGCCTCTCTGTGCTCTGGAGGTGTCTGGGAAAGGACCAATTCTTTGAAGGCCAATTTCTGCTGAACCTCGGAGGTTGGACCTGCAGAAAATCCTTGACTGTTTGCACAGATTTTGCTTTTTCTTCCACTTTCTTTAGAACCTCCTGTGCAGGGGAGCCAAATAAACTTTGTTTCTCCATAGGGGCATCTAGGAGTTTTGACTTAACATGGTCTGGCAAGGATTGCTCTTTTAGCCAGGCATGCCTTCTAATCACTGCTCCAGTCATAGCTGATCTAAATGAAGCCTCCAGTGCATCATAGCCACATTTTAAGAAATGGTTACTGACCTGTTGAGAGTTGTGCACCAAATCCTGAAGGGACTTACGGTCTAAAGGTTCAGGAGAGGAAAGCTTTTTATTCAGCTGATCTAACAAAAATTCCTGGTACTGTATCATGTGAAATTGACAGTTTAAAGCCCTGGCAGAAAGAGTAGCAGATGTATAAACCTTTTTACCCCATCTATCTAATGCTCTTGATTCTCTTTCAGAGGGTAGGGGTTTTTTGGCAGAGGCAGCTGCAACACCCTTAGGGCCCTGAGAAATGGTTTCTGGGTCTGCAGCATGGGCCTTATACAAGTGAAAGTGAGAATCTGGGACCCTGTAATATCTGTCAGGTTTGGCAGGGGCCGGGGGAAGAAAATCAGGGGCAGAACTGGCATCATTGTATGCATCATCAACAACTGATAGTACAGGAGGTATGGCTAAAGGCCTATGCTGTGGTAAGTGTAAAAAAGTCCTTAGCCTTTTCCTAGAATTAGAAAAATCCTGACCCTGCCATTGGAAGTGTTCCCTCATTGAGTGTAGAGTTTCCCCAAATGAAAATTCTTCTGGGGGGGAGGCAGAAGGAATGGAGTCTTCTGCATCCGAATCCTCATAAGGTGTGTATGGTCCTTCCTGATGGTCTGATAAATCTGATCCATCCGAGGAATAGTCAGAGGAGAGAGGTTCAGGGGGTTCAGTCCTAGGCCTTTTTTCAGGAGGGGGTTGTGAGGCCCTGTCTGGGTGAGGTTGGGATCAGAGAAATAAGGTCCTCAGCAAGGCTAAGAATCTGAGAACTTGAGGAAGGTCTGTGAGAGGGAGCTTTTGTAGGTAAGGCCTTGGAAAGTTTAGCTGCTTTAGCCCTGGAGAAGGCCTTAATAGACATAGAAGCAGGGGGTCTAGCTGCCCCACGTGCAGGAGTAGAGATGTCCAACGGGATGGTGTCGGACAATTCTAGTGTGCCTGCTTCTTCGGTAGGAATTTCTGTAGCCGACTCAGCCGGGGCCTCTGAGGCCTCGGTTGTCGGAGGCATGCTTTCGGCCGAAGGAAGAACCGAGGACTCGGTTTCAGCTGAAACCGAGACACTCGCGGTAGGCCTAACCGTGGTTTCAGCCGAAACTGCGGACCGCGAGTGTCGGTCCTTTTCCTTGCGTTTTTTTGAGTAAATGAGTAGTCGGAGTCTCCAACGGCATTTTATATGCAAAAGCGGGACCAAAAAACTTTTCAGCAAACTCCAACCGACGTCTAAGTGTCCGTCAGTTGAAGGAAGCACAGGCTAAACAAGCTGATACGTCGTGGTCTGGGCCTAAGCAAGGAAGGCAGTAAGAGTGGAAATCCTTATGAGGTATTTGTTTCCCACAAGTTAAACAATTATTTACTTTGTCTGACATCGGCTGAGGCAAGAAAGAGTCCCCAACGGGGTACTTAGCTTTTTTAGAAGTCTTCGGTAGCTGAAATCTCTGGATCTGACCGACCGGCACTTGCGAACAGCTTCTGCTTCGGGCACCGCGCGGCAAGAAAGACTGAGGAAAATGGCGTCGGCTGATGCCTTTATACCCCAGGAGCTATGACGTCGGGTGAAGTGCGACATCAGCCGAGGCCAGACCCAGACTTTGGAATCCAGCCGACCGAAGGGCTGCCTGAGGCAGGACAACCCATATGTTATGACTGCAGATGCATCCTTGAAGGACATCTAAGCAATACACAAACAAGCAGAAACCTGCTCAGATGCAAGGCCTAAATACCAGATGTTAAAACATGAAGAAAAAGAAAAAAAAAAGAAGAGTAAAAAACTCTTAAAATTCAAAAGGACCAATGAGGATGCTTATTCCAAACTCCAGACTTGCCTCTCTTTACCAGTCAGGTGCCAATCAAACACAATTCTCTCACAAGTGCAGACAGGTCCCTTCCAATCCAAGATGGCCTGGAAAACATGCTCAGAGCAAACAAGCCATTACAGTGTTCATGGCTAAAAGAACGACAAAAGTAATGCCAAAACTGATGATCCAAAGGGAGGCAGAATGTAAGAAAATGCCATTGTTGTTGGTGGGTCTTGATGCAGAGAAAGCATTTGACAGAGTAAGCAGGGACTTTATGAGCAAGGCAATGGAATCATTTGCATTTCCTGAAAAAATTATAAGGTTGATTAGGAGGATGAGGGACTGGAGGCAAAAACTAAAGTGGGTGGGGTTCACTCTGATAATTTCTGCTTGAGCGCAAGAACCCTTTATTTGCATTATATTTAGGACCACTAGCAAAGAAAATAAGGGACTCAGAAATTCAAGGACATAATTGGTACTGTAGTCAAGAAAAGCTGCTTCTAATTGCAGACGATATTTTATACCTGACAAAACTGGAAAAAAAGACATTACAGTGTTGTGGAACATTTTGACACAGTTTTAAATCTTTTTCGGGATGCAAAATTAATGAAGCTAAAACAAAGGCAATAGTGGTAAATTACGGACCCTCACATGAATTGGTTCAGCAATATTTGTACTTATGGGGACATAACAAAATGAAGTATTTAGGAGAATGGATTAAAAATGATTCTGGTGTAGCAGGTAAGGATATGTGGGAAGACACTAAACAAAAGATAATACAAAAACTGCGAAAATGGAAGCTTTGTTATATGGATATGGAGAGCAAGATACAAGCAGTCAAATGTTTTTAGTCCCTTTAGTCTTATACTCAGGGTCAGCCATATTTTTAAATCGACCAGAGAAGATGTGGACGGCAATTAATAAAGAACTGAAGGACTTTATCTGGGTGGGGAAGATAACAAGAGTCAAGTGGGATAAGCGGATTCTTCCAGTAGAACACAGCGGATTGGGATTACCCAATTTTTCTGGCAGCCTCCTCTTCTCCTGTCTCCATGATGTCACTCCATGAAATTGCTGCTCCACTTTCTGGGTCATTTTGGTTTAACATTTCTTCCAAATAATCATCCTGCAACCCTCCAGACTAGAGGGTTGTAAATATGCATTTCTCAGAGGTAACAGTCTCTCCTTCAAACAATCTCCTCAAAGGTTTCTTCTGAATCCATCTCTGTTTTTTTCTTCCAACATCACTGTTTTTTCTGCACCCACAGCATCAGAAAAAATGTCTGGTAGTAATTCTAACATTTCAGCTACATTTTCATCAACCTTCACTTCATTTTCAGCCAAAGCTGAATCAGCCACATTTTCTTCCGGTTCCCCCTGGCTGCCTCCATGCCTGGACAAGAAACAGGAAGCCAGGATGCGTTAACACACAAATCCTTCCTCTGACTACCAAGAATAGCAGAAGTTCCCTGGTGCCCTGTCTAAATTCCCCATAGTCAATATGGAGCACTAGCACATGTTACAACTAAACAAGAGAACACTGGTCTAGTGGGACTAAATCAAGATAAAAACAAGATAAAATGCCAAACAGGAGAGGGCCCAGCACTCAGTCCCATGGTACATCATAGGTTCATAGGTTTATACTAGGCTATCTGCCCCAAGGCATTTATAAGCCTAGCCTCTCTCAGACTGGGAATCTATTTCATGTTTGTTGTTGGGAATCTTTTTGTTAATTGCTTGTTTCAGTGATTCTTCTATGTTTATTCAACTTTCTGTCCCGAAAATAAATTACATATTAGGTAGTGTCATCATACAAACAGATCTGTCAAACATCTTTACAGATACCTGGGTATATTGGGGAAATAGAAAGAGTTGTCTAAATACAAATTTGATTATTTTATTATTAGAACTACATCTACATTTCTTTATATCCTTAGTTTCTTTAAATGTAAATGGACTCAATAATCCAAGGAAAAAAAATTAGTTTATTAAGGTATTTTAATGTAAATAAATCCCAAAGATTATTCCTACAAGAAACTCATTTTACATCAGCTGAAAAGAATGTCTGGAACTCCCATAGTTCCACAACACTAACCCATTCTTCATACAAAAGCTAAAAAGAGAGGTGTCATGATTCCCTGGAAAAGAAGTGTTATTTATCCTCAAATTTTATATAAATACGAGGATCCTGTGGGACTATTAAACATCATCATTGTTAAGCTTAATAATAGAATCTGGTCACTAGTCAATCTATACTGTTTTCCAGGATTTGGCATGTCAACTGCAAGACATTAGCTGGATTTTGTTACAAAACTTACAAAAGGTAATATTATATTAGGGGGGGGACTTCAATTATATTTTAGATAATCTTGACACCAACAACAGAACACCAAGGCTAATATCCACAGCAGCGCTATTTAACAAATCAATTGATTCCCTTAACTTATATGATACTTTTAACTCTAAACACAGTCTATAAAATTTTCTCATATTGATAACAGGTTCAAATTCCATACTAGGTTTGATAGACTATTAGTCTCTAAAGATTTAAAGCTAAAACTTTCATTTTTCTCTAGAATTCCTTGCCCAGTTTCCAATTATGATAGTCTCAAACTTGAAATACAGCTAGATTTTACTAAATTAATTTCTATACCTAGAATCCCCACATATATAACTAAAATTAAAGATTTCTAACCTTAATTATTAGCAGAATTAAAATACTTTTCAAGAAGTAAACACTAGTTCAATATTTTAAGAACAAAGCAAAAACTCATCCTGGTAGCCAAAACTTTATTGGAGAACAGGTACATAGTTAAATTACTTGGGTAAAATCCTAAACAACACTACTGAAGCGATAAGAGAAATCGATTACAAAAACGTGTTATCTTTAGTAAATAACCACATAAGTAAGTGGAACAACATATTCTTCTCTTTTGAAGACAGGTTGCAATTAATAAAAATGGTCCTTTTGCCAAAAAGTCTCTACATAGTATTAGCCCTTGGCACACTGCATGGAAATAAATTTACCAGAGATCTAAACAGCATTTTATTAACCTTTTTAAGGTTCCCTAAAAAGAACAGAATAGCTTATATCCATCACATTAGATCTTGGGATAAAGGCGGCATAAAATTCCCAGATACACAAGAGCCTCACTGCATAGACATCAGTTGGGTAGACAAAAATTATACTTCTAATTATCTATGAAAATATACTATTATCAGAAGGATTAGTAAATCTTCTAATAAACGTTGGTATTTTATTTGCCACTCCATAATATACAATGTTGCAAAACCTACAAAGTCTAATATCATAAACACCACCTTTATTAACTTCAGAAAGATAATAAACTCTAATGCATATTTTACAAAAAAATTTCCAGATAAGTTACACTTTAAACTTTCCATACTTTCCAATGAATGGGAGAACAATAAAAATTGTGTGCTGGAACCACTGCATAAGAGACTTATAAGTTTTAACTGTGCAACACGTTATTAAGGAATTCAATCTACAGACACAAGACTGGTTACTATTGCAAAGTATAGCGAATTACTCAATGGATCCAAGTAGAATTATTAGTGTAAATTACTCAAATGATCTAAGTAGAAGCATTAGTAACCCTTCAAATAAAAGACCAACCACCTTTAAATGTTATATATTTGAATTATTGTACAATAATTTTAACTTTAATAATATTTCCAAACTGCATGGTATACTAATAGAATATAAAACTACACTAACATTGAAATTCAATAACTAAATTTCTCTCTCAATTATATACCTGAGAAACCCAAATCATCTTCTATAAAATGAACATCTTAGGGACAGTACTGGAGTATTTTTACATGGAAGCTCCTGCACAGAGTCTTTTTAATTCACGAGAGGGTTGCAAAATGTAATAAAACTGACATTATTTGCTGGAGATGATGTTCCCCATGCAAAGCAGATTGGATCCACATTTCTTTTACGAATGTGCTTGTTTGAAACAGTTTTGGGATTTAATAAATCTCTACACACTTATCCATATTTTAGTTTCTTATTACTAAACTTCTCATTATAAAAGTATCACTTTTTTCCCTTCACTGAACACTCTACTGTTATCCACACCCCCAATAACTAATACTACTGTTCTTTCAATTCTCTAAACACTGACAAGACAAGTCCCACCAAGATTTAAGATCGGGGTTTTGGGAGATCAGTGTTATGAACTCTGGAGATGTATAAAACAAATGTGAAAAACGTTACCTGAATAACACCGAAGAATATGTGGCTGTTTGTTGCTAAGCTGCAACTAAAAGCTGCAATTAAAATTTGAAGTACAGAGCTATGACATTACTTTTCTCCTGTATGGGTGATGGCAGCAGAAATGGACACACAAACATTTAAGCTACTTAAGGCTTAATATCACACAGATGAAGTCTGTTTTGAGTGGCAACCCAAGGAAGTACCACTGGGATTTTAAGGGAAAGTATGCGTAGTTATTGTTGTATGACAGTACATATGCCAGTGACAACCCATTCTGACACAGTCCCCCAGGAGTCAAATGATGCAACTATGTTACTGTGAACAGCCAGTACATAGAAGCCATACTGCAACAGCCTTTGTGGTGTCTTACATAGGTTCACAGGCAAGTATTAGGCTAACTGCCCTTGCAGGCTATTCTCATTTTTGTGCTTGAAATAACCTATCCCATTTGGTTATATATTAGCCTTGCCCATCCATGGTCAACAATTGCATACTACCCTAACATGAACAACTGGGATCATACCACAGATAAAATGAAGGGACTCATGGACGGATAAAGTATTTAGGGGTCATGACTAATCCCAACAGATGGGTCTAGTGTTTGGAGGTTCCCTATGTCCTGACTGATTAATTCCATGCCAAGTTTTTCCATGGCTTTGCATACAAGGTTGGACAGACTTATGGGTCTGTAATTGCTGAGTCTGTGGAAGGTCCTCCCTTATGCAGGGGAAGGACTGCAGCCACTCTCCATTTGCTTGGTAGAAAACCTGTACGGAGGTTTAGTCTGAACAGTGTTAGGGGTATTGCCAAATCATGCTTCACACTACTTAAGATGCATCTGGGTATATTACCAGGACTCCTGAATTAAACAAAAAGCCAGGAAAAGCACCAGCACGGACCAAGTTACTTAGGAAAACTTTTATTTAGCGCTTTCGTCTGCATATAACTCTAGACTTGATGAAGTCTAGAGTTATATGCAGAGGAAAGCTTTAACATTAAAAGGTTTTCCTGAGTAACCTGGTTTGTGCTGGTGCTTTTCCTGGCTTTTTGTTTCATTCAGCGTTTCTTTGGTTCTTAGTTTTGTGTAGTTGATATTACCAAGACCATCAATGCAGTACTTTTAGCTTTTGATAGCACTTTTAGGACTCTCTTGTGTGACAGCTGGAGGCAAGCCAACTTCAGGTATATCTTTAGAGACAAGTGGAAGGGAAGTGGAAGAAAGTTAGAGCTACATTTAATTGACCAGAAGATCCACTATATCTTCAGCCTCACTGTACGTAACATCGTTCACAATCAGCTCAGAGCATTGCAGTACTTTTGAGATTTCAAACATAACTAAATACGGTCTTGTGATGGGCTTTGCTAGTTATTTTAACTTCAAATTTTGCTTTGGTGTTTTTTTTTTTTTTACTAAACTCCAGATTTGCTAGTTTATTTCAGTGACAGACGCTAACATTCTGAAAATTATTTTAATTACACCTGGCCAAAATTTAACATTCCTACTATAAAGGTTGTTGACACTATAGTTCCATCATGTGGGTTTGTTTTCAGGGTTTGCCCTGCACTCATTCCTATGGGGTACAGCTGCGTGCATGCAGCTGTTTGTATGCTGGTATAGTGTACAGGTATACATTTCTGTATATTCAATGGAGTAAACCAAGTTTGGTGGGGGATTTGAAGCTTGCTAATGTATTACTTAGGAGTAGGTACTTTGTCTTAAAAATAAATTTTCAAAGGTACCTTGGGTGCAGGGGATCTCTGGTTTCACTTTTATTTCGAAGGAGACTGCTTTATGGTCAGACCTAACGTGATGAAGATACACAAGGCACAATGCAAGATGCTCCCATATTAGCAAGGGCAAGACCCAAGATGTTAATTCCTCCAGTGGGTACTCCAATTGTTCCAGAGCATTTGTACAGACACAGTCAATGAATCATTGTGGTTGTGCACTAGTGGTGGTATAGGTTTCCTTGTCTGTACTTGGATAGTTTAGATCACATGTGAAAATGGTACTGGGTTTAATACGGACTGATTCTAGTTTCTGTAGATAGGGGTTGTTGCTTTCTTCTTTCACAGACAAGAGTTCTACTGTTTGCAAATACATACACTGAGGGACCCTTCTGGTGGTTAATTGGACCTGAAGAAGCTCTAGTGCATCATGCTGCCTTACCAGCCTTGATGCAAGTCTGCTTAAATCAACTGATTACTCCTGTCCAGCAGGTTGTTCTATTTTACTTAGTTGTCTAAACTAAGTCAACTCTAACAATTACATTTGGGGCTGGCTGGGTACTTATTACTGAAGTGAGAAATAAGACATCTACCACTAAAACAGAGAAAAATACTGCTCAGCTATACCTTACTCAGACTTCAGTATACTAATTCTACAATCACACCAACTAAAAGAAAGAAACCTCCTGAAAAAACAGGAATCGCTGCCAGCGCAAAATACAACACTGGCAAGAATTCCCAAAATCAAACACCCAAGGAAAAAGACTACCACAACACAATATCAACCCATCCAACACCTGCAGACACAAAGAAAACAGAGGTATACATTGCACAGCACATCATTTATTTTTTTTTTCTTTTTAAAGCAAAGTAGCTGAAAACAAAGGAGCTCTGTAGAGTATGAATGTCAGTGGCACAGCTGACTGAAGAATGCAATGCAATAGAAATCCTACCTTCTGCTATGACCAATAAAAAGCCACCTTGCACGAAAACTCGAGTTTACTGAACCTAACAGCAGCATTACCAGGGCTGTAGCTACACACTATGCAAAGAAAAACAGACACTACGTCCTCAGATGAACAAGGATGTAACTGAAAAGATTAGAGCTACAGCGAAAAAGTCTCAATGCAGCTGGAAAAACAGCTTGAGGTATAAACACAGGCTGCAGAAACAGAGAGGGAGGAGTGAAAAATGAAAGTTATGTACGTATTACGACAGATCCGTGTTGTCGGTTTCTGTCCTCTTCATCCTGTGTGTTGCTGGATCTGATTTTGGCCTTTCTTCACGGACTTAAAGCTCCAGAGCACCGCCACCTCTACCCATAACACCCCACTCTCTCACAACCTCAAATCACATTTGCCCCAGATATCATTTTGCATATAATCAAGGAAGATCTAAACTAGCAGCACAAGTCTGGACCCAAAAGAGGGAAATTGCTAATTTGTAACCAAAAAATGAAGAACAGCAACCAAATAAACACAAAGGTGTCCGGCACAATGAAGGTTATCCTGTATTCCAAAAATGCAGGCAGATCAATCCAAAGTGTACTAAATCCTTTTATTACATGAAAAATAAAAACACATAAACTCCAAACTGAAATCGACTGAGCGCTTTCGTCTCCACAAACGGAGACTTCATCAGAATAAATTAATGAACCTCAACTTTCCTTTTATATTCTCCAAATTTCATTAACTTAATTAATATGATCATTAAACAATAAAACCATTGCCTTGTTGTAACTTGTTCCATTTAAAGCAACATTCATACATTAAAAACATAATATGAATAAAAGTGCTTTTTTAATGCATAAGACAATAATTCATCATAATGTACATAATCAATAAAACCGATAAAACCGATTTTAAGTATTTTGTACTTCATAGTAAACAACAGACACTTTAGTTTCCTATTAGGAGCAGAAGCATAAGTTGTTTATCCAATCTATGAGGTATGACCTGAACCCAGGGACCTGTAATTCAAGTTTTCATATTTACCAAGAGTGAGATACAAATGTTTATGAATAGTCTGCATGTCACATAAAATTGAATATACATAGTAATGTATAATAATTATTAATAATAAAGCTTCTTAATGTGCATATACCTTGACGCCATTTTTTGATTGATTAAAACAGCATAGTGTTTGTGTGAAAAATATGTCTATATTTGTGTAAATATATAATTTATTAAGGGATGTGAAGGAATTCATATACATATATAAATATTTTCATTATAAAATTGTACTATAAACATGAAAATAAATATATAAAAAAGTGTATAAAATATACATATATAATTATAAAGTATATAAATATATAACTATATAAAACTGTAAAAAATATATAAACTTTTTTTAAAAACTGTACCTTTATAAACACCAATATAAAATATAAATATATACAAATATAAAAATAAAAACTATGTTCAGATAAACATTGGAAAAAACAATTGATCATGTTATTGGGAATACTTTCCCCACATTCATTACTTTACTATGTTTATTATGTTATTTAGTTATTTTGGGGTCCGAGGCTAGGATCTTAAGTGCTGGAACAATGGAAATGTGGTCATTTAAACCTTTTCCACAACTTGCATCTAGTTTTAGCTGCCATATAATTTCTCTACATTCTACTTTGGTTTTCCAGTCACCTCCTCATTCTGGGTACCCCACCACTTCAAGTACCCAGAATTTAAAATCAGCCTTTACACATTTCATGGCGTGCCTATATAGTGCATTATTCTCATTATGTTTGTTTATATCTCTAATATGCTCGTAAATTCTAATTTTCAACTGAAATATGAAATTGCTAATTTGGTAAATGAACCTAACCAGGAGGGGGTGGTTGGAGGAGGACAGAAAAACAGATGTACTGTTATGCTAAGTACATAGCTTTTGTAACTGATATCTATTTGTCTGTCTTCATCTTATGAGACAGATTCCCCAGCAGCATAGCTCCCCAGGGAGGATCTAAGTGAGAACATTCCACAGAATGCTGTAACCAAAACAGGCCCTGGACCTCGACTCGAACACCCACTTTGCAATGGGGATACATAAGTACGAGTACTAACCCAAGCAGCAGCTGCACAAATGTTTTTAACATAAGCTCTGAAGAGAGAAAGCAGTGAAAGTTGCCACTACTCTGGTGAAAGGACCCTTACCTTTTGCAGACAAAGATCTCCCCTTCAAATTATACACAAAGTAAATACAATCCAACAACCATTTGGTTAAGATTGTTTTTGACACTGTCAGTCTAGCCTGGCTTGGAAAAGAAAATAACTAACTGCTCCATTTTTCTAAAGGCTTTGGTTCTATCCAGACAGACCAATAAATATTCACCTTTATTACTGAAGTTCGGAAAAAATACCAACACGTAAAAAAGGTGGTTCATGCTAGATTCAGTGGCCATCTTTGGAAAAAAAGAAGAAGATTTGCCACAAGGATAACCCTTGTCACTGTGAAAGATCAAATATGACGGAAGGAACACAGGACAGAACCTGTGACTCCAAACACGCCTAGCCGAGTAACTGCCACAAAGAAGATGGTTTTCCAAGACAACTTCAAAGAAATGGAAGCTGAAGGCTCAAAAGGAGAAGAGGCTAAAATTCGCAGCATAAAAGACAAACACCAGGGAGGTATGGGATCCTGAACTTGAGGGTGTAATAAGAATATACCATTCAAAAACTGCCTTGGAAATTTTGAGACATACTACTGGAGTATTATTCCTGCTGTGGAATTTAGAAATAGCAGCCAGCTGCACCTTGATGGTAGAACAACGCAACCCTAAATGAAATACCTCAGCAAGAAACTCAAGGATAGCCTCCAAAGGAGCTGAAAAAGGATCTAAATCCCCAGACGTTGTCATCCAAATTGTGAAGGTTTTCCATTTGCTAGCCTAAATCTTCCAAGCAGAAGGCTTCAGGAAGGAAAACAAAATGTCACTAACTCTTAGACAGCTTGGGATTTCTGGCCATCAAGGAAATTGGAGAAGCCATGTGGATGAGGATATGAAGGGTGAGTGGAGCAATTCTGGCCTGGTGGGAAAACAACACCAAGCACCCAGGATGGAAGCCGAAAATAACGCCACAAAAGAAGAACCAGGCATTGATAATCACAGTCACTCTGCAACAGGCTGTTTTCTGAAGGAATTTCACTATGAGGGGAGTGGGCAAATAGGCATGCAGGAAGCCTGGGGGTGAAGCATATAGAACAGTGTCCTTTGTTGATTGTTCATAGGATCATAGGAGGTTACTAGGCTAATGGCCCTGGGGCCCTTAGCCAAGCCAAAAGTTTATCCCCAAAAAGAAACCTCAATCAGCACCTGTCACCCCTGTCAATGAAGGACACAGGTGGAACCCCTGGGATGAATGTGGGGTCTCCAATCCACTCATGAAGGTTGCGCTTGAAGAGGGTCAGGTGAGGAATCATTGAGACAGTGCATTAGTGCAAGAATAGTTCACCCAGTCTATGGTGGGGTAGATGAAAGTCACCAAGGATCAGGGTGTTAGGGGGTACCTTGACGGAGTCTAGTAGATCCAGGTAAGAGGAGTGGGTGTCCCGAGTCATAGAGGGGGTCTATGTCTAGCTATAACTTGGATGGGTGTCTTGCCAATTCAGTTGTACCTGGAGTAGTTATAGTGTGTCACGCTGGCAAACCAGTCTGGAGATGTCCTTGATGAAGATACAGACTCCACCACCCTTAGTCTTCCAGACTTCATTTTGGGGTCAGAATGTGTGGAATGAGGTATAGCCTGTTACGGCAGGGGTGCACTCTGCAGCCCTGAAAGAAGTTTCCGTGACCACACAGACATCAGCATCTTCCACAGAGTCCATTTTCAGGTTTAGGCTCCTAGCATCAAGCAGCATGACCTTCAATTTGCTTTTTGACAGATCTTTAAATTGGAAGGTTTGTCTTTGGGATATCGCCTAAAAAAAGCACAGTGGGGGAGGCGACAGCCTTTGCCAGGATCCTGAACCCAGTGGTGACAGGTGAAGGCCATCTCTGCAAAGTATCGAGGCCTGTCGACCATGTCATCCAAGGCAGACAAATACTGGATCCCCTTGGAATGACATCAGAAACTAAATCAATTGTTGAAGTCAATTATTTTTTGTTGTTTCTTTGTGAAGGTAGGATGCTGCTTACAGCTAGGGTCATACCTGCCTGGAACACATACTCTTGAGAGTTCAATCATGTCTCTCTTCATATAGTCCAGGGGTAAGTTTTAAGTCGTTCACACCCACATCTACAATGACAGAGTCGTACTTGTTGTGCAGAGAATTGTGCGTGCGTGATGTGGCGGATTCTGGCACCAGACAGACAACTGACTGTGACCTTCTCCTTGTAGAGCCTGGTGAGAGGGACATCGGCGTGTCCCACAACAACTGAGTCACCAATGACTAGGGCGTTTGGTTTATTATGTCATGTCTTTTAGGCTGTGATGCTTTACTGTTTTGACTTATGGGCAGTGTTTGTGAGACACTGGTGTGTTGTCTGCTGTGTGTGATGTGGTTGGTGTTGTGTGTGGAATGTCTGTGTGTGTTTTGGAGGTCTCTGCTGTTTAATAAGTTATTATTGAGGACCTTGGCATAGCTGTATCTTGTATTGTGCTTGCCTATGTGATGTGAGTGGTGTGGTGTTTGTGCTGGCAATCACCTTTGTCAGGACTACTGACTGTGGAGTGAGAGAACATGGACTCCAGGTTACTAATGTACACGCATTTCTCGCAGGTGGAAGAATTATGTGCTAGGAGAAGAGGGTTGTCAGTAAACACAAGGCAGTTGCTACACTGTCTCAGAATGCTCATGTCGACCAGGCTAGGCAGGAGAAAGTGATGGGAATTGTCCAGACATAGTGTTCCGCATGCTTGGGCAGACGTATGAAGAGAGGGTTTTATTATGGGTTTGGCCAAGAATGTAAACCACAAGAACTTTCTTAAATGTAAAGTAACTGGCCTGAAGCACAAGTGCCAAGACCAAAGCTTAAAATGCTTAGAACAACAGATAACTCTAATTAGGCTACTAACAAGCAGCAATAAATGCAGCAGAATAAAAGCATTTCAACACTTAAGAACTCACAGCAAAAATAAAGTAATAAAATATGAAGAACACAATTACAGTAAAAAGCAACTGAATAAAGTGTAAATTGTCACTTGGTGGCTTTGAATTTGCCTGCCCTCGGGGGGGGGGGGGGGGACGACTATGGTGTAAAAGCTGCTGCATTTTTTTATTCAACCGAGCAGCAAAAGGATCCCAGCAAGAAATACTCCAGTATCACAAATATGCAAGCTGAAATTGTTGGATTCAGGGACCACCTGTGAGGAAGAATGTTCCTGTTCAGACTACCTGCCAAGATGTTGGACTTTCCCCAGGATGTGTGTTGCTACCAGAAATCATTGAGAGAAGATCGCCCACTGCCACAACCTCATAGCTTCCTTCCAAAAAGGAATAACAAGTCTACTCCCATTAGTTCGGGTGTCAAACAAATACCATTGTCTGAATTAACCCAAATCAGACCATCAAGATGTACTGGAAAGCCTGTAATACAAGAGAGGAAAAAGGTGGGAATGCCACAGCAAAAACACTAAAAACTAACTACTACTACTTAACCTAAAGAAAAGCCTAAGAATGGTAGAGGAAAAGCAAAAAAATACAAAGGATACAATTATCTGCACAACGGATCTCCAAAATCGCACAGCTCTCTCTCAAGGCAGTAAACAAGATCTGAGGTACATATGGGAGAGCACGGTATTACGGGTAAAGGAGGTAGAGATCCAGAACTGAAAGTCTCTGAAGAAAGGCCGGTATCATTTCAGAGTTAGAGTCAACAATCCACAAGTTGAAGACTGATGGAAAGCATCACTGGATCAAAAGCGAAACGCAGTGCCACTGCGAGATGTTAGCAAGCAACTAAAAGGGATGAAAAACAAATCCAGGATGCCATGGTCAGTACTAAAACCATTTCCCAGTATATGGAAAAGGATTTTGATATCTAAAAAGTATATTTGGTGCAAGTGTTACAGTAATTCCTGAAGCTTACAGGGAGAGAAGAAAATAGTTCCTTCTATATGTGTGGTTATGTTCAAGCATGGAGGCAAGCACAAGAGAATGTAATTATGGGGTACACCCAAATGCCCATATTTTGAAGTTGGTGATATAGTTACTTCAAGGGGAGATAGGTAGCGGTCAACTCTGAATATGGAATGACAGATGTCAAAGAGTACTGAGCCTTCCCTGGAAAAAAAAAAAAAAAAAAGACTACTTTAACTTTAGGGATAGCGGGTAGCACCAGAACTGAATAAGAAACACAACTGCCAAGGAAAAAGATAGGTGTGAGCAGCTCAAACTCTGTCATAAAATGTCAGGAAATACTAGACTTATTTACAAGGAAAACCAAGGAAGTTCACAAAAAGGTTGAGACAAGTTCAGCTCTCAGAAACTACATTACAGGACTTAAGATTCAGGAACCTCCATGGCCAGCGCTCTCAACAGCACAGTTTTACGTACTAACCGAAGGGAATCCTGAAGGAGGCTACATGAACAATGATATAGCAGCTGGTAGTACCAGGGTCTTCTGGCCATAGCCTATGATATTTCTTTTTAGGTCATATGAACATAAGGCAAAAGAGACTACTTATGCAAAATCGCTATTTGTTAGGTACTGCAAGACATGTAGGCAGTGTAAAACTGCTACCACGGCAGATGTAACACTAAAGTTGGCTTGATATCTTTGCCCATTAGTTACCAAACATTTCAGAGAGTAGCTAGGGACAAAGGGAGGCCTCAAGCACTACTGGCAAGCCTACAACTTACTGCTAGACGTAGTGCCAATGTTCCATTAGAAAAAAAATCAGCACAGTAGACTTTTCCCAGAGAAATATTGACAAAAGCAGCCAATTCCACATCAGACCAGATGAACTGTTTGTAGAAGCATTATAGAGTTAAGGTAAAGTTATGTAATGACTATCCTCCCTAACCCCTCACAGGCAAATGACCTGGTGGTTAAGACCACATGGAAAGCATCTGTAGATCAGATTGCAAGACAGTAGAACAAGTACATACCTCATTTCCTCTTTGCCAACAGAGAGGTGCTCCAACAATTTTTTTTACCAGAGTTTCTTAGATTCAAGTTGTAATGAGTGGGATGTTGAATGTGAATCACACAAGAAGCCTGCTCACATCTTAAATTTCAGAGCTAGGATTAGGACTCTTTCGGAAATGGCACACAACAGCAGCAAAAGTCCTGGTATAACTGGGCATTAACTGTCAGCCAGTGCCTGAGAACATGGGTGATGATATCTACTCTTGTTCGACACAAGATGCAGGTAGCATGGCAAGTTCCTTTCACCACTGTATGTGTGAGATACAGAGAGAGAAGGTACTAAAACGGTGGAGTTGCCAGGCAGGGGGAAATGAGATAAACTGTACCTTGTTATTGAAATGAAGTTCCACCACGACTCCATGACAAACTGGTACTTACTATCTGCAGCAAGTTATAGGAAGAATCATAAAAAATGATCTAGTGGAACACCATGCAGCCAGAGACCCAATAGCTTATCAAACAAGCTCTTTTTATAGAGTCAGACAGCCAAGCAAAACAAAGCAACACTATGCGGAACAAATGTTAGACATGGAGGCAATTCAGGAATCCAACAATCCCAGGGCCACAAAAGCTATGCCAGTATTAAAAGACAGGAGCAACAGATTCTGTGCACGTTACAGAAAGTTTAAGAGCGAGATGCTGACCACATGCATGCCTAGGGCAGATGAAGCCTTACAACAAATGAGTTAAACTACATATCTAATTATTGTTGTGCTTTATATGGGTAAACTGGGGTCAGCATCTGTGCCCTCGAGTTAATACAATTTCACCAAAATGTCCAAGGGGGGCACCCTAGTAACTTTCAAAAAGCTAGTAGACTTCATCTTTCCAGAACTGGACATTTTTAAGTTTATTTTAAGCTTTTAAGAGCTGGATAACCACTGAAGAGCTTGGCCTTGTCATCCTCACAGTGACAGAGGGAGACTTGTTTCCTCAAGAGAGAGGATGATTTGCATTACCAGGCATAAAACTGTGGGCTGCCCATGCAGTTGTAAAGGAGGATAATTTAGGTTGTGCAGAAGGTACACCTTATACACCACCTAATGTACAGAGGAGGTTTTACTCCAAGTATGAAGGAACATTGCGGTGGTGGTGCTGCGGTAGCACTGTCACCTCACAGTAAGACGTTGTCCCGTTCGATTCTCAGCTAGAGTGTCTTCTGTCTGAAGACATGCGTGAATGGGCGTACCTTCGTTGAAGGTGGTGTGTCAGGGCTGGCAACTCGGCACGTAGAAATCCACTGCCAATCATTAGCGGACCAGAGTTCTGCTGTGGCGACCCCTAACTGGGAAAAGCCGAAAGACACAACAACATGAAGGATAAGTTGGGTAAGAAAGAACACATGCCAGAAAGTGTTGCTGAATATAAAAATGGAAGTTTAGATACTTGAAAGTAGTGTCTTGTACAAAAGATTAAAAGATCAAAAAACACTGGGTTTTCACAATTAACATTAAGAAAAATTCACTGCTCAATAGGGAAAGAAAAGGGAAGAAAGATTTTAACCCAATCAGAACAGCTGAAGTTGCTTACAATGGAGATTTTAAATTTTGTTGTTTTTTTTTTCTTTTTTTAAATATTCAAGTTGTATAAGTTGCTCTGTTAGGTACATTCCAAAAGGGGCACCATACTAGATGATGGGTGTGATAAGAGAAGTGTTTGGAGGTGCAAGGACATACTTTGACGTGGGAGATAGCTTTTAAGCTGGCAGACTCAGAATGACTTCAAAACAGAGACAAGAACTTGTGGTCAACAAAGGCACCCTTGGGGGGAGCCATGGATATATTAAGACCAGGGGACAGGGTACTTACCAAAACATAAATTATGTTGCACTTATTTGCATGTATGGTAAGCCAGTGGTTAACACACAAACACTGGTATGACCCAGGCCTTGTCGGACAGACTGCTGTTTTTTTTTTTTTGGGGGGGGGGGGCAAAAGCACCCACTTGGCAATTATTCACAAACTTAGTTAGCTAGACACCTTGAATGTCCAATTTCACTTTTGAGGATTTAAAGTGTCAAACAGGAGTTGGCCCAGGACTGAACCCCATGGCCCACTCCTAGTAACATCTTTGCTGGTAGAGAAGATACCTCTTAGGTTTCACCCCTTATGTATTTACAATTTGTATTTACAATTACTGACCAAAAAAGTACAACTAGGTAAACCCCATTTTCAGCACAGGCCAGAGGAGAAAAGAAACACATTTAAGTTACAAAATAATTCCAAAAACCTTACTATAGGTCAAGATAGGTAATACAGACAGTCCAGCTCTCATCTAAAGTTCCCATGACCTTGTCAAAGGGCTTACCCAAGTTGAGTAGACTTATGAAATGCAGTGGACAGGTGGCTATGGTCCCTTTATCCACTCCACCTCCCACCACTAAATTAAATCTTTTACTAGAAATCTTAAATCTAACAGCCACCAGGAGCACAGTCTCCTGCGTAACACCACTGGTATTAAAACAAGACACACAAACAGGAATCATTATACAACTCCTTAAGTGCAGTCTGGCCACAACAGCTTGCAGGAAATACATACTGCTGCCCTTTGTATGACTCTACACCAGCCACACCCAAGAATAAGCTTCTACACTGAACAGTCAACTAAGAAAAGCTAGCTCCCCAGACCTTTTCATCACACTGAGTTTCAGTTCATTCCAGTACTCACTTGCCCACAATAACCATCTTAAGGAAATGATCATGAACTTCAAGAGAAAAAAGGCAATACATTCGCAAGCACTCCAGTATTCTCTCCTGGCTCATGGCAGTAAACTACCACCGCCCTTGACCACCAGGCTGGGGAACATCCCAGTTGCTGTGTTTCACTCTTGGTACTAAGCAAACTATTACCAACACAAATGACAATAACAAGCACAGAGGTCAGATCAGTTAGAGATGGATGCTTCCGGCTTGTCAATATTTAATAAATACCCTCTTATCAATTAATAAATAAGCAAACAAGACAATCAGAAACAAATAGTTTAATAAGCGTTTCTAATCTAAAACCTAATTTTCAGAACACTGGCAAAGAACTCACAGGTCTAAGATCAAGGATGATTCTGTTGATTATCTTCATTCTCTTTTGTCTACATTTAGGCATGATTATTTTTGGCTTTTATCTTTTCATTCAAACCACAGATACAAATGAGTATTTACCCACTGAGTGCGTTTTTCAAAGTACTAACCTGCTACTTCCTCAGCAGATTTGTCTGTTTGTTCTTTTAAGACCTTTCAGCTTCCTGGCCTATAAAGAGTTGCATATCTTGCAAAACACAGTGCAGAATAAAGGTAACTGAAGTTTCCAAGGAAAAAAGTTACAACCCCAATCACAAACTTTATATACATTTCATAGAAAACCATCATAAACAGAACTTTCAGATATTCATGCTGCAGAACACACACTAGAGATATGAGTCACACTTTATCAGGTATTTACTGCTGCTGAAAAACACACACAGTAAAATTAAACTAATTTAAATTCACAACTGGCTTTGTGTTCACCACAGCAGGTTTTTAAAAAGTGCAGCTGACAAATTCATTACAGCTTGACCTAGAAGTTATATACTTATTCTGAGAGCTATATTTAACCAATTAAAACGTATTATGGCAAAGGGTTTGAGGATAATCTATTTCAACATTAATTAGTTTAGCGATAATGCATTCCATGGCTTTACATATACAGGCCTATAGACTTATGATCTATTGGGGGGCACTCTTTCTGGAGAAACAGCTTGAGTTATATGTGTTTCAGATACGTAGGTATCTGCCTGAGGGCATCTATAAGCCTAGCCAAAATGTGTGTTTTTTTAGGTGCAGCATGTCATCAATTCTGGGTTGGACATGGCCTTGTAGGTCAGGCAGAGATCACCTCTGTGTAAGCAGTATGCAACCGATTACAGCTGGAGTTTCTTCTGTCCGGCTTCATAGAGCATATGTTTGAGGCCAGTAATCATCTTGGTGAGGTACTTCTGTGGTCTTTCCAGCTGTTGCAGGTGTCTTGTGAGGTACATCCCAAATGGGGCATTGCACTCTATGATGAGTCTTATGAGTGATGAGTAGAGGTGCACAATAACCTCTTTTGTGATTAGGTGGGCCACATAGAAGGATTTTCTAACCATCTTGGCAATATGATTATCAAAGGAGAGATTACTATCTACTTGGGTCCCCAGATCCCTTATTACATTTTCTGTATTTAAAGGGACTACCACGTATATGGTAGATCCACGGTGGTGGTGCCGCAGTAGCGTTGTCGCCTCACAGTAAGACGCTGTTTGGTTCGACTGAGCGTCTTCTGCGTGGAGACATGCGTGAATGGGCGTACCTTCGTTTATTGTGCGTCAGGACTGGCAACTCGGTATGTAAAAATCAACTGCCAATCATTAGTGGACCGGAGTTCCGCTGTGGCGACCCCTAACCTGGAAAAACCAAAAGTCACCACAACAACAACCACCACATATGTGGTAGTTCGCAGGTACTTTGTTTTTTCCAAAGGGGGTGACTATGCACTTTTTGGCATTTAGCTTGAGGCCATGATTTTGACACCAGGTATCCGTCTCAGTGAGACCCTTCTGGAGGATGTCTGTATCAGCTGGAGATTCAATTATGGCCCCAGTTTGCAGTCGTCTGTGAACTTGGTCAGCCATAGTCCTCCTGTGCTTACCTGTACTTCTGTGGAGAGACCAAAAGTACAGATTTAGAAAAGGTTGGGCTATGCAGAGTTCGACACTTGGAGGCAAAACGGAACACTGACATAACCCATACAACTACAGTAGTATGTTTTTAGTTCAGCCAAGTGCTGGTATGACTTGACTTAGTTTGATGATCTCATTACTAAGGGTTTTGCATCCGGGAAGAAAGAGGTCACAGTCTTCCTCTACTCTTTCCTCATTATGCATGTACCTCACCAGACACCAGCAACAACTGGAAAGGCCGCAAAAGTGCCTCACAAAGAGGATCCTAGGCCTTAAAACACTTGTCCTGTACTTAACTGCTCTCTGTCTCATATCGCCTACTTAGAGGTGATCGCTGCTTGGACTTACAAAGCCATGTCTGACCCAGCTCTGTTAGAAATGTTACATCTAAAGAAACCTCAATCCCTCCTCACAACACGCTCCACAGACCTCAACCTCATTACCACAATCAACAGAACAAGCTGGAGGGGCAGGTTCATAGCTCAGAGACTGCCCATGCTATGGAATAGACTTCCCATACATGTCAAACCGAGCACCTAACTGGCCCTCCTCAAGAGGAATCTTGACAAGTGGATGAGAAATAGAAAATTCACCCCGGGGATCACTCCAGTAGCTCTACTCGACAGGGGCACTGGGAATTAAGGTCCGGGTGGCACGATGCCAGGGTAATCCTATGGGCTAGGCTTGTAAAGGCTCCAGGGGCAATAGCCTGGTACACACCTATGAACAATGAGGTAGTCATGAAAAAAATTGCTGGAGTTGAAAGATGTGAAACTGGAGATTTCTTAGCAAAGATACTTGCATTTGCATCTGTGTGGGAAAGTGCCATAGGTTTGCAGTCAAACATGGACACTGAGCTTCTTAATGCAGCCGAATAAGTTCAAATGGGTCATGGTTTGTAGCATTAACTAATTTAAATTCACAACTGGCTTTGTGTTCACCAACTGCTCACTTTGGAATCTTAACACTTCAAAATCACTTACACAGTGAGGAAAAAATACACAATTTTTATACATTTTACAAAAAATCATGTGAGTTACCCTTTTTTCTCCACAGTACTGATTTCTAGGAAGCGTTCCACAACATTGGCTTACACTTACTACAACTGAGATTGCCAATGATACCAGCAGATATTAAAAAAAACTTCAAAACAACTGGTAAATAGCAAAGACTGAACACAAGCAAGCATTACAGAAAATTCCAATGAACACCACATCACGTTTTTACTGTCAAGTCTGCAGACAACCTTCAACCTTTTCTTGTCTGAAAACTGCAGCCTGTGGCTAATAGTCTATCCTGGAAAGCTATGCTATTCAAAACAACATCTCAAGAAAGTGCAGTCACCTAGGGATTCCATTTGCCAATTTATGGGGAACTCATCCAGTCACAAGGTCTTTCAAAACGGCACTTTCTTGAATACTTTTTCTCCTCCATGAACACAAATCTTCTCACTGCATACATTTTTGCCAGATGTATACAAATCTAGCACACCTTTCTACATACCCCTAATATGGTTATCTCAAGAAATTCTGTACAAAAATGGAGCTTGGTTACAAACGTTTGAATCAGACATTTAAGAGGTCCACAACAACAGTTTAAGCTACAAGCAGAGACATTTCATACACCTTTCTTTTTCTAAAAACAACCTAGTTTCCAACAAGTTACCACTATTCTGGTGTTTAATGTGCAGAATGAAAGCAACTGCAAATGAAGTGAAGAGATGCCATCTGATGAACTGATTCACCTGGCTGTGTTATATTAATGAAACTTTAAAATATTCCAGGCTAAACAAACTGCTAGCTCTGTGATACACTGTTGGCAGCATAAGCCTCTCACAAATGACAGCTTGCTAGAATTTAAAATTGTCAGTAGTAACTGAAGTACTTCATTACTAAATTTCAACAGCTTGCTTTTGCATAAAGGTTAAGTACTTGGTGAGGCATATGCAAGAAGCTGAAGCAAAGAAACGCCAAGCTAGATTCTCCAACAGTGACAATTCTATATGTCCACTATTATTATGCCATGAGTGTGGTAAGACTTAAACAAGGCCATGGTCCAACCAACTTAAATAGACATATTGACAACTAATATTCAGAATTGTCCAATAAAGTTAACTTTTGTTTTCTTTTATGGCCTTGATAACAAAAGGTAAATAAACACAGGTTACAATTGCTGCTATAATTTATTATTTATTTTACATTTGTTAACCGGGTACTGTCCAACTAGGCCACTGGAGCCCATTTTCAGCGGAGACCTGGGGAGAAAAGCTCCACACACAATAGCATTGTCCAATCACAGTACAAATTCATAAAAAACAAATTAAAACAAATTACATGCACATAATACACTTAATACAAAATTATACATGTATATTCCAAAAGACCAGAGATAAAATTAGTCTAAGATTATGTTGTAAACAGCACTGTAGATAATGAATATAAAATGACTGAACCTGATTGACCAAGAAACATTATGGTGAACATCGGTTATAGCACATTTGAAGTAAACGTTTACAATGTAGCTGCAAATTCTAAAATGGGCCAAAGCCAGACTTAAAGCTCCTCTGAGAGGGGAATAGAGAAGAACAACAAGAGCAGATCCATGTAGATTTGAGATGTTCTCTAGTTTTTGTTTTAACGGAAGAGTAGTTGGGAGTGTTTTGAATGTGTTGGGGGAGAGCATTCCAGGCCTTGACTATTTTATTAGAGTAGAGACAGTCGCCATGGTAGTTCTGCGACTGGGTTATTGAAGATCTAAGGAACCTTGTATTGACTTGAGGTTGGTAGGGTTTAGAATGAGCTTGTTGTTGGCTAGGTAGGTTTCTATTTCCTGAAATGATTTTTGAGACTTATCTTAAAAGTTCTTGAAGAGTTGGGGCAGAGCAGATAAGGGGTGGATGTATCGTCTGCATATTGTATAACTGTAGCAAGTTGGACTGCCGAGTTTATACTATTAGTAAACAGGATAAAAAGGAGGGAGCCGAGTAGGACACTGGTAGCAGAGGAGAGAGACTTTCTCCAATTTGGTGGCCTGTTTACAGTCGGATAGGTAGCTCTGAAACCATGTAAGTGTAGATGAACTGAGATTGTAAGTGGTGTCAGAAAATACAGACATGTGAACCTGCTGTCAAAGAACCTGTTCCACTATCTGACAGTACAATTAATGCTACACTAAAGTAAGTCATCTGACGTTTTAGCACAGCTTTAGCAAAAATTCCAGCAAATGTAGTTTTCCCTATACAACAGGAGGAGTCAAATGACATTAAATGGAATACCAAACTTCCGTCTAAAATCATGTACGCTGCAGTGACTGTGTAATGGGCAATTTTCTGCTTTACAGAAAAGAAACATCCACAACAAAACAGTGGTGCTACAGAAGCTTTAAGACAGGAAAATCTGCTATCATTTGGACATTCACTAAAAAAGTTTGCACATGACTTTCAAACTTAATATGACTAAGTAACAACTTCTTTAACATATGTGCTGTAACAGGTACTATTAGACTGGGCCCTACCACTCAGGAGAAAAAAAAATAAAAAGTTAAGTGTGGACTGAACTCTATCTGGACAAATTTTGACTGACCATCATTAGGGGATACCTCAAGGTTTCATGACAACCTAATAATACTCTACTACCATTTATCACTACCTACCCGAGATCTGAACTGAAATCTGTAGGACATCAATTGTCTGCAAACAAATGAATGCTGACAAATATGCTACAGTGTGACGGGTTTCATAACCACCGGTCTACGGTAAACACTGGGTGGAAAAGACCACAAACCCCTGCAAAGCATACTCGAAAGGTTCTGTACAAGGGACCTTAAAAATTAAAGCCAGTCACACCGCACACAGACAAAATATAATTGTAACTGTCAAGACCTACAAAAAGACTCCTGAAGCCAGCCTCCAAGTAAGACGTGCAGCAGCAACAGCAGTCTCAAATGAAGACGATTAAATGCCTAATGTCAGATATATTGCACATGCCAGATATGGAAGGCCACTGAAGAAACCAGACCAATACATAAACAGTCTATTTCGTAGGTAAACTACTTAAGGACAGAAGAGTTAATAAAAAGCACCTTAAATCTGCACAAAAATACTACTATGATAAACAACTCAGAGCACTGCTAACAGAGCTAAAGGACCAATGTAATATAACATACCACCTCAAAAAGTATAGATTAGGAGCAGTGGCCCTAATTTTGACTTAAAAATCTTAAGTGGCATATTGTACCAGACTGAAAGGGTCTGGTGCACCATCAGTCAGGAATTTAGGTTTTGTATTAGAACATTACCCCATCAGATACGCAGTAGCAAGGACTGCCCAAAACCCACCCAGCAATTTGCTCATGACGTTTATTTTGAAAAGTGCTTTGAATAAACATTGCAAACCATCCCGAGAAAGATGGAGTATGCTAAATATTGTAATTATTTCATCACAAAGCCTTTTCTCCCTTATTTGCTGGTACTAGGATTTCCAATTTGCAGTGATCAAAAGCTTTGAGATATTACATCTTAGACTACATAATTTGCCAGAACATGTACTTACAAATGCTGTACCGATCCAAACAGATTTACCTTGTCAAACGAACACAGAATATGCTGCAGTTACACAAAAGTATTACACTATTATGCTGAGAATTACAATTCTTTATAGGGGAGGGATGGGAACACATAGCATGCTGCACGTGTAAAAACTATTACACAGATTTAAAATTCGTATTCTGTAAAGGTGTGGGTGGCGACCTTTCTGGGGGGGGTCTTTTTTATTGCATTTATTGCCCCACTGCCTCACTATATTGCTTGTGGCTTTATCTCCAGAAAAATGCTTAAAGAAAGGTGGGGGGTGCAGGGGGTAAGCAAAAGCAATTAGTGCACAGCATTAAACCAAAGAAAGGTGGGTGAGGGAGCATGGATTATGGGCATGGACTGCAAAACAGGAACTTGTGGATACTGCATACATACTCCCCTTCTGACCCGCTTCTTAGCCTACAACACAGTATGTGGTTAAGTACAATGTGACAAAGCAAGTCAGACACCCAGGACATGTGGTGCTTTCGACAGGGCACTTATAAATGTAGAAAATGAGAATAACTTTATTTAATCTTTGTTTTGCATATCATGTACTAAACCTCTAGTAACTCTAACTAAAGATAACATAAAATCATCTCTGTATCACTGCTGGACAGAGGCACAGCAAACTAATGGGTATAGCATTCTCATCCTAAGGGGTGGTGAAAGCCACACACACTCTGGCTAGGCTTATAAATGCCCTAGGGCAGATAGCCTAGTATGAACCTATGAACCTATAAAAGCATGAAACCTGTGTTTAAATAACGACCAGAGGAATGAATATTCACAATGGATATTCATCCTGGTCACCGTATAATCTGCATGGCTTGTCTCTCAGCCCTGTCAATCGTGTACGACACGCACATTCCTGCACGACAATCGCAGTGGGGTAATATTCTAATACAAAGCCGGAATTTAAGTCATTTCCATGGCCCACAATACAGAGCAATATACCTACACACATATATATATTTTTTTCATACACACATACACATAAATCACATACATTAAGTTTTTTATGCAAAACTATAAAATACAATTAGAGCCACATACTGTCATTGTTAACACTAAAGTGTACAATACCTTATTAAACTTTCTCATTCTGAAAAGATTGCACAACATATACTGGGACTGCCTCTCCACTAAACCACACCCTCATCTCTGTTATTGCAGTTGCTGAGCAATTCATATTACAACGGGCACATTCTTTTTTTTTTTTACATCATATAAACTTTAGCAATATTAAAACAGACTGATAAGGATTGCATTTATAAGGGTTGTGCAGTGTATATATATCAATGATCTAGGACTGCCAATTAAGACAAACAGTGTCACCGGAACTATGTCCTAACCTGCTCAAAAAAGTTGGTGATGCAATTCTTTGAGATACTGCTAAAGACTGTAAGAAACCATGCAAAAACCTTTAAAAGCTGATGAGCTTAGTAACTTAACAGCCAAGTGTCACAATGTAATTGCTTATTCTAAACAATTTACTCTGAATAGAGACATCCTGAAAATCAAACCACACTCACAATATTTTTGACTGCCCCAATAAAGCTACAGTTGATCAGTGCTACTAACACCACCTGTCCAAAACAATAAACAAAGATAATATGCTTCACTGAAATGCAAGTCTGCAGCCATTCTTGCAGTATCGCTGGAATCAGAGACTGTCACAAAGTAATACTAATACACTAAGATGCTGCTGCCTTTTTTCGAAGGTGCTTCAGGATATGGATCCTCCACGATGGATGATGACATGCCTCTGTCAGGGAAATACTGGAACCCGACAATTATAGTAGTCACTGCATAGTGCGATCTGCTGCCCGTCAGGAACAGGTAGCAAGATGGGTATATAAACCTCTCCTCTAGAGAGGCACAGCTTCATTATCTGAATAGCCTTGCGTATCACAAATTCTCACCAGAGATATGTGAAAACAGCCTATAGGGGTAGGGTTAATCTCCTACCAGTTAAGGACTGGTGCGGCTGAAAAAGAAATTAAAGGGGAAAAAAACAGTAAAAGGGTGCCTAATCACACAGATCCAGACCGTCTCTGCAGCCACAACCTGAAAAGAAAAAACACAGAATACGACTTAATCCCATTACAATCTAGTAATACACTAAAACTGAAACAGACAGCAATTTACTGAAAGGCAACGGGATCCAAATAGAAACATTTAGTAGTGCGGTAGTGCATAAAAATACAGACAAGCAGAAATCCTTACTTGCTCGACTAAGCTGCCAATTAAAAGCATTTATTTCACGTTTCTGGATGGAGATATACAACATAAAGAAATGACACTGCACGTATCGAAGAGTTTTTCATTATGGACATAGATATTATGTACAACGCGCAAATGATGAATGTAAGCAATCGCCTCTCAAAATGAGCACAACATGTTGAAAGCTCATAAATCACAAATAGAAACACTGAACGAATATAAGAAAGACAATTAAAAAAAAAAAAGACCGACGGAATGACAACAAAAATGCATCCAACGTCACTATTTACGATATAAGTTTTCATCGATTCCCAAGACTGACATCATCTATAAAAAGAACACGTGGGAGGGATTCGATAGACATCACCAGCCAATCAAAACGTGAGTGTCAGGTAAACTAACACATGAACAACGATATTACTTTCAATGCTTAAAACAGGGTGGACGAATTTCCAGAAAAGTCTAAGTTGGGCTAAATGTTTAATAAGAGCGCAACTATTTATAAAGAGAATGTTCAGGCAATTGCAAATTACGCACAATAGCGCGTTAAAACGACCATCTGTACTAATTCCCTGACATGTTACCTGCTTTTCTTCACCAGTCTCTTCAACCTGTGGCTGAGTCTCTTCGTGATCCGACATTTTTCTTGAAAACAAAAACCTTAAAATAAAAAGCGTTGCTAAACGCTCTTTTCCTTAACAACGTCCCCAGTGTTTCCCTACGCTACAATATTCACTGTTTTCCAAAATGGCGACGTTGATTCTGACGTCACTGTTAGGAGGGAACCCTCCGGGACAGACTACTGAAGGCGGGAAGATTGAATTGACTAATTGTATTGGAAGACAAAGTGGACGGACAAATATAGTAGCGAATGGTATCTCTATGTATTCTTAGGGCAGGGCTTAATTCGTTTGACAGCAACCAAATTTTTAGGTTTTGGCCTAAATTCAGTAATTCATTGGTGGCTGTGGAAGGGTTTTACCTATTAGAAATTGACAGGCACACCACCCATTTGCCTGACACTGCAGCGCACTCGTCTGTGTATTGGGAGATGCAAAGTATCGGTTTAACGTAAGCTGGTTTCCTATGGTTACGTAAGCTGAGTTCGACGTCTTTTGCCTGGTAAAGAAAGCTTCTGTCTCTCTTATCAAGCAAAAGCAGTAACTTTTAAATAACCGTTTTCACAAAAAGAAACTTTTGGTGGCTGTTGCGTGTCATTATTGAATTACTTTTTATTATTT
This sequence comes from Protopterus annectens, assembly GCF_019279795.1. Classification (NCBI taxonomy): domain Eukaryota; kingdom Metazoa; phylum Chordata; order Ceratodontiformes; family Protopteridae; genus Protopterus; species Protopterus annectens. The sequence goes on along the minus strand of NC_056741.1, from coordinate 555,850,970 downwards.
TTGTTGACCGGGTTAGTCACAATTGACAAGTGACCTCTTTTCAAGGGATACCTGAGGTGGTATTTATTTCTCTATGGGAAATTTGGTCAGGCCATTGGGATACCTCACACCCACACACTTTTTCGATACGCGCAGTACTCCGGCTGATGGGACCTCCGTTTAACGTGTAATCGGAACGACGGCACACTCAGGAGTGCAGTATTGGAAATTAATCCAAGCACCTGGTTCCGAGTATGTAACCAGTTTTTTACAGCTTGTACACTAAGCTCTAGCACTGCTGTCCCTAACACCCATAATGCCCCGCCCCTGTCTGCCCTGCTCCAAACCCCTGTCCAGAATGGTAGAAAAGTCTGACCGATGTCCACATCCAATCTATTTACTAGCAGCAGTACACTTCAACAAGCCCCTACATTAAAATACAGGTATGGGTATATGTAGATGTGGTTACATGTGTGTATACATACTGTAGGTATAAAGAAATTGCACAGTAATTCTTATTACTATATCTAAAATGTATAACCAAATGACTGCACGGTATTCAGCCAAGAGGTAATATACATTAAAACTGTGCTTTAGTCCAACTCCAGAACTTCTTCAGAACTAACAAAACTGTCAAAACACCACCTTCTTATACTCCTTCAAGGCTTCAATAAATCCATTATCAAATTAACTGGTAAAACAATTACCAAGTCACTTTTTTAACTTTTTCTTCAACATAATAGTTAATGCATCCTGAAAATATACATAAAAACATTGTTGCTTGTTCAAAAACACAGAACGCAAGTAGTGCGTGTAGTACATTAAAACTCACATATAAATGTAAGTATATACAATAAAATAAAAATGCAAATGTGTGAAAATAAAAATACAAATGTATGAATAATCCATCATACCAACAAAAAACATTCTCAACTTAGCTGCCCTCATTTTTAACACAAGGTTAATAAAAATGTGATGGTTGAGACCTGGGTTTGGCATAGCATCCAACCTAAGCTGCCAGAGGAGTTCCTTATATTTTTTGTATCATACAGCATGTATGGAGTGTCCCTGTCTTTATTCACAAGGTGAACGAGAATGTGAAGGAAATATTGGAAAAGGGCACAGAGATTTATAAAAAAGGGACCACCAAATGTGGTAGGTGCAATTACTGTCAATTTATTGTTGATATGGGAGATGTTATTTTGAACAACTGTTTTCGTATGAAAATTACCTTTAGGAAAGGGACTGCAAAACTCTTTGTCTTATTTACTTGGCCCTCTGTAATGTTTGCCACTCATTTTACATAGGGAAAACAGAGAAATTGTCCAAAAGAATTTATGAACACCTGTATGATATACAGAGAGGCAATCACAAGAATGCACTATACAGACATTCTTGTGTATGTGAAGGGTTTAAAAAATTTGTTTTTGGCATCTTAGAAATAGTTAAGTGAATGCCAGGGATGGAGCCTGGGAAAATACGATAGAATATAAGGAACTCCTCTGGCAGCTTAGGTTGGATGCTATGCAAAATCCAGGTCTCAACAATCACATTTCCATCTACCCTGTGTTAAAAATGAGGGCAGCTAAGTTGTGAATGCTTTTTGTTGGTCTGATGGATTATTCATACATTTGTATTTCTGTTTTCACACGTTTGTATTTTTATTTTATTGTATATACTTACATTTATATGTGAGTTTTTATGTACTATACGCACTACTTGCATTATGTGTTTTTAAACAAGCAACAACGTTTTTATGTATGTTTTCAGGATGAAATGCATTAACTATTATGTTGATGAAAGGGTGACTCATTAATTGTTGTACCAGTTAACTGGATAATGGATTTATTGAAGGAGTATAAGAAGGTGGAGCTTTTACAGTTTTGTTAGTTCTGGAGAAGTTCTGGAGTTGGACAAAAGCACTTAACCTGGATTTTAATAAATGGATTGTATATTACCTCTTGGCTGAATACCGTGGAGTCATTTGGTTATTTGTTTTTATCTACATGGGAGGCACACCACGTTTGGTTCTTTATATCTAAAATATACATATCTTCCCAAAATGCTTCCCCCACACTTAAGAAATATAGCAGTAATTAAATAAAATATCACTTTGTGAAGCATAATATTTTGATTAAACAGATTATGGAAAGTTGGTTGCATCTTCTGACAGCCGCCAAATTTAGTCATAATGATTTACAAGTATATACACTTTGCCTGGCTAAAGCAATATCCACATATTTATTCTTACACTAGACTATCTAAAATTTCTTCTTTTTAAATGAGTTCTCACTTTGGCTGATGCTTCCCTTCCACTCAGATTTGTTGCCATATGTACACAAAAGAGGCTGTCAAAGTCCATGTTACCATGTGTTAAGGTAGGATCTGTTTATGAACAGTGTTACCCAAGCCAAATCTTTTGGCTATCTCATTTCAACTCCACACATGTACTACTGGATCTTCCTCCAAGGAATTTTACCTGTACAGGCAAACTAAAGTCCCATTTATCCCAGTAAGCTCTGTAAAGAATGTTGGCTGGTCTACGTGCTCTCATCTGAAAGGGCTGGAAAGAAAACCACCTGTACACACAGATTATAGAAATCACAGGCGAACCCCTTCCAACAGCACTTCCCAGTATAGGAATCATAGGTAGTTACTATGCATGCCGTCCACTGAAGCGCCTAGCCACTTGTTCCAAAATGCTTTAAAATGACTGCTTAAGTGACTTGCCCAAAATCATGCAGTAGACAAATAATGGTGGATGAAATCAACCCCTGGGCTGCAGGAAGCAGTTTAACAGCTCATAGCCTTAGGAATAACTGGCAAACTTCACACGGATAAACAGAACAGATATCAGAATTGAACCATAGTCCAGGAGACACGGACTATATACTGAGTCACTGTGCTTCATAGGGATGACTATCATTCAGAAAATAAGAATTTTTTTTTTATCCAAAAGTCAATAACACAGCTAAAATAAACACATGTCCATATGCAGCATGTTCTAATACACATGTCAATGCAGTTGCTACTGAACTTTCATTTTGGGTAAAACCGCATCAAGAAACAATGTCATTAAAGTATTAGCAGCACAACATAAAAGCCTACACCCACTCAAAGAAAGAGAGCAGGCCAAGTAGTTTCTTCATTGTCATAATCAACCTCCCTCCCCTTTCCCCCATTGTTCTACAAAGGGATGGGATAGTGTGTCGGCATTCACCACTTCTCTGTATTCAGCGTAACGCTCCTACTTTCTTCAACAGTCCAGCCTGTCACAGGTCTTCTCTCACACAAAACACCCATCTCATGACTGGACATCTTTGTTTCCTTTTGCCTTCTTCCTCTCTCCCTTAAATCATCTTCTGCTTTCCTGCACGTGAATAAAGCATCAGAATCTGTTCTGTTTAACATTTGCTGCAATTGGGATAGTTTGACTATTACTGATGTGTTCATTTTTTTCGTCTGTCCCACAATGTGTATTCTTCTGCCCATCTCAATCACTTCATGTCTATTACCTCAAGCTTCCTTAATTGTTCTATTGCCCAGGTTTCTGGACCATATGGAAGTACTGCTTGCACCACTTTTTTTTAACTTTACTTTCAGCTTCTTTGTCATTCTTATGTCACATACTATCCCTGGCACACTCTACATTTCCAGAAGGATGTGAAGTCTGAAACTCAAATATCTGCCATTATTTAGTGGCTGCACTTCTTAATTGTAGAAAACCAGACATTTTGAAAAACAGATGAAAACAGACATTCTTCAAATATATCTTGCATATTCTTGCTTGCAAAGATAGACCATAGCAAGACATAAAGCTTGAAACTTAGAAACTTGAAACACATGTAAATCTTTGTTAAAGTACAGTTGTATAAGATGTTATTGTAACAGCAGATGTTCTGTTTTTTACAGTTGCAGTATTCTTTATAGTTGGGATATCCTGCCAAGAATAGCCTAATGTCCAGCCAGTATAAAAAAGCCTTTACATCACCTTGGAGTCATATATCTGGTGTATGCTCTCTATGCAGGCTTAGGGCATAAAGGTGAATAGCTCTCAACCCTCCATCTCCAAAATGAGGAACACTGGCCCTCATAATGTGGAACAAATGGGCAAAATGTGGAACACATACTAATGACTTACTAACAACTTCAGTTAGGAAGGTCATAGGATGGTTAAAATATGCTGGTTTTACTTATAAAGAAGATCTTTTAATGAAGTAATATGATTCATTTCTATTTACCATGGATTTAACTTAAAAAACTCCTAACACTGAATGTGTTACAGACCCCTTCAATGTGGAAATTTGAGGAACATGAACTTTTTAAGACCCCAAATGAGGTACGTTCCTCATAATAAAGTACACTTGAGAGGTATAGAAGTACATATAACCAGTCCTCAGAACTGAAGTGCCCCAGGAGAACCAGAGCAATGGTAGATAAAACAAGGACATAGACATGTACATCCAGGAAGGGAAAGAGAAGTAGAGAAAAGAGCAAATGAGAAAAACACTTGGCCTGAAGAAGGTTCACAGAATAAAAAAAGAGGTAGGAGAGAGGGACCAAATACTGCAGCAGTGAGAAATAGGACATCTACTGCTATGGTAAGATCTTACACAACTGTATTATATCCTTCCTTATCACTGTTGCAGTATTCTTTATACTTGGGAGAGTACAAAAGCTGCTGTAAAGTGTGGTAGGAGTAAAGCAGAGAAGAGACATCCACAAACCCATGAAGGATAGCACTGGCAAACCCTACTCTGGCTTTAGAAATGACATCCAACTTATAATGTTTAATAAATGTGTGGACAGAGAACCAAGTAGCAGCTTCCAAAATGGAGCTAGTATCCATACCCTTAATAAAAGCTTCACAAGAGGCTACTGCCTTAGCAGAATGAACTCTAACTGAAGCCGAAAACTACATGCCATGAAAATAATAATAAATGAAAACTGCCTTAGAAATGTAGAATGAGATGGTTTGCTTAGCAACTGCCAAACCCAATGACCTGGTTACTAAAGGAAACAAAAAGCTACACAGATTTTCAGATGCCCTTTGTCTTATCCAAATAATATCCGTGTTTATCTGTGTAAATCCAAGGTGTGAAGCACTTTCTCACTAGCAGATTGAGGAAAAGGAGGGAAGATGAATACATTGATTCAGGGACAAATCATTAACCATAGTGGGCATAAAAGAATGGTTCATACACAGAGACACTATGAAAAAACAAAAAAGGAGGAACTGCCATGAGTTCCTGGAGTTCAGAAATTTCTTGAGCCATCAGTAAAATAGTCTTCCAATTGTAATGTTGCAATGAAGAAGAAAAAGCAGGCTCTAAAGGGGACTGATTGAGTTTTTCAAGAACAAAATTAAGGTCCCAAAAGAGAAGAATAGGCTTTCTGCTACCCTGAATTTAAGAAATGGTTTGATTTCAAAACAAAAAGCCAAAGGTGGGTTCAAAGGCAGATAAGCAGAAATTGCTGACAAATGAGCTTTAACAGAAGATTATACTAAGCCAGCATTAAGCAGTTTATGCAAAAAAGAAAGTACCAAAGGGGCCCCCCACAGAAAAAAGATCCTGGTCATGCTTAAGACAATAAACAGAAAATGTCTTCTATTTAGCCACATACAATTTTCTAGTAGTGTTTTTTTTTTGGCCACAGTCAAAACCCTGTCACCCAAAGTGTCAGCCGAAGTGTGGACAAGTGAGGCACCCCTTGTCTTGTGTGAGAAGATCCATCCCATTGAGGTAACTTGTGATGATTCCCTTGGCCAGGTGAAAGAGACTGGCGAACCACTGCTGTCTAGGACAAGAGGGAGTCACAAACAAGATTTTGGGACAATCTTTCATGATATGCAGGACCCTGGGAAGCAAAGGAAGAAGAGGATAGGGAAGCTGGAGCATTCCCTTCCAAGAAAAAGACATGGCATGCACTTTCTAAGTTAGAACACTGGAACAGAATCAAGGAAGTTGTCTGTTCAGAGGGGAGGAAAAAAGATATACTTGAGGAGTACCTTACCAATGGACAGTGTCCAGAAACACCTCCATCTGAAGCATCTATTCATGAGCTTGTGTTTTGGTCCTGCTCAAAGACTCTGCCACTAGGCTGTGTTCTGAAGGGATATATACTGCCTGAAGAACAATATGATGCCAGGTAGCAATATGCCAAGCCTGAAGAGCAAGTCTGTAAAAAAGTAAGACTTTGTGCCCCCTTGTTTGCTGGTGTATCACATGACTGTGGTATTGTCTTGGCCTGAATTCCAAAGTGAAAGAAAAGCCTGAAGAGCCAGAATGAAAGCCCTAATCTCTTTAATGTTGATGCACTTTGATATGTACTTAAAAGGCTAGAGGTCTTGAACCCTCAGATTGTTAGAGGCTCCCCATCCCTGATCAAATGCATCCGTGTGCATCTCTTTGGTTGGAGGGGAAATATAAAATGGCAGACCTGGGTTGAGGGAGATCTGCTGAATCCAGCAATGGAGTTTGAATTTGAGACAATGTAAAAGAGGGACAGCAAACTTCAGAGGGTGGCAATGTTGAAGCAAAAACGTCTTGAGAAACCACTGAAATTTTCTCATGTGAAATTTGCAAAGGGAGTCATATGAATAGTGGATGCCATGAACACCCAGGACTCTGAGAAATTCAATTTTAAGAAGAAATGAAAGAAGAAGAAGAGACTGGAAATAGACAATCAGAGATAAGACCTTGGGGGACAGAAGAGAGGCCATCATTGGAGTTCCAGAATTCAGACCATCGCAAAGTATATAGTCCTGAGAGGGTATCAAGACTAATTCTTGAGTTTAAAAATAAATCTCTCACTGCACATGAGGAGTTAAGTGTATAATCCTGAAGCAGGAGGAGTTAGGATGGGGCCTGAATGAGAAAGTCATCCAGGTATGGGAATATATGGATCCCCCAAAGCATGCATTAGACTCTTATAGGGGGCAGACATTTGGTGAATACCCCTGGGACTGTAGAAAGACTAAAAGGCAAAGCAGATAACTGAAGTGAAAAGGTGAACAGGTATAGGTAGATAAGCATCCTTTAAATCCAGAGAAACTATAAATGCCTGGGGAAGCAGAAGTGGAAACATGGTATGAATGGATAAAATCCTGAAAGACGGTACCTTTGGAAAGGTGTTTAAGTAGGATAGGTCTAGAAAGGGCCTCCATGACCCTTCCTTCCTGGGAACCATAAACATCGTGGAATTAAAAACATTTTCTCTGCAGGGACTCAAAGTGGTTGAACAGTTCCATGAGCCATCAGATCCCATAGACCCAAAGAGAAATGATGTTGGTGAGGAGGTGGCTGAGGAAGACCTAAAAAAGGGGCTAGGGGCTTCCAAACCATAAAATACCTGTGTTGGAAGATTAATAGGACCCAAAAATACCTGTGTTGGAATATTAATAGGACCCAAAAGTTAATCTGTTGCCAAACAAGAAGAGAAAGGGCAAGCCTGAGAGATGGTGGAATCTGGCTGATGAGGAGGGAGGGCTGAATGTTAGAGGCAGATTTATCAAGAAGAGGGAGCCTTTGAATCAAAACTATCAGAGAAACCATGTTTATAAACTCTTAACTTTAGATGGTTGTCTTGGCTGCCTATCTTTCATATATATTGAATAGCAATTTAGATTGGTTCTTGACACTATTACAACTGTGTTGAAGGGTACCAAGCAATTCCTACAAAACCTATATCAATGGTCAATAAATATGGATGATTTGAATGACATTTTGTTTGTAACCTTAGATGTTAATTCACTTTTTACGGTCACCCCAAATGATGTAGGAATAGATAGTGTAAGGATTTTTTTGACATCTGACAGGTTTTTTTCTAACTCGAAGGTATAGCTATTGTGTGCACTACTGGATCTAATACTAGAGAATAATGTTTTCATCTTTGAATTGGAATATTTTCTGCAAAAAAGGGGGGTTGCAATGGGCATGGCATGTGCCAACTCTTATGCCAATATTGTCTTGGCATATTGGGAAAAGCAGTCAGTTTTTACAGATGTTAGGTTTAGTTCACATGTGAAATTTTATAATCCATTTGTGGATGATGTCTTTTTTGCTTGGCAAGGACCAACCAATCTACTATTGGAGTTTGTAGATTATCTACAAAATACAACTACCTTTCTTTCATTTACTATGCATTACTCTGCTGAGGATATAGACTTTCTTGGCACTTAAGGATGAGCTAGCCAGCATTTGTACTAATATGTATAGGAAACCCTGTAGGAAGACAACATCCTAAGCAACACTAGCATGCACCCTAGGCACATTCCAAGGAATGTGGTTAAAAAACAAGTACTCAGAGTAATGAGACTGCACACAAATGAAACTAAGCTAGAAGAAGCTCTGGATACTTTACGTATAGAATTGTTAGAGTGTGGTTACAAAGTAGGGGTCATTGAAAGGGCTATTCATGAGTAAATCTGCCACTGGGAATGAGATTAGACCCTATTCTCTGACCCCCTAGACCAACGAGCTAAGGAGAAATATTTACCTGAAGGCAATGCAAGTAAGGTAACTATAACATATTCAAGTAACATTGTCATTTGTGATGTGGTGAAAAAGAATTGGCCAATACGTATGACGGACCAAAGTGTAGCTAATGTGGTTGGACCCCATCCACGATTCTCTTTTAAAAACAATAAAACCATGAAGCAACATCTATGCTATAGACAGAACTATATAGACAAGGTACATTCTGAAAGGAGAGGTACATATGCATGCAAATCGTGTAGTGCCTGTAGGTATGTGCGGATGGTTACTTCTGCTACACATCTTAGAACTATCTGAAAGACTGAGTTTAGTTTTTTATGCTGACTGCACAGATAAGAACATAGTTTATTGGGCACAGTGCATTGTATGTGAAGGGTTCTATATTGGGAAAACCAATCAAACGTTGAAAGAAGGAGTACTTGAGCATAATAATGATATACACAATAGAAAAGAAAGTAATGCGTTAGCCAAACGTGTGATGGAAACTGATCCTACCCATCAAAGTTTTTGGTTCTGCATAAAGTTGGTACTAATATAAGAGGTGGTGATATTGCTAATGAAACAGAATACATTAAGTTAAGATGGATTCTTGACCTGAGGGCTACTGTATACCCAGGTCTGAATAATGCTGTGTCTTTAAAACCTGTTTTGAAGAGGAGAGGATTGCATCATTAATTACACCATGTGACCTGACATCTCTTAATTGTATGGCTGGTTATCTGTATATAACGTTTTAAGTGTTTTATCATTTTTTATGGTCTGAAGAAGCTGGTAAACTGCGAAAGCGCTCAACCAGTTTGTTTTGTGTGCATTTTATTACTGTTATTAAAACTGTTTTTATTCAACTTCAGCAACTTCAGCATTTTGGACATCCGTTTTTGGAATATTAGCCTATCCTCGGCAGGATATCCCAAGCATAAAGAATACTGCAACAGTGATAAGGAAGGACATCAATAAAAAGGTATTCTAATGGCACAAATAACATTATCAGTAAAAAATCTTCCTTATAGTGATAGTTACTGCATTCACTGTCTTTATGTTATTACAATAATACATTATAATGCTCACAAACTTAGTGCATTTTCTCTAAAGTTTCACAAACTATCATATTTTGGAAACTGTACAACCTAACCATATATTCTCAATCTGAACACTTTTCTTACCCAGAAGTAAACTTTCATATTGCAGCAAGATACACCTCTCTGAGTGCTTGTTTGTTGAGATATTTACATTAACAATATAATTGGCAATATAAATAACACTGAGTCTCTCTCTTAAAATGAGCAGCTTACATTGCAAATATCGGTGACAGTTTTCTTCAGCATCCTTTAAGGCTTCACCTAATGTCGTGTAATAAAGTTTCTTCCATGTATGGAAATACAGCATACCTTCATAATTACCAGCAAAGAACTAGCAGTACATCCAGCATAGTGTACTGGAAGTGGACTACAAGTGGCTATTAATAATGTATTTTCTATCTCTTACCTTATCATTTCATACTATGCCTCCCTAAAAATGTAAGTCTTGCATTTATAAAACATAAGACAATGGCAACAGGAAGTATTCAGAAAGGCTTGAATGAAATAACTAACGAAAAAAATATTAGCTAGAAACACTCGTAATGAAACATACACTGCTTGTACATTTTTATTAAAAAAGAAGTAGCAAAAATGTTCAACCATAAATAAAATAGTCTGTAGAGTGCAAGTCATTCCATTAGAGAGAGGGGGTAACCTAACTCTTAAGTAATTATTGACAACAGAGGCGGGAAGATTATCATTTTTTCATCTCTATGAGAGATGTAAGCAGATATGTTACTATACCATAGTTTGTTTACCATACCTTTTGATAAAGAAAGGTACATAACTTTTACCACAAACAGAACAGAATTAACATGTTGAAATATCTGCATTAAGTCACTTCAACTTAATTTCTGCATGGAAAAAAAGCTCCAGGCTCCTGCATGCATATGTTTCTAGACCACACACTATAGATCTGAAGGCAGAGACCGATGTCTCAGCAAGAAAAAAAGTAATCCAACTACCATAACTCCAGGGCAGCACAGTTCTAGTGACTAATGTACTACAGTCAAAATTGCAAATAAGCAAGAGGACAGTGCTGTGGCATTCGGGGAAAATTAAACCAACCTGCGATTATGGCTGTAGCCAATAAGACTGTCCCAAACTTCCAAAACTTGTCACACTATCCACTTCTCAATTAAAGGGCAACAACGGGATTCTACTATTAAATGCTCAACTTCTCTGTCCTTTTTCTCCCTATTTATATTCCCTACTATGAATAAACAAAAATACAGCATTTAAAATATTTTATCAACTGTTTCTCTCTGCTAGAACAGTACCTTACCGTATTGTAGTAGTTTCACTTTCAAAAAACTTTTATGCCACCCTGGAAACACTTGCTGTACTCTCCAATTCACTGATGTCATCAAGGCCAATGATCACAGGTAGTTTTTTGGCCAATTTCCTCCCCACACTGACATCACCACGACTGTCCTAAAAACCCACCCATGCTTTGATGTCACAGCTCCCTGGTCCTTCCTCTACCCATACAGAAAGTAGACTAGAACAAGGAAACAGTACATGGGTCAAGTCTCCTGCTGTGAGCTGTCAATCACAGCAAGTAACAACTCAAATTACCCTTAGCATTTTGACAGCTAGAGAAGTTAGGTGTGAAGAGTGATGGGAGATGAGTCAAAGTAATACAATTCAGGCTTCACAAAAGACTGCAATTTAGCCATTCTAAAAAGAAGCATCAGTAAAAAGCACTTTGACAGTCTATGCTGTGGTACTTGCACTGTTTGTGTTTTAAGTAGTCATTGAATGGCATGAAATGTTACTTAAAACTGACTGAAAGACAGCAGTGTGTGCATGTAAAATGAATGCAGTGACAGGAGCTTTAGGAAGAAAGAGGCCTGCATGATGTAAGTTTTTATAGACAAGTACTGCATTGTAGGATACCTAGAGGCAGACTAAACGATCAGGATCACTTCAAGATGCTAGATCCTATGTGGTAAGACAGAAATTATGTATAAAAATATTTAAAAACCTGTAAATTATCCCAGAGTGGTGGTAAAATGTAGGAAACCTGAAATCATGATGAAATAAACATGTTTTTTGAGTCTGTGGGTGTGGTTCTCCTTTAGTGAAACATAGGCGTAAGTGTTGCTGGCTTCCCTTCTCCACCTTGCATCATAAAAATGAGGTCATTTACATTTGTAAGACAATTCCCCTCCCCCCAACAGCAAACACTGACCGAAAGAAACAAAGGAAGTGTTAATTACTGTTCTTGGAGGGGCAGATGCCATTTAGCAAGGCTTGTGGCCATAATAGCAGTTACTTTGGAAGAAAAATGTTAACAAAATAAAGCTTTATGTGATGACATTTTTTTAATTTATTTTTTACTGCAATGGCTAGCCCCCTGCCTGTCTAGTCATATGCTATAGTGTACATAGCATACACTTGCTGATGTCCCTGCCTGGTCCCAATCTTCCAACACCAAAGGCAAATTTGCTGCTACCTGTTGCACCACTGCTACCTGGAAGATGAGTTGGTCCTGCTGAATTATTTTCATCATGATGAGAGGTACCATATTTCTCTTGATTTTTGGCTCAAGATGTTGCTGTGCCTCTCCTAATCCCTCCTAAAACTGGCGATTTTGTGAGAAGAGATGGTGGATTGTACTAAAATGACAATCATTGGAATTACAGATTTCTTTCACTTCACAAAATGTGTGTTAATTTTCATCTTATTCTGTCAACTTCTCAAGTTAATAGTACTACTATTTTAAATAGTACTGATATTTTAAGTGTCCCTGATTTGGGCTATTTATCCCTGATGTTTTCTGGTTTTGTCCCTGATTCAGTAATTGTTTATATTAGGACACACCAGGATGCAAAGTAGCAAGCACCACCCCTGGTGTGATGTGGGCTGACCTTACAATGTCAGACCTCTTATTTTTCAAGAAATACAGTAAATGTTGGTGTGAATCAAGTAATTCTTAAGAAGATGAGATTAAAAAAAATACAGTACATCGGTGGACTTGCATCCTGCATCCCCACCAGTTGGAGGGCTTACAGCCCTGCATCTTCCCAAAAAGGACTTCAAGACACTTAAAACAGTGTAAAGCAAGGGGTGCATGGGGCACTAGCCCACTTGCTGGATGTGTATGGCCATCTTTCACTTTCATTAAATCAGTAATGCCTATTAGATTTTTATTTTTTTTATACTTAAACATTAAAACGTAAAAAACAACAGAGTTGGAATAACAATTTAAAAATGTGCCAGACACTTTGACAACCCCATTGGAATGTCAGTCAAGGTGGCACCCCCTAACACCTGATCGAAGTTCGATAGTGTGTCCTAAAGAAAACCATTGCCCCTGATTCTGGAGGTTAGAGATTGAGATCCGTGAATACAAGACTACTTAATTAAACCCACTACAGTCCAATAAGTCTATAGTAACAAAAGCAAATGAAAGTAAACTTTCTGAACATATCTCACACTGTTGTAGATGCAGAGATGACACGAGTGGTAGAGCTACTGCTCACCAAATATGAATGTCAGTAGTCATTCAGCACTGTGCTCACACTGATTGGTACACTCTGCTTTCATGTCTATTTATGTTCTCATCATACCTCTCATCTTTCAAACTTGTATCCGAGTACCATCAAAAATTATAACAGAGGGTCCAAAATCATAGCACTCAAAATCTGCATATGCATAAATTCATGCCGCTGGGGTTCTGGGCACAAATCTATTTTAACAGGTTCAGCCTATAAAACTGGAATCCTTGTGGTTCTAATGGATGTACACTAACATAGCTGCACCAGGAAAATGTATCACTACTGCAATATAAAAAGATACTCATGCCTGTTTTCTTGGCTTGTTATAAATGCCAGTCATAAATGTAGTTTAGTTAGCAGAGTTAGTATAACCTTTGTATATACTGGTTTGTCCACAGTATGGCTGTGGAACTATCATATATTTATTTTGTAGATAAAAATAAAGAAAAAAACATCAGCCTAGAAATGAACTTATCCTCAAAACATTGAGTAGTAATATATTTCAGCATTAGTTCACATAAGTAGTAGTCATAGTAAAATTATGACTTGTTTCACACAAACTACATTAGTCCTGCAAAAGATAAAATAAAGATTAAATGTCAGCCATCCATCACTTTTATCCACAGAAAGCCCCTATGCCCAGCAATTATAGCTATATTGTCTGTGTATATCTATGATGCACCACTGCAATAAAAACTAAGGTCCATGTCCCTAGTAATATATTTTCAACTTCATTTCACATCATTGTCCAACTACCACAGAACTGCGCTATCATTATTATGAGATAAGCAATTCACTGCACATGTCTAGTTGCTTGCCAGGATATAAAAAAATCACAGATTACAGCCCCTGCTGTTCTTTCCTCTACTGCTTTGTGCACTTTTTTTCCACAGCCTTAAAGTAAAGAAATGCTACTGCCACATTTTTGTTTTAAAATAAATGTTGAACTATTAATGGGTCAGCTTTATCCCCTAGCCAACCTAGTAAATCTGTCACTGTGCTTTTACTGCATACTCTAAATGAACTAGACAAAACTTGTAGGCAAGATAAATGGCTGCAATAAACGTATATGCTAAGAAAGCAGTTTAGCTTAAGTAGTTGCCTGACTAGAGTAGACTTGACCTTGAGAGTGAATTTTTCCTCATATCTCAGAGTCACTGGGCTTCTCAGTCCATTATTTTGTGCTTTTCTATGACTTTTTATGGCAATAGTTACTTGTAGTGACCAAGGGGACACTTTGCTCAAGCAGCATAAATACTTTATGTGCTGTTTGAAACATCAGCATTAGGATCACCCAAAGTTGGCTCCATTTCTTCAAAACAATGGTGTGACCCTAAGGTAGTTTTATTAGTTGGATGGTGCGGCATAGCAGCTCTGCACAACACCCAGGGCAGACTTGAAAAGCTCCTTTAGGAAATTTGTCATTCAGAAAAATTATGTAATGAGTTATGTGGTTTATAAGTAACCACCCTCTTCTACTGTTAGTGTTACTTTTTTCTGTTTGGCAGATGTTACAATATCCAGTTGGTGGTGTTTATATGTATACTCCAAAAGAAGTTCCTGTTTAATTCAGCAATGCATTTTTGTTGTGGGGTTTAATTTCCCCATGCCCTTTGCTCCAAAGTCTCACTTCTTAGAAACTCACCCACTCAGTCTTCATGTCTGAGAAAACATCTTGGAATCAGCACATTCAGAAAGTTTCTAAGTATATTGCACATTGGTGTGCTAGGTGGTTGCTTCCAGTATGTAGCAGTCTGTGTCTTAAGGGTGAGAAATTTCTTTATCTACCATGCAGAGAGAGTTGTTGTGTTTAGGTCTCTACAGTACTGAGGCACCATACCTTTATGATCTCAGATAGTCATGTATGTATTAGGACAAGAGGTGATTTTTTAACTGTAGTAGATGTTCTGAAAATCTTATCTTGTATAAAAATTCTGCTTCATTTTGTCATTTAGAAAGAGTGTTTATCTGACTGGATTTTTGTGGCAATATACACCAATGTTCTCTCTCTTTTTTAATTTCTCCAAACCTTTTGGTTTTTAACACCATGATGGGAATGGACCCCATTCCTAAGTTAAAGTACATGGAATTAGTATTATTTCAGTCTTTGATGTCAGCCAAAAGTGTTCTTCGTAGCACCAACAATGTGCCCAGTAGTGACCCCTTCAGCAATTCATACAGGATTACATATATTGGTAACGTATCTAAATACAATTGTAGATTCTATTGTATAATACCTGTTCCTCCTGCTACTATTGGAACTGTATTGGTATCTTTCTTCCACATTGCTGTCATTTCTGCCTGCAGATCCTGATATTTTATGACTTTGTGTCTCTCTATACACAAGACACTCTAGTCACTGGGTGTGGTGATTTCAGTGATCAATGCTGCTTTTGTCTTCTTTTCATGGACCACTATATCTGGTTTTGTAGCATCTATCTTTTGAACTGTTGGTAATGTGTAAGCCCATGTGATGTAAACTTCATCATTTTCTATGATGCTTTGTGGCTCATGTTTCCAGTGTTTATCAGCCTCTTCAATATTATGTTTACACAATCCCCAATGCAGCAGTCTTGCCTCATTATTATGCCTTTCAGTATACAGTCCTTCTGCCATTAATATGTCACAACCAGCAATGAGGTATGCACTATTTCCAATTCGGTTTTACAAAACCTACATTTGTTTGTTTCTCCCACATGTTCAATTTACTTTGTAAACTGGCATGTATGTAGCCCACTGTCTTGGGCTGCCAGTATTGACCTTTTATCTCTTGGTTTGAATTAACCTCTCCATAACCATTCATTCCTGAGGTTCTTCCAGAAGTCTTCTATACTTGCAACTATATTTATGCAGTTTCCACATTTCTTGCCTTCTCATCTGCTCTTTCATCTTATATTCTTTCTTTTGTTTTTAGGCACATTCACCTTCTGCCTGATTTTTATCTACTTCATTTGATTTCCATTTCTGCTTGAAGCTGATATGCTTCTGTTAGATTAGATTTATTCTCTTCGTGTTCCAAAACTTTCATTACATTTGGGTTTTGCGAGGTCAGCAAATATGTGTGGAGTCCGACGATTTCAGATACATGTAATCATTTTCAAAGAGGCCCACCCCTCTTTCGGAATGGGTAATATATAATCTTGGTATGCACTGATTTTTCTGAATCATTTGGTGAGCATAAAACATGATTCTTGTTTCCTATCTAATCTCTCCCAACATGTTTTGGGCCAGTCAATTACTCCAAAACTGTGTTAGGACAGGAAGAACAAATTGGTTTATAAGTTGGATTCTATTCCTAGATGCCAGTGCTTTTTTCAGGATTAATTTAAGTCTTCTAAACTATTCCTTACTAAGTTTTATTCACATTTATTCATGTTTTATTGTTGATCCTTCATCCGTTCCCAAATATTTATGCACCCCCCTCTTGCTCAAGTTATTTTATATTACATTTTTGTCCCAAACTGATGTTTTCCTGGTGCTGCAGTTTTCCTGCTTTAAATGTTGCTTTTGCACATTTATCAAGACCAAATGACATTCTTATATCATCTGAAAAAGTTTTGACAACTTGCAGTTGTACTTTCAATTCCTCATCTGATGAGCTGTACAGTTTTAAATCCTTGACAAAGAAGATGAGAAGTCTTTATACTTTGTTGTTTTCTAGGAGCCAAGTTATAGCCATGGCCTAAGCTGTTAAGTAGACAGCTTAATGGGTTAAGGGCAAGGCAGAATAGCAGCGGTGACAGAGAGTCACTCTGGAATATCCCTCTTTGAATTTTTATCCCTGGGTAATAATTTGTCCTTTATCATGGCTTAATTGCAAAGTGGTCTGCCACTGTTTCATGGTCACTGTAATGTAGTCCATTGGTGTAGGGTGTATCTTGTACATTTTAAGCACTCTTTTATCCATGGATGTGGGATACTATCAAATGCTTTTATGTAGTCAATACATGCCATACTTAGATACTTGCCCTTTTTGCAGTTCTCCACTGTGACTTTATTTAACAACAAATGATCCTTTGTTCCATAGACTTTCTTTTATTTCCCCTTTGTTCTACTGCCATAATTGAGTATTCTTCTAAATGACTATGCCATAATTGAGTATTCTTCTAAATGACTATAAACTCTGTTGGTATCAATTCCCATGTATAATTTATATGTCGTCGGAAGGCAAGTTATTGGTCTATAATTTTTAGGGTAGCTTGCGGGTTCACTCTTAAGTAGGAGCATTGTTTTTCCTGTTATTAGCCAGGTTGGTGTTTGTTCGGGGTGTGCATATAAATAGTTCTTACTCATGGCTAAATCTTCATGCAAAGATTTTAATACTTTTAACCAAAAGTTAGGTACTGCTTCTGGGCCTGGGGTTTTCCAGTTAGAGGCTTTTCTTAACTTTGTTTCAATCTCTCTGGCTGTTACTTTATACCATTTTATATCCTGTACCTTTAAACTTCTTATTCTTTCTTTTACTTCTATTCAGTTAACATCTTTTTTATGTTCCACTGGATCTTCATAGATACTTCTCCAAAATGTATCTATTTCTTCCTTTTTTGATGGCCTTTGAATTCCTTTTACCTTGTTTCCCAATTCTCTATAAGACTTTTTTGGGTCATCAATAAATTGCTTATTTTGTACTTTTCCTTTGTATTTATCTTTGTATCTTTTAAGTTTTTTCTGGCTATACTGAGATTTTTAGTTTATTTGCGATAGTGCATGATAGATCCTAGTCTGTTCTAATACTGCACATTGCTTTTGTCATGTCTCTCTTTCTCTGTATTTTTGTTGATCTGTTCCCTTTTCTATATTCTTCTAACAGTGACACTTCTTGTCTTAATTGCTTTATAGTTTTCTCTATTCGATACTTCCATGATGTTCTCTGGTGAGGAAAAAGCTATGAATTTTGAGGTGCATGCATAGGGCATACACTTTTCTGTACAGGCTGTGGTGACAAAGAATAATGTGTGTGTAGTTAATAGACTTAATGTTCCCTTGCCGCTGTTGAGTGTTTGTTCATGGGACATGGCAGAATTGCACAAAAACATAAATCTGCCTCACATAAATTCAAAAGTCTTTCTAATAAAATGTAGAACATCTAGAGTATTGAATGGTAGATAACTGAAGATCTCGTGTGCTTCATTCCTTTTAGTTTGTACTTCGCTTGCAAGCACTCTTGAGATGGGTTAAAAAGTATAACTTGATATAGCCCCGAGAAGTGCTTGTGTTGTTACTGGAGATGCCAACAAATTATATGATAGGCAGTAAGCCTGGAGTACAAACAGGTGACAGAACCTTTTTACAGTAATGAGATTTGCATGCACATGACTTTATTAGTATGATAGCTCCTCTCTTGAACCTGCATCTTGATATAAATGAGGCTAACATGCAGATGATTTCCTGTGGTAATTTTGGTTTTGAAATTGCATTTGATTGGTATTTTACATGTCTATAGACATAATTTAGATTGGCATTTGAAAAGGAAGCTTTATCCTGAAAGTGCAAAATGGACATTGTGATTCTCTTGCTAATTCCTAATCCTGCTTCATGTTTTTATAGTGGAAAATAAAGCATAAACAAACAGAACTGCAAAGCGTATCAAATTAATAGTAAATTGTTTCCAGAGAAAAAAGGTAGTATTAATTCATGGTCATTTGGTAACATCATCATATTCCTGTTAGGCTAATTAGCCACCTGTAAATTTTTGCTGCTGTCATTTTGTTGAAACCTGTATTTCTGATAAACTCCTCTGTACTTTTAGTGTATGAATGACGGCAAAGAAAATGACAATGAGGGATACAAGACTAAAGAAACTTGTAATAAGATAGTGAGTTCACATTAATTATTGGCAGTGTAGTTGAATACCTTGTGGTTTGTTGCTTCCCCTGGCACAAATCTGCACAGCTGCATTGTAAAAGCAAAAAACTGAGTCCTGGTAATGGAAATAAATATATATACAACTATATAAAGAAATAGCTACATGTATACTTTTAGGGCCAAGAAAACATAAAAGAAAACATAAAAAGAAATGGCAGTGATTAGAAGATATAGAAAGGTGTTTTCACAACATATCAAATAGAATATAGGTGTAGAAACCCATTACAAACTTGATTCTGTTAGGTTATTGTCTTAGTGAGATGGGAATAGCATTCCATAAAACTGAGATTATACAAGAGTATTTAGCATAACTGTAAGAGTTAATAATTTGGTATACTGGTGCAAGGGATTTATCCAGGGAGCATAGATTATACCATTGTAATAGATCAGTGATGATATGAGCATTTGTTATGTTGATAAAGAATTGGAGTAAGCTACTTTTATTTTGGTATGTTTTAGGTAGCAATAGTATTCAAGCCAGTTTAGGTTGCTTGGAACAGTACAGTGGTATGTTCTAGATGTTAGGGAAGTAGAAAATCAAACAATCTGATTATAGCATTGGGCTAGCATTTTTGTTTCATAGGTGGGAAGGCTGGTGAAGATTGGTGAAGCATAGGTTCGGGATGGTAGGACACACACATTGCAGCTATGGTTTTGGAGCTAGCTTACATTAACTAGTACTAAGCCTTTCTAGAAAGCTCCTAGTTTCTGATGAATATTCATAATAATGGTTTGTATGTGAAGGCTGAATTTCAGCTAATTGTCCTTAGTGATACCTAGTAATCTGGTATTAGTGACTGTTTCAATGTCAGTTCAATTTCAGACAAAAGAATGGGTAGTATTTGCTCAGCTCTGGGGATGTCTTTTGGGAGGGTGAATATTGTTTTTGACAGATTTAGTATTAAGTGTGCATTTCTGAGCAAACAGTCAGTTTTATAATAGCATTCCTAGATGAGTTTTTGTAGTTATGTATAGTAGGGGCTAAGCATATTAAAATCAAGTCATCAGCATATTGAATGATTTCAGATTGTGCTACAACTGTATGCAATTTCTTTATAAAATGTTGAATAATAAAGGATCCGGTATAGATCCTTGTGGGATTCCCCTGGCTGATTGGAAAAATGCTGAGTTGGCCATTTGCCATATGTCAGATTGGGTCCTGTCACTAAGGTATCTCTAAAACCATAACATAGCATGTTCAGTTAAGTTGAAGTTATTTAAGGTAGTTAGTAGCTTTGTATGGGAGACCTTATCAAAAGTTTTTTGAGAGGTCAATTAGGGTGACACATACTAGCATGTTGATATTTCTATACATATAGATATTGTTGAGGGAAGTGACTGGTCTATGGTTTGGTCAAAATCCTTGTTGTGTGCTGACTGAAAAATTGTCTAATAAGTGGTTCAGTAATTGGTAATGTCCGCATCTCTCTAGAACATTTGACAGTGGGTAAGAGGATAGCAATAGATCTGAAGCTACTGAACCCATGAAACTTATAATCTTTATGAAGGTGTGTTACACATGTTTGCTTCCATATTTTGGCGATGTACGCATCTTTTATAGACCTCTTGATCAATATGGAAATATGATAGGATATTGAGTCATCAGTGATTTTTAAGAAATCATCTGGGAGGTTGTATGCTGCAGTGATTTTAGACTGAACTTTTGTAGTGGATTTTTATGATGGGGACTGGGACAGATGTTAGGTTGAAAGACTGAGTATTAGTGTTAGGAATATGTGAGAATGTTGAGGCAGGTGGTAAGGGTGAATTAATGAAGCTACTGCATTTAAAAAGAATGTATTGAATGCTTGCGTTGTTTGCGAGTCAGGTTCATTGGGTATGATACTGAGTTGTAAGCACTTGCCTAGCTTCAGTAGGGAGTTTTGACATGCCCCAAAGCTTTGTGGCTTATTTTTAGGATGTTTTGCTGTTGTATGTAATAGGATATTTTGTCTTCGACTTTTTTATTTGATTTTATAGACTTGACATCTGTAATGTTGCTAATGGGCAATTGCCTTGGTGCTATGCTATTGATGCCATGCATGATCCCTGTCATGTATGCACAGTTTTGTTGATCTGGAGAGCAAGGGTGCTGGTTTAGATTTGCAGAGTTTTTTTTTTCCTGAGAGGAGCTAGTTCTTTAGTATTTCAAGGAGTATGCTGTTGAATGTGATCCTGGCCTCACCTAGAGAGTAAATAAATTGCCAGTTCTATTGCTTAAGTAGCAGCATTAACAAAAAGAATTTAAAATGTTCAGTTCAAAATGGATAAAATTTTTTCAGCGGTCCACTTGTGTCGAGAGAAAGCAGATATATATCACAGACTTAATATATTTGTTGGCCTACAGATGTAAACCCCCTTACATTACTAATAAGTGATACAACACTCCTGCAATAACTGTTCATATTCCCATAGAAAATGTTTCATAATGGCAAGAAATAACAATTGATATACATGGCTATGCCAGCAACAATGGACAAACAAACAAGGAGACAGTAAACAAATGGGGTATTTTGAAATATAAGCCATCAGTAAGGTAAAAATAAATAAATCTGTAAAAAAAAAAAAAAAAAAAAAAAAAAGGCAACACACCTTTGCAGTAGTTCAATTGCTGTTGTTCTTCTTTTGGCTTTTCCCGGTTAGGGGTCGCCACAGTGGAACTCTGGTCCGCTTATGATTGGCAGTAGATTTTTACGGTGCCGGGGTGCCAGCCTGATGCCCAACCTTCAACGAAGACACGCCCATTCACGCATGTCTTTCGAATGCCACTCGACCGCGGGGAGGGCATGCAGACTCCACACAGAAGGCACTCCAGCCAAGAATCGAACGGGAGTACCTCTTGCTGTGAGGTGACAACGCTACTGCTGCACCACCACAGCTTACCTAAAGTAGAAAAAAAGTTTGGCAAGTGAAACAGCAATATTGAACTCTCTGGATCCAAACAGTCTCCCCTACTACAATACAAGTTCCTTACTAACATGAATAGTTTTACATAGTGCAAATCCAGCCCTCTGGGTACTGTGAATATGCAATCAGTTGCAAACTCATTAGCATTAATGAATTCCACAACCTGCACTAACTGCAGGACAGAAAAACACTGTGTAAAGACCTACATGATTGCATGCACTTGCCCTCCCACTGCAAGGACAAGCATTGAGAAGTGTTATTTGCTAGGGTCTTGCAAGTATGAATGATTAGCATGACTGCAGGAACAATCAGTGTTTCATACTGTTTCCTCTTTAATGTACACATGCCGAAGGTGTGTCAGGAAGAAGAAACATACAGAAAAGTCTGTGATTACATTGACTAACTTAGGAGACAAACATTCATAACATTTTTGTCATTTTGACCACACTGTTGTGCCTCTGACTAAAAAATTGTCTGCAATTTTAAGGAAGTACATTACACATTGAAACAGATATCAAAAGTAATGCAAATAAGAGAGATTGCATTCATGTTAGAAAAGCATAGATACGTAGGTAGATAAGGTAATGATGCTCACAAGATAAAGAGAACAACACAGTTGCAATGTTGCAAATATTTGTGTAACATAGTGAGAGGAAATATTAGCTTAACTGTTGCCAATATCCTATCCATCAACACACCTACTGGCAAATTACAAAGGACAACTTTCAGAACTTGGTTCTGTTGCAATTTTAATGTGAACTGATACAATGTCACATTTTAAGTATATGTAATTTACCTTTTCTTCTTCCTGATATATGTCTGTGTCTAGTCTCACTGTTTGTCACAATCTCAAGTGTGTGTTGTTAATGCCCTGATTTGATGGTTCAGATTCAACGAGGGTACTGTTTGTGTGAATGTAGGAATGTTTAATGAGAATATGTTCATGCTAGAACATAAGAGTTGAGCAAACATCAGAAAGATACATTTTAAATACTTGTTACATAAGGTTTCCATTTTTTTCTCTCTTCTTCATCCTTTGCATGCCATTTGATTGTGGACTGTTGACTGTAAATGGTCATTAGCAGTGAACCACAGTTCACTTTATAAAAGTAAAAACTCACAACTTTAATTTGGAATGCCATTATCAGTGCAATTGAGACTGGTGTGCTGCCCTCCCTTCAGCACTATGGATAGTGCTGAGTGAAGAAATTTCACCTATCATCTAACTGATCTCTATCCCTGGGGCAGAAGGTATAAGTGACGTGAGCTTAGAGAAAGAGAACACATAATGCAGGGTTTGAATACAGTTTATAGATAATTTTTGACTGGGTTTAGAATAAATATTGACACAAAATGTTGTATATGAACTGCACAAGCTAAAGTCTGTGTGACAAAATCCAAACATCTTACCTGTACTCAATGTGAATTGGTGTTACAAATATGTCATTGGAAATTCACTTCTTCTCATTTTAAATAACAATATGTGCTATGAATGATGTAACATGATATTTTGTTAAGTGTGATAATACAAAAGCTGTAACCTGAGTAATGCGGAGATACGTGTCATATATGCTGGAACACTTATTCATATCTCAGTTATTCATCATGATGGTAATGCATTTAATTTTAAACTTTTATGTTATTATTAATTGTATATACTGTGTTAAGAATGAGCTCCTGTAATTCTCTGGGGGTGCCTTTTCTGAACAGTTGCCCGTACATGAAATCCTGATTATGTGCAATACAAATGCTGCTTGTGATCTGGCAATCACATATGAAAAGGATGAATTTGTCATGTTAATGCTGCAAGAGTTCTATCTCTTGCTAGATATATCATTTAATTGTGTTGGTTGGAAATATATTTTTTTCCTTTTACATTTTTGCACTGCTCAGCAACACTCAACCACAGTTCACAGCCAAAGGCAAAAAATTCAAAATTTAATTTCGGCTGCTTTTTAAAGATCAAATGAGCTTGGCATCTGTACATGTTCATCAGCACTTTGGATAGTACTGAAGAAAATGTACCCATTAGCTATCGATCTCAGAGGCACAAGGTGTAAGTACAGTGAGTTTAAATAAAGAGGACAGGTAATGCAGGGATTGATTCCAGTCTACAGATAATTTTTCTGGGGGGGTGGGGTGGGCAGAATAAATATTGATACATATTTTGGTATAAGAATGTGTTGTTGCTGGAAACTCAACCATTCTCAGTATTACAACATGTGATATGCTTGAGGTGAAATATGAAATTATCTAAAGTATGATAACACAAAAGCAGTAACATGACATGTGGAAAACTGTATTAGATACGATGGCTTACATCATCATGTCTCATCATCACCATCATCAACCTCCCTTTTCCCCATTTTTTTCTACATGGAGTCTCTTGATTCAATGCCACACTCCTGCCTTCTTTGACTCTCATGCCTGACCGTCACAGATCTTCTTAAACACAAAACATCCACCTCTTTGCTGATGCCCTTGTTTCCTGTTACCTTATTCCTGTCTGTCCCAAATCTTCTTCAACAGATTGTCTTCTGCTTTTTTGCACATGTACCGGAACCATTGTAATCTGTTCCCTTAGATCTTTTCTGCAATTGGAACTACTTTGGCTTTTGCTCTTATGTCCTTAGTTCTTCGTCTGCCCCCCCCCCACCCATGTACATCCTTTCACCCATCTCAGGCACTTCATTTCTATCTCCTATAGCTTCCTCATCTGCTATGCATTTACTGCCCAGGTTTCTGTTCCATGCAGTAGTACTGATCACACCACTGTTTTGTACACCTTACCTTTACACTTCCTTGGTATTCCTGTGTCATATGCTGCTGCTTGCACACTATGCCAGTTGGCTGCAGCCCCTGTGATTCTGCCTTCAACCTCTTCAGTCAGACTTCCCTTCTCCTCAGCCAGCTGTCTCAGATACTTGAAGCTGTTAACCTGTTCCACTGTCTTCCCTTTTGTCTAATTTCTTAGCTTCTTCTGATTTCCCCAGTTTGCTGCCATTACAACTATCTTATCTGTACCAAGTTTCATCCAGTGTCCCTTTGTTTTGCATGCTATTCCCCCATCCTTTGCTGAAGTTCTTGCTCAGAGTCTGCCTGTAACACCATATTGTCTGCATACAGCAACTTTGTTGATCTGGCCCTTCTGACCTGTTCGCTGATGTGATCCATCACCATGTGATTCAGTAAGTCACATGAGTCATGTGACTCAGTTGGTGACACAAAGAAACTATATCAGGTTGGAAAATAAAGATAGAAAGATAAAGAATATAGTTGGATACCCTTCAAAAGGGATACCAGCAACAACCTGCCCACTAGTCCACAGAACATCAAAGCAAGACAGAAGGAGTACTTCCAGCAGCTTCTGAGTAAAGAAAATCCCACAGACGTTATACTACCCAGACATAGCCTATGATTACAGAAGAAAAAGAGTCACCCTAGAAGAAGTAAGAACAGCACCAAAGAAGATAGTCAGGGAAAGCAGCAGGCTCAGATGAGGCCACAGCTGATATGATAAAGTTGCTGGGTGAAATGGGAAGAAATGACTCCTAAGGGTACTCCTATAAGTGTGGAGAGAAAGTCATATCCCAGATGACTGGTGAATAAGCATACTCAAGGGGACATCCACAACTGTGGGCAGTACTTGGGTATCAAACTCCTGTAACATTGCATGGCAGTTCTAGAGAGGGTGATTGATAAATGGAAATTCAGAGTAGTAGAAAGTAAGACTGGAGATGAGCAGTTCAGATTAGGGTGCAGATAGTTGAGAAAAAGCTATAGATGTGGAAAGAGTCCAATTGGGCATTCCTAGACTTGGATAAAGAATATGGTAAGGTCCCAAGAAAAATGATTTGGGCAGTCTTGTGGTGGTTTGAAGTCCCAGAAACATTGGTAGAATTAGTGCAAGCCATGTACAAAGATCTAATAACTCAAATATGAACGTCTCCCAGAGGAGTTCCCAGTTTGAGTAGGTGTGCATCAGGGTTCATGTCTGAGCCCACTACGCTTAATCCTGGTGATGCATTTCATTAGCATTATATCGGCATGTCTCCCAAGCAGTAATCCTGACAGGCAGAAATTTGCCTTGAAATTATGTCAGTATTTTTGACACAGCAGATAGAAATATTTAATGTCATCTGCTTTCTGTCCCCTTTCCCATTACTTAGAATTACCTAAATTCCTGATAGAATTTAAAGTTCTAATGTGGCAAGGAGATGTGAAAAGGATGAATGTGTCAGTGTAATGCACTGTGTGCTCTGGTCATTGCTGGTGATTGCTAGATTATAGCCTTTGATTGTTTAAATTTTCCTAGCAATTTTTTTTACATTTTTTTGCCTTTTGCATTGTGTGCTGCTTGACAGCGCACATACATGGTTCACAGCCAAAGACAAAAAAATGAAAAATTTAATTTTGGTTGCCTTCTGTAGCACAAATGAGCCTGGTACTGGTGTGTCTGTGTCAGCACGCTTAATAGTACTGAATGAAGAAAATGTACTTGTGAGCTACCTATCTCTGTAGCAGGAGATGTAAGTGAAGTGAGCTTAGAGAAAAAGGACAGGTAATGCAGGGTTTGAATCTATTTAACATATACTTTTATTGAGGGGGTCACAAACATTTTATTAGGAAATTACAACTAAATAAAAGTGAATATCATACATTTGATTTTTGCAACAAATTTATCAGTAATGCCTGCATTATAAGTTCAGTACTGTACAGTATGTTAAACATGACTGTGATAAAAGTTAATATAAAATGCACATGTATATGTATGATGTGCAAAACAGTTTTATTTTAATTCTTATGACTCATCACGTAGCAAAACTATGTGTTTAGAACAATATGTCTGGTGATGTAACACTCCAACATATCTTACTCGGGTCATGCAACTCTATGCATCTGAAAAGTATTTTCAACCACAAATACTGACTTTTTCTCAGAAATGCAGTACCATGACTAATGAAAATCGTACACATACAAGCATCTCAAGTACAGTTCCATTCATTTGTGAAGTAGTATATCTAAAATTAACACTTAAAAAAGGATGTTCCCTTATGGCATTGACAATAAGCAAAGGGTAGCGTTTCATCCTTATTCTTCTCATGGGTTTGAGTCTAAGTTGGTACTACTCAATTTTACTAGTGTCTAAGTCACAACAGCCTAATATGTCACAATTCATACCTTTTTACATATAAACAGCAATGAGTATAACAAACACCATAAAGCAATTTAGTGTTTTACATTGGAACATGTGTAAATAGGTTGATCATTGCACATGACCAAATCTCACTGCCATATTTTGCGCCTTCATTTCTTTTGGTTGGAATCATTGCCAAAGTGTCTGCCAAGCCATGTTTGTACTTTCAGTTGTGCAAATGCAGCTGGCAAGGCTGTGCATCTTTGTACACTGGCTGTTACAAATTCTGAACTGGACTCCACTTCAGACACATAGAGCTAGCTTGACTTCTGTAGACGTAGCTGGATAAGGTGAGGATGGTGTTCCATTTAGAGGAAAAAGTTGAGGTTTATTGGAGTCCAGCATTTTTGTGACACTCCACATAAAGGGCAACAGCCTTAGGCTGCTGCAGGGGGATTATGCCATGTCTTAGTATAAGGATGAGGGTTAAAATAGTTTGTCCTGTGCAACTTGCATTCTGTGCACTCAAGAGCAATGTTGTCACCATTACAGTGACATGAACGGGTGTAAGACTGCAAGCACCCCTCATTTGTGTAATGTAGTGACCCATCACCCATCAATGATATAGCATGACGTATCCAGCCAATAAAGTTATTAATTACGCTTTCATATCTCTTTTTCCTCTACTATACAACTGCAGAAGTGACCACAGAATCATGAGGCAAATCAGGAAAGAATCGCTCGCCTCAAGGTGGCATGAGGTAAGTGTGTATCGGGTATGAATACAAGCCAGATAATACTTCTCAAACTGATATGGACTGATAGCTTGCACAGGCATATCTAGCATTTTTAAACAAGCATATATGCCTTCTCTGGTAGCTCTTGTTGATTGCATTGGGTAAGGAGTACACCAACTTAGTGTGTGATTTCAATTCCCAGAAGTAGAAATTGGCTTTTATTATAGGATAGTCTTTCTAAAATATTAACTGCAGTATTAAATTAAATTAAATATTCAATCCTGGTAATTGCAATTATTTACTTGGAGAGAATATATCCAATATGGCTGTGACATCCCTTCTTTTGGGCCTATAATCAAGGAGCCTTAATCCTCAACACTGACACTGGAGATGAACGTTTACTTGGAACAGAAATAGATGCACATGTTATTTCCAGATGCAGCTCTCTGCATCAAGCACAATCTCCCTTAAGAGAGCACACAGGGAACACACTCAGTCCAGGGGCTGGGTCTCTCTCTCTCTCTCTCTCTCTCTTTCTCTCTTCAAGCCCCAGTATGACTCCCCACTGGCACAGCTGTAGAGTTGAGTCCTCAGTAGAGTGTACAAGCCAAGTCCTCCACCTCTCTCTCTCTCTCTCTGTGAAACCAGTGCTCTGTGTCCCTGCTCCAAGCAGCTGACACACACACACACACACACACACACACACACACACACTATTTGAGATTTGATTTACACACACACACACACACACATACACCCCTGGGAAAGGCTGTCACAGATTTACTTGCTCTGCTACCCTTTGCCCAGACTATAAGGTAGTTACTGCCACCAGACACTCCAGAGCCAGCTACTCTAAGGCTTTTCAACGGTACCCAATTATACAGAGTGAAATTAATATTAATACAAATGGTAATGTTGACCAACAAGGCTTTCAGGAACAGCCAGTGTCGCCAAATAAATATAAGTACTCTCAAAGGTTAAAATATTCTGAAAAAGACCAGCCACAATGAAAAGTTTAAATATATTTGATAATAAAATAACACGAAAATACCAAATATCTATTTACAATAAACGCCAGAGTTCCAATCACAGGAAATATTAAAAATAACACAGATGGATAGATTCACACAGATACAGAAAAACAGTACTTAACTAATCTCACTATATTTCCTGACTGATCTAAAGAATTACTGTTTCCTACTTGCTTAATAAAGCAAGGCAAGATGAAATGGGTGAGGGATCTTTCTTTGTCAGGTTACAAAACATACTGCTGCGAGACTTCTTCCTTATCTGGTATTAAAACATCATTTTAGTCCTTGATTACAGAATGACATCATATACATCTGGCCATCTGACTTTGGTTCCCATACTAACCCTACTTTACTAGAAACTGAACCAGAATCTTGCACATATGTGCCATTATAAACACTGACACAGCTTTGCAATATCTTTTGCAGCTTCTGAAAGTCATAAAAGAATTTTAAACTTCTACCCTTCCAGAGTAGCAATTAGTTCACCCCCAAGGACAATACAGAAGGCTTCCTAATACAGACTTTTTGTCTCTGGCTGCATTGAGACCTGTGCGATACAATCTTTATGGCTTATACCAAATAATTTAATTTCAAATTATTTTTCAAAATTAGCTGGACTGAGATTAACCTCTTCTCTTCCAGTATCCTTTGTTACATTATTAATTTCAACAGTTATAATACCATCTGACATACAGGTGTATTTCTTTTTTCTGTTCAGCAGGACATACTGTTGGTACATTTTCAGCACAAGCACCTGTACAAATCAGTTTGATATACAAATGACATAATTATTTACAAAACTCCAACTAGCTGTGCTGGCAGATGTTGCACATCCACTGCCCTACTTCTCCTGGCATAGCTGGCAATACCGGACATTGTCACAATGGCATAGTGAAATACATTTTTTCATGTTTCATATAATAACACTGGGACTGATTTGTTTTTTGACACATTTATGGCTTCACATTCTATCTGTATGTGTCAAAGGTGAACATAATTGTGTCATATCTGTTTATGTACTGAAATAATAAGATGATGTGACATACGATTGATCTTATTCACTATTTTTGTCTCCCCCAACCTTATCTCTCTCGTTTATTTTTATTTTTGGGGATATCTAACTGCTGAAAACAAATTGACCATCAGCACAGGGAGCTTGAATGATCACTGTAGCTCAGCCCATCACATCTCTATACTTGGCTACAGTGGCACCACCACATGCAGCACAGATACCCAGCACTTCTGGGACACACCCTGTCAGTATTGCCTCCACAACTACTGCTCTACCTGCATCAGGTAGCTCTGCCTCAGCTACTGGTGCACTGGTACCCTCCAGGAGCAACAATACTGTAGGTGGCAGTGATGTCACCTTTCAGGAACTGACAGGGCTAGTGGAGGACATAATGGAGAGAGGTCTTGATACCCAAATAATCAATGTTGAAAAGGTCCTGTTTGGTATTGCCAAATCATTGCCATGTACAAGCACTGACCCAGGAAACTGACACAGGAGACAGTTATGACAGTTCTGAGAGTGTGGACTAGATTCTCACGGTCCTCAAGCTGGACATGGATGCACCTCCAATGTCCCCTACCTATCCCAATCATGGTGTCACCCAATCCTTTGTGTATATCACCATCCTCATGCATCTTGTATGTCCTGTATGTCTGCACCTGCTAACTAACATACCCTACCAACCCGATCCTCTCATTCCTAAGCACCTTCCCCAACATTCCACTCTGTATAAAAAAAATAAATACACCCCATACAGATCTGTCTCTTTGTTCAACCTAGTCAAAAAATAGAAACACACAAAACACAACGAGAAATGGCCCATCAAAAAACCTTCACATTTTCTCCTCAGCATTTATGCAGAGCTTGACATTGCACACCAGTGCTGACTCACTGTGAGTAGTGTTTTACATCTTATGGCAAAAACTGATGAAACTCATGACACATAGCGCCTTAACATAATACATCTCTGTTATACATTCCATCATTTTCTATGCTGCTACTGGCTGTAGTGTGCACCTTTTGTCTTGTTAAAATTATCATTACTGTGATGAAGCCTGATGCCTACATTCTCCATTGCCTTATTCTTTTGTGACTGTCTCTTTAAACCATTAAAATTAAGGTGGTGAAGTAACATTTCCTGTGTGGTGTGTTGACATAATTCACATGTCTGTAAAGTGCCTTTGGCTACACAACCAAGTATGATGAACTGTTTAGGCATACAGACTTCTTCAGATAAAACCAGAACAATTAAAAAATGCATTTAAATACCTTCCTTGTCACATGACACCAATCTGAACAAAGCAAGTATATATTTAAAGCAACAGTTGACAAGAGAAGTGCATGTATTTAAAACAGTGTGTTTAAAATATAAAACTGTAACTGTCGTTTATCACTAGTTTAGATCAGGACATGAGCAAAAATGATGCACAAATGCTGATGCATTCACCCTAAAAAAGTAAAACATGATAATAAATATAAGCATATTATTTTTCATATGCCTTCCTCTTGAGTAAGTACTGAGCCCGAGGGAAGTGAAGCATTCAAAAATATCTGCCACCAAAGCTCTCTCTCTTCAATTAATAGTTTTCATGGCCCACCTCTGCAGCTGTCCTCTACTTTCTCAGTGATGGCAATCGGGAAATGATGGTCTGGAAATTGGTGAATATGCTTATAAAGTGCATTTGTAGATTTAGCCTTTCTAATCTCATAGTTATGTTCATAGATACGATCCCTAAGCTTATGTTCCAATTTACCAATATAGAAACTCTTCCACTGGTGACATACTGCAGCATACATAATTCACTTTGTATGACAATTACATTTTCCAGGGATGGAATTGGATGTATTATTGATGGAAAGGCTACTGCACACAAAAATGAAAGTGCACACTTAGTCATGCGCCCAGTAGTTGTTTTATCTTTAGAATGTCCCATAAAATCATATATGTTTTTGAAACAAATATCTTTTTTATAGACTATGTTAGGTGCTTCACCTAAACATTTACATAAGATTCTATCATTAGAAATGAACTGCCAATTTTTTCTAATGATGTTGCTTACTGCCGGGCTGTCAACTGAATATGTGGTAACAAAGGCATGTGTATAGTTAGCTTGTTGCTGATACATACAATTGTCTAATGCACTAGAATGGTGTTCTATAACATGAAGATCATTAAATTCATTTTCTGTACTACTTGGATTAGTAGTCTCATACTGTACACATAGCCGGCTTTAGGCACCAGCGAACTCTGCGGTTGCTGGGGCCCCCCAACCACAGCAAGTTATCTTATCCTGATAGTTTGTTACATGTCTGTCAAATCAATAAAAGCTAGTACAGCATTCTTGTATACTTCATAAACCACGTGGATAACAACTCTTATACCTCCTTTAAAATTCAAAGACATTTCTGGTTGTAGTAACAGTGTTTTGTCAAGTAACAGGCATCAGAATTGCATTAAATATTTTACCACTGACATAGTGCCCCTGGCTTAGTTAAATCCTGCTGTTGGACATTTTCTCCACTAAAACTAACTACATAGCCAGCTTTGGGTCCCTGCTGTACCAGTGGCTGCAGGGGGGCCCCTTGATAATCCTTAACTGTGTGGGGGCCCCACAAAAGCTGCTGCTGGTTGGGGAAAAATGAGGAAGAAAAAAATTATAAATGTACTAATTATGCTCTTTAACCTGAACAGGGCTGTGATATGACCTTGTTAGGATGAAGTTGATAAGTAAGCACTAGAGAAATCAGCAGCCCAGATTTGGATTTTAAGAAGAGCTGATACTTCTGATCATCAGGGATGGTTTTCTCTTTCAGGGAGTTTTATAAATACAAGCATAACACCAGATATTATAACTCGTAATTCCTTTGCTTAAGAATTCAGTACAATCCCAAAAATAATAAAATAAAGGCTCAGAATCAGGACTACATTTTAAATATTATTCTAATGCACTTAAAAAGTTAAAATAACACCCTTTGCATCAACACATATTTTTGGATAATAAGTATTAAAACTCTGATATCTGGATTGATTGACTGTTTGTAATCCTGAATGATTTACCAGCAAATCAAACTTTTTGCGAAGGAGAAAGCAAAAGTATGAACAAAATCAAGGAAGGTCTGTGAAATCAGGGGCAGTGACAGGTATGCATTACTCCTCAATGAGGTAAATAAGTGACTTACCCCTGCTGCTGTCTGATTGCTAAACAGCAGTCACTGATCTGGTGTGGCAGTACCAGGGTTGCACAATATATTGCTATTTCCTGAAATAACTACAAAACTAGGACTGCTATGGCTTATGCTTGTGTGTGTGTAAAAAAATACCACTGATTTTTGTCTGTTCATGCACCCAATAATGCCAAGACACAGACATTATTCTTCTGAGTATCAGTAAAAAAATGTACTTAATAAGTAATTATATTTCAAAAGTAAGACATAAGATATACGACATAACATTCAGACACTTAGATCTTCTTGGAGTCTGGTGGCCCCCACTCACCAGACTGTATAAATGGATACTGGGGGCTCCCTTAATCATCCTTGACTCTGTGGGGACCCCCACAAAAGCTATTGCTGGTTCAAGAAAAATGAGGACAAAAAAAGTTTCAATTTTCTGATTGAGCTGTTTAACATGAACAATGGTGAGATATGACCCTTTTTTGATAAAGCTGATAATAGCCTCTGGTTTCAACCATACCCATTCTAAAACCAGCTCTCCTCAAATGTGTGTGTACAGATAGCTGCTGTAGGTTATGGGGGGTTCTGGATTGTGTGGTTATTACAACTTTAATTTTCATCACAGTCTAACCTTAGAGGTGTGCAAATGAAGTCATTATAGCTTGTGATTGAGCCGAGGACAGCGCGGTCATTGTTTATTTACTTTTTTCACATACCTCAGAGGTGTAAAACAAAGATTACTATAGCTTGTGTAAGGGGTGGTGCACTGTCTAAGAGCAACAAATTAGAATATATTACAGAAATCATTCTCACAATCACACATCAGGCACATATACATGGGGCTGACTTTGAGGGTTAGGGGTGAGAAAGCCTGCTATGTATACATATATCAGCAGTCACTTGAAATATATGGCTAAGGCAATTTAAACATCTGTTTTCATCCTAGTCTAACACTAGAAGGATGTATAGGCAGCTACTGTCTTTTGTTGGGGGTTGGGGAAGGAGGCAGTATTCCCAGATAAGACCTATGTATTCCCACAACTGGCTTGTTAGTTTATTGTGAGCTACTATTTTGTCAACTTTGAACACAACTTATGTCTTCCTTGAAAGAAAAAAAAAATAAGACTGAAATTCTTTTCTTTTTCATGATTTTTGTTTAGGCCACCATTGGAGTAAAATGCTGAGAAAATGCTCTAAAATGCATCCCAGGGCACATATATAACCCCTATGTCTTTGAGGGCACCAGCTTAATTGAGTTATTTCCTAAATGGTTATTACTATGCTGGTCAGAAAAGGTGTGCTGAAAGGATGCAAAGAAAACTAAAGCTGAACAGCAACAGTGAATTTATTTCCTTAATAATAATTTGTGTTCAAGCCATTACTGGATGAAAAGGTTGTGTAAAAAGAAAAAAAGAACTTTAAAATGCACTTCAGAGCATATAGAAAGTTATGGCTTCTTGGAAAAGCTGAGAGTAAGGCAAAATGTGAGAAAAGGAAGAAAAAAAGTAATATGCATGTTATCGGAGCCCAAAGGGTGGGGGGTTAGAGGAGAGGACTGGATGGTGTGCGGGGGGTGCTGAAACAGTAGACCTAGTCATCATTTCATTTAAGTCCAGACCTAGACATAGAGTTGTAATGTATCATTGTTGCAACTAAATGCCAGTAACTGTAAGTGTCCCTTTGTTAGACAGGTCAACAAAGTGTGGTATATAGGCCTGTTGTAATGTAACAGTTTGTAGCCAAGGTCTGTCTGTGTGTACTGCTCCTAAAAGTTTGCAGCACAAACTAAAAGGTTTCTTAAGGAGGTGTGGCATTGACAGGATGATACTTATACTGGAAGTGCCTAGGGGGCCCCCAAAATGCTACACCGGCCCTGACTGTAAAAGGGGGACATACGTGCCTTGAGCTCTTTTTGTTTTAACTTCCTCACTTAATGATCTAAGTAATGCTTTTGGGTACTCCTTATTCAAGAACATGGTGGAAAGTAAATCAATTTCTTTGAGAAAATCACTAAGACAAGACACCATTCTTGCTGCCCTCACAAATTGGTCTTTGACAACTGCCCGCTTTTGATGTTGTGGATGGCAGCTGGTATAATGTAAAACATATTGGAATATGTGGGTTTCCAATAGATTTGAAAAGCAAGTCTTAAATTTCCTAAAATATTTTCTTTTCTTATTTGGACATCTAAATATGCAATAGAATCCTGGCCTACATTATGCGTGAATTGAAAAAAAAACTGTGGTATTTATATATGTTATAAAATCATCAATTTTATCCTCACAGTTTGTCCAAGCTATAAAGATATTATCCAGTAAAAATATGTACATGCTCCAAGAATCTCTATAATAGCTGTTCAATAAAAACTTTTTCCTTCCATGAGGCCATGACTATATTTGCATGCAAATGCCCACAAGCTACTCCCATCAGAATACCTTTATTTTGATGAAAATATTGGCCTTCAAAAAAGAAATAATTATTATGTAATACAATGCCCATCAAAGCACTGAGTACATTATTTCTACACTGTGACATTTTAAATTGTTGAGTTAAATATTCTGAAAACCATTCAAGGCCAATTATGTGCGGGATGCAGCTGAATAATTTATTTATTTATTTATTTATTTTATTTTACATTTGTTAACCGGGAGAGTCCGACTGGATACATGTCTATTTTCAGCGGAGGCCCGGGGAGAAAAGCTCCAAGTACATAACAGACATATGAACATTGTTAATGCAAAAAAAGGAAGATAGTTGAGTTCTAAATACAATATAAAGATACATCACATCTTGGGGAAAAAAAACAACAGCAGCATATAAAAAAAACATAGGTCAGTTACAAAGGCGAGGCACCTTGTTAAAAAGCGGTTAAGGATAGTGAGGTAAGAGAAGGGTAAATGATAGTGGTTAATCAGGTTTGGAACAGGGACATTGCCAGAGAGTATTGAGATGGGGTTTAAGCTTTTTTTTGAATTGTAGGAGTGAGGGTTCTAAGGTGAGCATGGTCGGTAGGGAGTTCCACATTTTACCTACAAAGTTTGAGAATAGAGAATCCCCAGCAGAATTATTGGCTTTGGTAGTTTGAGCTAAGATTTTATTGGAGGAGCGTAAAGATTGCAGGTTACTATAGGGGTGAATGATGTTTTTCAGAGCTGGTGTTTTCTCTGGGTGATACAGTATCTGGTGAGCCGTTTTGAGTTGGTTGAAATGGAGTTGGCTGGAAAACTCTAACCACCCTAGTTGCTTCAAGTTAGTGCAGTGGTGCGTTCTAAAGGTGGAATTTGTGGCAAATCTAGCTATGTGATTGTAACAAGAAGCAAGTTTGTTAAGGGTTGTCTTGTTTAGGTTTGTAAAGAGGGGAGGCATAGAAAAGAGTTGATAGTAGGTGTGTGCTGGCAATTGTAATTTTAGCGTGAGGAGTGAGAAAGTGTTTTACTTTATAGAGAGAGCCAAGCTTTTATTGACGGTTTTGATGGTAAGATTGAAATGGGTGTCAAATTTAAGGGAGTTATCAATGGTAACACCTAATAGCTTTGTGTGAGCTTCTGGTGATATAGTGATTCCATTGGAGGATGTAATAGAGAAGGTGGGGGAAGAGTTTTGTTAGTGGGTGAGAAAGTAAGTAGTTTTGTTTTGTTGGGGTTGAGAACTAGTTGTCGACTTGAGAACCATTTTTCTATTAGGTTGAAGGTGTCTTGGGTTGAAGCAGTGAGGTCTGCCAGGTTGGAGGCAGTGCTGATGATAGTCGAATCATCTGCATATTGAATGCATGTGGCATGGGGGTGATTGTGGGCAGGTCATTAACAAAGATGGTGAAGAGAAGAGGGCCAAGAATAGATCCTTGGGGAACTCCAAGTGTAACAGGTAGGCATGTAGATAATTTGTCCTGCCATAGAACAGCCTGTTGCCTATTGGACAGGTAGGATTGGAACCAGTTCAGCGTGGAATTGCTGAGTGATAGTTTTTTTAATGTATGGAGGAGTTGAATGTGGTTCACCATATCAAAGGCCTTGGAGAGGTCTAAGAAAAGAGCAGATGATAGTTTATTATTGTTTCTGAAGTTATTGATGGTATTAGAAAAGGATAGTAGGGCTGATGTGGTACTGTGATTTGGCCTGAAGCCATGTTGGGAGTTAGCTAGAATTTTATTTTTGGTGAGGTGTTCCATCAGTTGTTTGTGGACACACTTTTCCATAATTTTGGCCAGGGTGAGAGTATAGCTATAGGTCTGTAGTTGGTTAGCTCTAGTGAGCTACCACCTTTATAGAGAGGAATAATGTGGGACATTTTCCATATGGAGGGATGAAGGCTTCTGACAAGGTACGGTTTATGATTATGGAGACGGATAGGAAATGGCCTCAGCTGCTTTTGCAGAAACTCAGCTGGGAGAAGGTCAGCTGCTAGCTTAGTGGGTTTTGTTTTTAAGAAGAGATGTTATAAAGGATATGGGTACTGGATCGAAGGTAAATAGATGATCTGATGTAGTTGTAGTATTCTGCTGGCATGGGTAGTGGAGTGGGCTGGTTGTTTGTTTGAATTGTGTGGCCAGGGATTGTATAGTTTCTGTGAAGAAACTATTGAATGTGTTAGCAATGTTTACAGGGCACTGTTGTTTGCAAGTTGTTGGAGTGGGGGTGGTTGCCTGGCCTGGGTGCAGGAGCTTGTTTAAGCCTGCCCAGAATTTTTGTGGATTATTAAGGTGTTTGTGTTGGAGGTGGAGGAAGAAGTTTTTTATCATTTAAGATCATTCTTTTAGTTTCATTTCTAAGTTGCGGAAGGTTTGGTGGGAGTGTGGGTCTTTAGAGGTGCGCCATGTGACCCACATCTTGTTTCTAGATAGGATTTTGGATTTTGTTTCCTTAGAGAGCCATGGTGCGGTTTTGGTTTTAGTTCTAATGGACCGTATTGGAGCATGGGAATCTAGAATCTTGAGGAAGGTGGTGTTGAAGTAGATAACTGCCTCTTCAAGAGGAAGAGACTTGAGTATTGTCCAGTTGTGGGCTTTAAGTTCAGTTTGAAAAATGGAGGCGTTGAATTTATTATTATTCCTGATTTTTTATGGTTGTAAGAAGGGGGTGATTTTCTTGAATTTGATAACATAGGTGAGTAAGTGATCACTCATGTCCTCTGGGTGAGTACCTGCTGAGTACTGGTCAGGATCTTTATTAGTAAGGATCCAGTCCAGGATGCTGTCTTTGTTTTGGGGTTTACCTAGTCTGGTAGGAGTGGATATGAGCTGAGAAAAGCCATGTAGATTTATGCTGCTAGATGGGGAGCTAGATGAGAAGGAATTCCAATTGATGTTGAAGTCACCTAACACTATGGATTCCTGGGGTGAGTTTGAGTTAACCAGTGGAGAAAGTCCTCTAAGGTTTTGTTATTATTGTTGCCTGGGGGGATGTAAATACATGTTATATTTATGCTTTTATGTTTGTTTGGTTGAAGTTTTACAAGTAGAATTTCGGCATTGTTTGTTAGGAGGGGTTGTGGAGAGGCAAGGGAGATTTGTAATGTATTTTTGTAGAGTATGGCTACACCGCCACCTTCTGAGTTATTCGGTCTGCTCTTAGTATATCATACCCTGGTGGGATTATCTGTGTGTCTTTCGTACTTGGTTTAAGCCAGGTTTCTGTGAGACACATAGTAGGTCTGGGGAACAAGTAGCTAAAAGGGCATGTAGGTTGTGAATCTTATTGTTTACACTTCTGATGTTTAGATGACAGGCCAGAAGAGAGTTAAAGGGTCTAGAGTTTAGATTGAGAAGTGGAGGGGAGGATAGGGTGGAATTACAATTGAGTGGAGGGGAAGGGCCAGGGTTGGGGTGGATATCACCATCTGTGGCTAGTCTGTGATTCAGAGTGGTAATGAATTTGAGGGCTTTGAGTAGAAGTTTGTAGTAATGTTTATCATTTGGCCTAATATTGGTAGGTTTGATAATTACATAGCTTTTAAGTTCTAACAAGGTGGGTGAGTAGGGAGTTGAGTCATGGCCTCTGTTGTTAATTATGGGTGAGGGGTTGGTTTGGTAGCCTGGGTGGTGGAAGCCTATGTAAGACCAGGTTTCATATAGGGTAGCTAGGTAAGGGACAAGTAGGAGGGGAAAAAGAATTAGTATGATAAGCTTCCTGGGTGGTGTCATATTCCGTTTGATCTTAGAGGGCGGTAGTGAGGTACAGGAAGTTAGTGGACAGTAGGGGGAGTGGTTTGAGGTTATAAAAGTACGAGTACTGGGGGCGGGTGGGAATAGGGGGCAGGGCGGGGAGCAGAGCGAGCACGAGTGAAGCGAGTGCTCGCGGAGCGGGGTTTACACTAAGCCACTAGAGTCCAGGTTTCAAGATGTAACTCCTGAATAATTAACTTGCAGGTGAGTAATCTCATCTAAACAAACACCAGGTTCAATGCATATGCTTTGGGAGCTTGTTTTTACAATTTTATAGCAGTTTGCCTTAGTTTTAGAGTGTGTTCTGTAGTTTAAGTGGAGTATATGCAAACAAGCTTGGATTTTTTTGTTTGGGTAAGCCTAGGGAGATTTGTGCTAGTGCTGAGGACCCTTAAATAATACTTTAAAGTCTATACTAAAATGACCAGATAATGACCTGTTTTGTTTTTACAGGTTGTGGGCAAACGTAGAGTAGTCGCTCGAAAAGGGCGAAGTTCTTTTCTGCCTTACGCTGTGCAGGGGAAGACCTGGGAGGGATAGAGAGAAAGCTTGATTTCAGAGGCAGTCAGAAGCAGCTGTGTAGCTTAAACAACATTAGACTACCCGAGGAAACCCCTAAACTATGTTAGTAAAATCTTCACATATCTTTATATATAGCATAAATCATTATAACACATTAGCATTTTACTGCAACAGTGCCTTATGACTGAGAGTCAAAGAATGTTGAATGTTGAATATCCTGCTTCTCAAAAAATATACAGAAGGCTCTCAATTTTCACTCTAATGAACAGCTCTGCAAAGAGCTTGTCATACTGAAGTCTGGTTACCAAACACATTTAGCTATAGAGACACAACTTAGCTTTAAAGAAACAAGTAGCTACAATATTCATGCCATTCAATACTGCATTATGTAGCTGTGTAGCAAAAAAGAGTTACATCAGTTACTATTAAATCACACAATTCAACTTAAATACATTTAACAGTCTATTAGGAACAATGAATAACAGCTTAATACATACCTCAGGAGGTAGAGGCCGGTAACAAGGTCCTACAGCACTAGGAATTTGAAATTAATTAAAGGCATCAATAGTAATAAAAGTTATTTCTGAAACCTTACTCTTTTCAAAAACTCCCAAGAGTCTTTGCAAATATGATGGATACTGTATACATTTTGGTTGCTTACTCTTTTCAAAAACTCCCAAGAGTCTTTGCAAATATAATGGATGCTGTATACATTTTGGTTTAACATTTTGTCAATGTATTGTGCTATAAAACTTGTTTTTGATATGCCCGCATCAACAGTAAGTCAAAAAGGTGGACAGTCAACATTTTTATGGATTTTGGGCACGCCAAAAATTGCTGGAAGTCTAGGTTTCTTAACAGAAAGAAATTTAAATTCATCCAGTTGGATTTCACCCTGCATGAGCATGTCATATAAAACAGCATCAATTGTGTGGTATGCAACATGTATCTCATTAATAGATACTTCTGTATGAGTGCTATCATACAACACTAAACATATGTTGTTTATAGTCTAACTGATGCATGACTACTAAACCTCCCTCTTTATCTGGGCACATAAATCACAGATTCTTTTCTCTTTGTAACTCTTTCAACATGTCATGCTGTTTAGAAAGGTTGTGCCAAGAAAGTGGGAAATTAGAACTCCTCAAATATCTAATGTCCATTTCAGAAACCTGCTCAAACAACTTAAGGGTGGGATTAAGCTCAGTGTTGACTGTACTAGGAATACGTAAAACACCTGATTCACATGCAGTAAAGTTTTTTGGGCAATCAAATACTGAAGGTTTAGTTTCCTGGCATGTAACGTAAGCTCACTAATAGCTTTTGTTATATCCAGCCTCTAAGCTGGTACGAAAGATCGGCCCATACCAAACAAATTGGCATGGAATGTATTTAAATCAACAGAAATATAATTATAAATTTTAAAGTCACTAGTAGAGTTGAATATAAGATTAATTTACATGAGCTCCATAAGTTCACAACTATGTTAGTCAAACATGGCTAGGAGCTGCTGCTGTAGGAGTGAATGCTGTACCAAGCCTATGGGAAATTTCCAAGCTCTTAGCCCTTTAGGAACCCTTATCACTGGTAAA
This sequence comes from Protopterus annectens, assembly GCF_019279795.1. Lineage (NCBI taxonomy): Eukaryota > Metazoa > Chordata > Ceratodontiformes > Protopteridae > Protopterus > Protopterus annectens. The sequence continues at coordinate 555,809,771 of NC_056741.1, read as the reverse complement.
TACCCATGACCATTTTTTGGTGACATTAGTCAATGTGAGGAGATCACCTACAGCCACTTTTTACTGCCATTTCACTGGCCTCTAGGATCTGTTAGCTAGTAGGGATTCTCAGTTTAGTGCATGCCTTCAGTACCTTTCCCAGCTTTTCCATTTCCCTTCTTTTAGACTAAAAGTAATGTGGCCCACCTCTAGAATGAGACGGTCCTACTTCTTTCTTTTTGTCCTCATCCTCCGAATCCTTGTGAGCACATTTTACATCTTTTCAGTTAAAAGACAAATTTTTGTTTACCTATGTCACCAGAATTAAAACTTCTAGGAAATGAGAACAACTATTTACCTTTTCTACTTCTAACTAGTTTAGCTGTTATGTAGGGGACACAATATTTCAGCCTGCTTTGCTGCTTTTATCACATTTTATTATGATACATGTGTAAAATGTTTTGTGAGATCCCATCAGAACATATTTCAAAAGAAGATCTACTGTACCTGTACTCTGATTTTTAGTTGTGTTATCTTATTTGTTTTGACAATGACCTGGACCAGGATGTATATCTGCTATGTTAGAAGTTTGATTGTCTGTCTAATGCAAGAGGAGGCTATGTTTCAGTTGTTATTTTAAAGGTATTGGTGGAATCCTTCATTCAGCTTCATAGCTTGGTATTCTATCTACAGATTAAGAATCATTTTGTGGACATGAAAATATATACAATATCGTAGTACAAGTGTATGAAATAGCAGGAGATGACAGAATGCTTTTCAGGTCATCAAGGAATGTTCATTGAAATAACTTTACAGAATTTATTAGCTTGTTGCACTCTAAAGGCATTTGTGCAGAAACGAGCAAAATGCTATTGTACAATCATGTGTTTGGTTAAACGTGCAGAGGTAAGGCCTGATATGGTCTTCTAACAGAAGTCATTACATGCTGAACTTAATGACAGAGACTGACCTGTGAAACATGATGTTAATCTGGATCAGGGCTGCAGTCTGTGTGCCATTTCTGTTATATTCATTGGGCTACACAGTAAGAAAGTTGCCACCCTTACTATATTAAAAGAAATTTAGTTAAGGGTCAGATGATAAGAGCAGCAAGAACATGCTTGGATGTAGAAAATTTTAAATTGGAGTTAGGTTTACTCTATAGAATGTTTTTAGATAGAGGGTACCCTTCCCAATTGTTAATAGAATGTTGTGCTCAAGTGTTAGGGTGAGGAACTAAATACACACCACTTTTAGGTAGATGGGCATTGGGTCTTCATCAAAGTAACAATGACAATGATATTGATTCAACCCTTGTCAATTCCATTGTCATTTACTATGGTGATTTCAGTAGGGAGGTTAGGAATATCATGTTTAAGAACTGGGTTATGTTCAAAAACGGTACTGATTTATGGAACATCTTGGGGGAAGGGCCACATTTTGTATATCGGACACAACCCAATCTCAAGTTTTGTTTAGAAAACCCTTTACCAGAGTATGCACACAAAAGGAAAGGCACTTCTCTGTTCTGAACCCAACCAGCAAGAATGAAGGTGAGATGGACAACAAACATGGAACGTTATGGTGGGTACATAACTTCTTTTTTTTTTCACTGTCATATTCAGTTGATTTGTGTTGGAAATTGCTATGTAGTTTTTATACATGCATTTTAAAGTTTATTTAGAGTAAAGTGATTGTAAAAGCTAGTAGTGGGAAATGTAACTGTTCATGGTCATTTGATTAGTTTATTATGTTTAAAAAGCAACAGTTGTGGAACTATTCTTGTTTTGAAGAAGTCCCTAGTTTTATGGGGACGAAAATGCTTAACTTTCATTAAAGATTATTTTTCTCATTGGCCGTAGTGTTGTCTTGGACTGCATCACTCCGTGAAGTGTTTGGTTTGTAGGTTTGAGTTATCCTTATGGTTCAGCTCTATTTGTGTTCAACAGCTATACAGTAAGAAAGTTAACTAGTTCAACTCTGGGACTGTCTGTGCACCTATGTTGAAGTGACAGTTCAGCCAGCTAGGCAAAGAGGATATTTACTGTAATGCAGATTCTGGAACAAAATAAAAAAGACCTGTCCTAAAAGGGATAAAACAATGGGATAAGAATCACTATGAAGGCATGAAAAGGATTCAGCATGTACTGTTATGGTGAGTACATCACAAAAAAACAGTCTGCTTTAAACAACTTAGTTTGATAATTTTTGATCATTACAATGTTTCTGTCTTGTGGAATCAGCGGTGGTGCAGCGGTAGCATTGTTTCCTCACAGCAAGAGGTTCTCCCGTTCGATTTTCAGCTAGTGTGTGGGGAGTGCCTTCTGTGTGGAGTCTGCATGTCCTCCCCGCAGGTCGAGTGGCGTTCTGAAAGACATGCGTTAATGAGCATGTCTTCGTTGAAGGTTGGGCGTCAAGCTGGCAACTCGGCACCGTGAAAATCTACTGCCAGTAATTGGTGGACCGGAGTTCCGCTGTGGCGACCCATAACCGGGAAAAAGCCGAAAGACAACAACAAAAATGTTTCTGTCTTGTGCAAGTCATCTGTTTTGGAGGTATTTATTTTTTGCTTTATATATTTTTCGCTTAATCATTCCATCATTTTCTGATTACCTGCTTAAATCTAATTAAGTGTTGTTGGGAAATAGTTTATTCCACCACGCACTGGATGCAAGTCAGAGAAAGGGAAAGTAATACTGGATTGGATGCCAGTCTATTGCAGCACACACAGACACACACACACAGTCTCACAGATCACAAGCACACACACACACACACACACACACACACAGTCTCACAGATCACAAGCACACACACACACACACACACACACACACACACACACAGTCTCACAGATCACAAGCACACACACAGTCTCACAGATCACACACACACACACACACACACACACACACACACACACACACACACAGATCACAAGCACACACACACACACACACACACACACACACACACACACACACACACACACACACAGTCTCACAGATCACAAGCACGTACACACACACACACACACAGTCTCACAGATCACACACACACAGTCTCACAGATCACAAGCACACACACACACACACACACACACACAGTCTCACAGATCACAAGCACACACACACAGTCTCACAGATCACAAGCACACACACACACAGTCTCACAGATCACAAGCACACACACACACACAGTCTCACAGATCACAAGCACACACACAGTCTCACAGATCACAAGCACGCACACACACACACACACACAGTCTCACAGATCACAAGCACACACACACACACACACACACACACACACACACACACACACACACACACACACACACAGTCTCACAGATCACAAGCACACACACACACACACACACAGTCTCACAGATCACAAGCACACACACACACACACACACACACACACAGTCTCACAGATCACAAGCACACACACACACACAGTCTCACAGATCACAAGCACACACACACACACACACAGTCTCACAGATCACAAGCACACACACACACACAGTCACAGATCACAAGCACACACAGTCTCACAGATCACAAGCACACACACACACACACACACACACACACAGTCTCACAGATCACACACACACACACACACACAGTCTCACAGATTACAAGCACACACACACACACACACAGTCTCACAGATCACAAGCACACACACACAGTCACAGATCACAAGCGCACACACACAGATCACAAGCACACACACACACACAGTCTCACAGATTACAAGCACACACACACACACACACACAGTCTCACAGATTACAAGCACACACACACACACACACACACACACACACACACACACACACACACACACACACACACACACACACACACAGTCTCACAGATCACAAGCACACACA